>NW_026947507.1:20417500-20787500 GCF_034190915.1 Cavia porcellus
ATTTAGACTACATTGTAGTATAACCAATCAGATGAAAGACATCATTTTGAAAAAAAATCAATAAAATTTACTAAAAATGTTTTACATTTAAATATGCAAAAGTTCTAGATTTATTATGTTTTCCATAATTGTATCTATTTGCTAAAGTAAAAAAAACTTTGAGTTTTAAACTTTTGTTTGCAATTTTTCAGTTATGTTTGAATAAACAAGAATTAAGCTAAAGAAGCTCAGCAGTTCATCCTATTATGAAGGTCTCCAATGCTTCCAGAGCAATAATATCACTGACCATTTTTCAAAACACTACAGCATTTCAGAGAGGGCATTATGTTGTGTTTGCATATGTAAGTGCATGACATAATAGCCAGTCTTATTTATTGAATTGATCACTCATTTTAGATTATATTTTATTTAGATTATATTTTCACAAGTAATGGTCCTCCTTTTTGTTCTTGAAGTTGGTCTTTTTTCCTCTAAAAATCACTTTCCTTTAAAAATCGCTATATAAATATTATGTCAACCTTTCTTTACCTGTATAGTAAGAAAAATCTTATTAATGTAACCTTGAATGCCCTACATGATCATTACATTGCTATCTTGCCAGAATAATTTGACATCGAGTTTTTCATTTATTCTGAACTTGATTCTCTAATAAGAAAAATATTTTGTCTGTTTAGGCCTTATGAGTACAGTTTAATTAACCTCTAATGGGCTCCCCAGTGATCTGCTCAGGGCTATTCATTCACCTATTCAAGGCTGCATTCAAAAGCACCTTACTGAGAGATGTTTCAGACTGTGACATCTAAATTCACAGCTCTCCCAAAAACCTATTCCATAACTCTATATTATGACCTCTTTTTATACCCTTCTTAGAACAGATTTCTTTCTGAAACATAATTTGACTGCTTACTCTGCTCTTACCAAGAATGTAAGTTACACAAGAAGAATTTGACTGGATGTTTCATTGTTAAATTTCTAGTGTCAAGTAATGCTTGGTCAATAAAAAAGATTCAGTTAATACAGAAAAAAAGAAAGCTTACACTATTGTTCATAATTTAAATAACTTCTAAACTTTTGGTATCACAAATAATGTTGCAGTGAACATCTTTGTATTTAAGACTTTGGCTAATCTAATTATTTTTTGAAATTTTCTCTTTCATAATCTATTTTTCCTTCTACAACTTCAGGTGCTCTTGTACAACTCTGATAAAGACGTCATTAAAAATATCCAGTACTACTGCTGTTTCATCTACTTTGCACTGCAGCACTGATAATTTAAAGTTGTTCTATTTCAGTATCTATTGTATGTTCCCTAGATCTAGAAAAGAATAAATCTTTAGGTTTTCACTTATTTAACAATTTGAATGGCCTGTGGTAGATTCCTGTTATACTCATTTTTATGAGACTGTACTATTACATTGAGATGAGTTCTAAATTACTGTAAGAGTACTTTAATATATCGGTGCACTAAAATACAATGATTAAGTTAAAGATTTAATGGCATTTACAAATATCATTTAATAATTCAGAAAAACCTGATAATACACCATAATCATTTTCTGAATATGATACATCAGATTTGGCAATTCTATGTACACTGACACAAGATGTTCTTTAATACAAATTCCCTCTGAAAATAATAGTATGTTATGTTCAAAACACTTTAATTTCAAAGTGTTTTGAAATGTTCATAACATGATATTCAAAACACTTTAGATGGTCACAATTAGTATGTATTATGACAATAATCTGTAACTCTATGCTGTTCACAATATCATGTACTTGATACAAAATACCCATTATTTAATAAACGTTTCTTCTGGAAATATTATAACATTTTCAGTTTTATGTTCAAAACACTTTAATTCCAAAATATTTTTGAAGTATTCATAACATAATGTTCATAAAATTTTAATTTAATGATCACAATTGAAACAACATTTATTTAGTATGACTATCTGTAACTCTCTATGATGCATTTTGAAACATGATGTCACAGTGGACATTTAATGAATTGTCACTTGACTTTATTTGCATTAGTTTGCAAATCAGAACAAATGTTTGTTTTTGTTTTTGATATGAAATTTTTCTTCAAATGTTTTATATTTATATTTTAGTATAATTTTCCCGAATATTTCTTATAAAATATCATAAAATTTCAGACACATGCAAACTTAAAATGTAAGTACTATATGTATCATCTCAGTTTCTTCATACTTGTTTTTGAGAATAGTTTGTCTTGCCTGACAAGTTCCTCTTCTTTAAGAAAGATAAAAAGATATGGCCTTAAAAGTAGGGGAGAAATTTTTTATGTGATGAAATTGGGAGTGAGAAGCTTGGGAGTGAAGGCAGAGTATAAAGACAGAGATGAGAGAAAAAAGGAGGCATTTGGAAAGCACATCTTTGTCTTAAGGTATATGAGGGATGGGAAGTGAAAGAATATGAGTTGTACTGAAATCATACTTTTATTGCTAGGTATTTACAATCTTGATGAACAGAATACAAAAGACTTTATTCTATGATGTAGAAACAATTCTTTTATGGATAAGCATGATTGTTTTCTAAATTTTCAATGAACTATAGCACTAGTAATAACGAAAACATAGTAAAGAAAAAGGCATTTACTTCAGAATAAAGCATTTTTTTAGTCCACTGAAGAGAGGCGATGTTTCAAGATTTTTAAAAGTAGTAAATGTCATCCAAGACATTTAATAAGTGTCTACTAAATTCCAGAGTATGTAAAATTTTAACAATTTTTAAATGAAGGTGACTCATTTCTAGTAAATAGAACTGTATAGATCAGTTCATTTTATGAAAATTTTCACAAATAATGTGAAAAAATAGAGATTCACAAAAGCATCTGTACACTTCAGCTGAAATTCAAGAGATGAGAAAATGTTCTTTAAATAGGTAATGGTGACAAACTGAAAAATCAGTGAAATCAAAGGTAGAAATCTGAGAAGCTTGTAAGAGTCAATTGTTTTAGTATGTCTATAATATAAAGCAAGAAAAAACAGGCAGATGATCATGAAAGACCTTGTAAGTCACACAGTGAAGACTGAATATCAAGTTACAGAAGAGCAGTAGTACATAATTGACAATTTTAAAATTTATATTTTCATTATAAGCTATTCATTACACTTAAGAATGAATTTCACAGATCCAAATTAGAAGTAAAGAGACTATTAAGACAGCATTATAGTAGATCAGGTGAAAAGGATATAAAGATACCAAAACACACAAAATACTAGAATCACTGTTGGCTACTATGGAGTCAAAGATGACTCATGTACCTGCATAGGGGAAAGTTTAATCAGTGACTTGAGATTTTGGCTCTGTTTACAGAGCAAGACTAGACTTAGATTTAAGATGTTTATGGCTCAAAAGGTCATTGGCTCTCTAAATTGGGAACTGGTAAGAGATGACATAATGGAGCTAGGATAGTTACAAAGGTTTTTTTCCCAGGACTATTTCCAAATACAGCTAAGCTAATTTTAATACAATAACCTCTAGCTTATTATCCACATACTTTAACTGATGGAATTTTCTCATCAATTTAATCAATAATTTTATACTATGATGTAAACATATTATGTGATTTAAAATCTCAAGTAAAAATAATACATAGTAGAAAATGCAAACATTAAGTGTAGCATTATGCTTCTCATGAACCAGATAATTAAATATTATCTACAATTAAAAATTAAGAAAAATTATTACTATTTTACCTGATAAATATAGATAGCAAGCGTCGCACAATAGGCAAATCTGTCTCCACTGGCAGCACATACATCCTTGTTCCATGGCTGACATCCAGCAGCCAGTAATCCCACTTGCCTTACCTGGGACATATTTGCCTTGAAAAAACAAATTTGAGGAAATATCAATTATTTGTGTTATTTGATACCTTGTTATTTGATCACAATTTTACATGTCATTTCCAATTCTTTATGTCCTTAAATGAAAGTTTTACTACTACCAATCTTAGCCTACATTTTTAGAGGAGTTAAAATTCCAAAGCCTTAATAGACATTAAAGTAGGTAATTTAATTTAGAGAAGCAAAATATCATAAATTGCCAACTGACAAGATATTCAAAGGTTGGGAAACCTATGTGGAGTGAAGAAAAGTTCCTATCTCATCTAGAAAGTCTCACTGACAAAGACTATTCCATGTTGACAGACTGAGGAACTAGATGTTTTCTGTGAAATGTAAGTTTTTAAAACTAGCAATTTACATTTTAAAGAACTAAATTCAGATTTTTAATACTACTGGCTAGTGCTGTGAGAATTGCGACCTGTCATGGAACTTCATAGATTTTATATTGACTTTTTATCCTCAAAGAAACTATGTTAAGTACAGTAGACTGGGTTAATAAATACTGCTGAGAGGAGAAAGAAGAAAGTTGGAAGTGAGTTTATATTTGAATAAAAATTCACTTAGTGACAGAATTGAAGATAAACAACCCAATAAAGCAGATGATACAGTGCAGCAGAAGCACAGCCAGAGCTAAGAGCAAGTCAATAAGAAAAATTTTAGATCTTCCATTTAGTGGTGTGAGCCATTTCAGATTTTGTACATAGTGTCAGGTAGGTGTCAAATATCATTTTTTGCAGACAGGCATCTGGTTTCCTCAGTGCTATTTGTTGAAAAAATTATCATTTCCCCCATTAAATGGCCTTAGCATCCTTGTTAAATATCACTGACCATATAGGTAAGGACACATACCTGGAACATGTGAGTTCTTCAGTTTTACTATTCAGGATCCTCTGAGATTCCATGTAAATATTAGGGTTATTTTTTAAAGTTGTGTTAAAATATAATTTAGATACTGAATTTGTAGATCACATTGAATAGTACTGACATTTTAAGAACATTACATCTTCAAATATATGACCATAAAATGTGCTACAATTTTTTATTTTTGCATTAAATTTTTAAGTTTTTTTTGCATTTTATATTGTAAGTTTTTAAATTGCAATTGTATTTTAAATTGTATTTGGTATTGCTAACTTTTTAAATTGTTTCTGCTAGGGCTTACAGTTCTCACTGGAGGAATCTTTCATGTCTATGGCTAAGCGAATGCTTAAGTATTCTATTCTTTTTGACACTGTTTATTTATTTATTTGTTCTCTCTGAGACAGAGTTTCACTATGCAGTTCAGGCTGGTCTTGAACTCACTTTGAAGCCCAGGCTGGCCTCGAACTCAATCCTCCTTCCTCAGCCTCCCAAGTCCTAGGATTGCAGGTGTGTGATGTCATGCTTGACTTTGATGCTATTTAGATCAAATTGTTTTCTTAAACTTATTTACAGATTGTTCATTATTAGTGTATACAAAAGCAACTACATTTTAATGTTTACTTTCTATCTTGTTCTATTACTGGATTTATTAGTTCCTATCAATTTTTGTTAAGTTTTTATACTATTAAACATAATCAGCACACAATGAACATATACATGAAATCATCAAATTGTAGACCTTGAATATCTACTTTGTTTTCTACTCTAGTTACAATTTTTAGTACTATTTTGAATAGAAGGGGTGAAAGCAGATACTGTTTCCTGATCTTACAGGAAAAGATTTTAATTATTCATCATTGACTGTTGATTTTATCATTAGCTTTTACTGCTTTGAGGTAGTTTTTCATTTCTAGGTCTTGAGTGCGCATGTCATGAAATAATGCTGACGACAGTCAAATGCTTCTTCTGAATATTTGGATAAACCTGTGTATTTTTTTCCCTTTACCTGTAAACATGGTATATTACATTCACTTATTTCCATATATTGTACCAGTCTCTTATTTTGTGGCTGAATCCCACTTGTTAATGTGATATAATTATTATAATGTTATTAGATATACTTTTCTAGTATTTTATTGAGGATTTTTACAATGAGGCTTATAAGAAAATTATGTCATATTTTCTGTTTTGGTAGTATCTATGGCTTTAGAATCAAGGGGTTACCAAATGAGTTTAGAAATATTCCTTCATCTTCTTTTTTTTTTTTTTTTTTAACAAATTAGAGAAGGGCTGGTATTCTTAAATGTTTAAAATTCACTAGTGAAGTCATCAGCCCTATGATTTTTGGAGGATTTTTGATTACTGGTCCAATTATTTTACTAATTATGGAACTATTCAGACTTCCTTCATTGTGTCACCCTGGTTCTGTTTCTCTAGTAATTGGTTTATTTCTTGTAGGTTATCTAATCTGTGGCATACATTTGTTCTTACTAGTATTTCATAGAATCTGTTGTAATATTCCTATTTTCACTTATAATAACTTGAGCCTAGTCTTTTTTTTGGTCTATTCATCTAAAGTTTGTCAATTTTATTCATCTTTTCAAAGAATAAACTTTTGGTTTCCCTGGTTTCTCTGTTCTTTTAATTTCCATGTCATTTATTTCTGCTATGGTATTATTTTCTGTGTTCTACTAGATTTTAGTTCATATTTCTAGTTTCTTTTCATTTTATTTACAAATTTTCTTTTCTGGTTTCTAGACTGTTGACATGCGATCTTTCTAATTATTTAACACACATGTTCATGGGTGTAAATTTATTCATTGGCTCTGAATTTGTATATTCCATTAAGTTTTGATATATTGGGCTTTTGTTTTTCTTTATTTCTATTTTCTATTTGCCCTTGTAATTTCTTTATTCATAGGCTGATGAAGTACGTAACTTAGTTTCAAGAAATTTAAATTTTTTTTCAGTTTACTTACTATTAAAAACTCCCAACTTTATCCCATTGTGGTGAGAGAAGGTATCTTTTAAAGCTGATTAAGATGCCATTTGTGATTTACTGTTTTCTATAATGGGAAATGTCCCATGTGTACTTGAGAAGACTGTGTATGAAACTGTTAAAGGTATGTGTACATGTTTGTTAACTCTAGTTGGATTAATAAATGGGTTGGATTCTCCATCTTCTTTCTGATCTCCATTCTGGTTTTTGTGTCTATTACTGAACTTAAGATACTGGATTCTATTATTGTAGGACCATTTGTCCCTTCAATTAAGGCAGTTTTTTTCCCACACATTTTGATAGTCTTTTTTCTTTTCAATCAGATTTTATGAATATGTTGTAGATGTCCATTATGACCACTTTCATCATATAGAATTTGTATCTGCACATGATATAACTTCATTATTTTTCCTATTCTCCTACCCTCTCTAATGGTCTCTTATTAGATGCAAAAATATTTACACTTATTGTATCTTTGGTGTACTGAATTTTTTACATTTTATAACATCCTTTAATCTCAACGTTTTTTTTTTCTTTAAGTCAAATTTGCTCGTATTGTATAATCATCCTACTTTATCTTTGGTACTGTTCAATGGAAAATATTTTTGTAGCCTTTCACTTCGTTCAATTTTCATCCTCATATATAAGTTGATTACTGTTCTATTTTCTCACTGATAGTGAAAATTATCTGACACATAAAAATTAAAGGAGAAAGGATATTTTTGGTTGTTTCAGAGGTTTCAGACCATGGTTCCTGGCTCCAACGCAGGAACATCATGGAAAAAGGGCACGTGGGAGCAACTTGTTTACCTCATGAAGCTGGGAAGCAAAGTGCAGGGAAAGATACACATCCTCATCTTCCCATCAATTTGACCTCCACCTCCTCTCAGTACATTCAGCTATAAATATTACCCTAATTAATCCATTCATAAACATAGGACCTCCTTGATTCAATCACCTTTCCAGGAGCTTCTTAATCCAATCAAGTGCACAATGAAAATTAAATGCCATAAATCAGAGCAACTGCAGACAGCATAAAGTTGAATTATTTTTTAAAATCCATTCTGTACCTCTCTTTCACTTAGAATTTAATATATTTTTAATTTTTAAATATTTTGTAGATGTATGAGGTTTGTGTCTACATTTTTTTGTATGTACATTTCTAGTTGTTCCAACACCATTAGTTGAAAAGATTATCTTTGATCTAATATGTTGTTTCTGATGCTTTGTCAAAGCTCAGTTGAGTATGTAGTGTGAGTCTATTCTTTTTTAAATTTGCCAATACTTTTGCAAACAGTCCACATGGCTTTTATTACTGAAACTTTATAATCAATCTTGAAATTGGGTAGCATTAACCACAAATTTTGTTCTCTTTCAATGCCAAGTTAACAATGCTGAATCTTTTATCCAAATAACCCACAGTATCAATGTATTAATGATCACAAGATAACCAGCTGGATTTTGGTTGGGACTTTATTACACCTATAGACCAAATTGAGAAGTCTGCCATCTTAATGATACTGAGTTTTCTTATTCATGAACATAGAATATCTGTCCGTTTAGTTCTTTGATTTGTTTCATTAGAATTGTACATATTTCCTTATGTACATTGTTAGAGTTATATGTAAGTATTTAATTTTGGGAGGAAACTGATTTCTTCTGACCCTACATCTGTATCTTCAAATTGTTTTTTATCTTCTAGTGCATTTTATAATTTTTGTAGTAGGTGGACACATTATTATCATGTAAAAATAAATGCTTTAAATAGGATTTCAGTAATCAAATGGCACTGTATTGAGGCTGGGAAAGCAGTCCATAGCCCTGCATTAGGTTTCAGTTTTTGGATGAATGTTTACCCTTGACCAGTTCTTCTCAGGTCTCAGCACTACCACCATCACACTGCTTAGGCAGAACCAGATGGCTGTAGGCAGCTGGAATTGCTCATTATGGAAAGCTACAGCAGGCTGGCTTGGATATTTTCCTTTCTACAGATAAGGTAAGCCTCTGAGAAACAGTAAAGACAAAGTCTTGTAAAAGCATAGAAGTGAATCCATGATTGTGCTTCCTGATGTGTGTAACATTTAGACTTCTTTAGAGTGTATCACATTCCACATGCAACTGACAGTGTAGCCTAGCAACTACAACCTTTGCAGGAACATTATGCTCATATTTTTAAATGTAAACTCTATTTTTATCTCAATCTCATGCCACATGAAACACACACATATAACTCTTTACCATTAAATTTAATAGGAATATGTGATAAAAATGCTTTGTATAATAGGTAAATGAAATGTAAAACAAGTGATAAAGGATATCTAAATTAGCTTTTCACAGAAAAAGTGCATTTATGAAGTGATCATACAATATTACATACACATAAAATATTATGTATAGTTACATACTGCCAAAACTAAATTATAAAAGTAAATCAAAATCAAGTTCATCTAAGTATATAGCATGCTTGAGTAATTATATACATATTCTACAAATATTAATTATGCTAGAATGCAAATGCCAATTTACTAATATAAAGATCAAATTCACATTTGTATATGATTATTCAAACACTTAATACTTACAAAACAATTTTTAACTCAAAAATCCAACCTATCTTTTCTTGTGACCATTAAAAATTACTCAAAGAAATTATCATACTGAATATTGATTATGAGTCACATATATGCAGGCATGCATAATCTGAAAAATAATAGCCAAAATTTAGAAGAATTAAAGTCAATGTTCATGTGTCAATACTCATTCAGAATAGTATCACTAATTATCATCTATATCTGTATAAGAAATAATAAAAATTCAAATAAGGAGCTCAAAATGACAAAGATAATATAATTTTAGTGTTAATTTATTTCAATATACATAATATAATATGTCTCAGAACTAAGAATTCATTTAGAACTAAGAATCCACAGCAATATCAAAGGGCAAGGAAGATTTGAACTATCATAAACTCTATGAGCTGCTCTAAAACCATTTCAAAGAAAAGCCCATTTTAGCAAAAAAGCATTTTTTCAATTAAGTTCCCTTGCCTCTCCAAATTAAACTATCATCTCTACAATCTCCTGTGGAAAAACATAGATTGCACATGAAAAAAAAAACCAATATCCTCTTTTAAAACATAAGAAATGCATTGTTTATTATATTTAAAATGCATCCCCAAATTAGAAATAAAGGATATAGGTATTCCAGTGTGATGTGTGTGGATGAATGATGTGTGTGAAGTGTATACTCAGTGAGGCTTAAAATTAAACTCATAACCTGAAGCATGTTAAGGATAAGTCTAGAATTCAAGATGCAAAACTATTCACTAATTTTCAAACTCTTTTCTGAAGAATGCTTTAGGATTCACAAATCCTTCAGTGTCAGATACTCACTGACCCCAGATATGATTACCAGGTTGTTCTACAGCTATGGAAAATACCTGAAAAAGAACCCAAGAGGTGTCACACTACAGAAGATTTAGAAATAAAAAGCAGTATAATGAGAAAATACAGTGACACTGATTTGATTAAAATGGGGATATGAAATAATAAGAGAAGAAAAATAAGGTTCTGCATATCTTTAGCAGCACAAATCCTTGAACAAGGCTCTTTTTGTTCAAACTTTAATGAAAAGAAAAATTCAGTCTTCACTTAAATAACAAATTTCTATTAAAGTGAACAAAATAGAAGAGAAATTATTCGAAACTTAATCCATTTTAACATAATGTATTTTTAAGTAGCCTTTTTACAATTGCAATAATACATCAGAATATTACTTGTATGGTTAATACTATAATTCATTTTGAAACATAATTAACTGCCTACAAATTTATCAGATAAAAGATAACATGCTTTCTCTAAATGTTTTGCATTTCCTTTGAAAGCATTATTATAATGCAATTTTAGTATTCATTTAAGTTATTTCATTAACATTTTTCTTTATGTAAAGTGACTCAAATACATTGCTATTTTAGTACATCAATCACATTGCACAAAATGCCATTTTATATTTCAAGCTTAAAGACAATCTGAGAACATTACAAAGAATTCATTTGAAACCAGGATGAATGCCTAGAGAAAAATGTCTTTTCCTCAATATATAATTATAATCATCCTTATAAATTATATTTTTACCTCTGCCTTAAAACATATCAAATAACTGTGTTATGCACCCTCAGAATTTTATAATACAAACATGTCAACAATAGAAGTGACACAGAATAGAGCTGCATGAGAAACAAAGAAGAAAATATTATAATTATAATATAAATGTATCTTACTCTTTGTAGTCCTTCATACCAGTCATCTTGCTCAAACCAATGTGAAATGTAAGTCATCCAAGCCATAAAATGTTTCTACTTTATTCAAGGCAATTGAAACTCCACATCAGAATAGTCAGCACCTAAAGTAACAATAACGTGTTTCAACCAAAAAAGCCTTACAAAAATCTCCCTTATGAAATGATGTTCAGTGCAAGAGGCTAACACTGGACTAATATTTCAGCTGAAATAGTTTTAATAATTCACAAGTAATAATATCTATTAAAACAATGCTAAATCTAAAAATATAAGGTTCTATTTAAACTAGAAAAAATTAAATGCAAATTATTCTGTGTAGCTGCAGAAATGATACTTTAAATACTCTATTAGATTTTCAGTGTGCATAAACAAAATCTAAAGTTTAACTTTTTTATTTTGAAACAAGGTCTCATTATGCAGCCAGGCTGGCCTTGAACTCAGAACAATCCTCCTGCCTCAGAATCCCGAGTTGGGATTACAGGTGTGCACTACTACCATGCCTGGCAGATTTAACATTTTTAAGGAAAGATGCATGATTTTTAAGTTAGCAAGTTTAAAGTATAGTAAATAGTGATCATGAACAGTATCATTAAGTAATGGTGCCAGAGAGACAAGAGGGTAGGAGCAATGAGTCAACAGATAGGAGAGACAGACAGTGGAGAGGGACAGAGGGGGCTGTACAATAGCCTGTAGGGTGCAACTGAACACAAGGCTGGGAGCAACCTTGCTCTGTCTGGGGGTGCCACGGGAACTGGAAGAGTGATGCAGTGGCAGATAACGTAAGGAGACGGGTGTGCCACCAAAGCACCTACAGAAAGTTTCCGGCCAAAGACTGACATGAGGCCCCATATCTAGAGGCTAATGTCAATCCTGCACCCAGCACTAATCCTATTTCAGATTTGGCAGGGTTATTTAGTAAAGACTGAGCTCCTACTCAAACACTACAACAGAAGTCAGGGCACCATAAGAATTTTTGGTTTTTGTTTGGCTTGTTTTTTGTTGTTGCTTTTTCTTTCTTTCTTTGCTATTGGTTGTTTGTTTTGTTTCTATTTTTTTGGTTGCTTCAGTTTTTAATTTTATTATTTGTTTTGTCTTTTTTTTCTCTTTTCTTAGGTATTTATTTATTAATTTATTTATGTCTTTTTCCTTTTTATCGGTACTGGGGATCAAACCCACGACTGTCTGCTTGCAAGGTAGGTGCTTATGCCGCTGAGCTAAATCCCCAGTCCCTTTTTTTTTTTTTTTATTTTTTAAAAATATTTGCATGTTAGTGAAGATTTCCCCTAGTCTCTCCGGTTCACTTCATTATTCTTTTGTTTTGTTCTTAATTCTTTCTCTCCGGTTCTTTTCTCCAGTTTCGCAAAGCTTGAATAATCATCTTCTGCCCTTCAGGTTTGCTTCTATTATATTTCTCACAATTATCTATTTTCCCCCATCCTCCTTAAATCCCCTTCCTCTACAAGGTAAAAATTGCTAAGAGGAAACTAAAAGCATACAAAATCTTGGTTTATGTTGGATTTTGTTATTAACTGTAGATCTTGCTCTTATGGCTAAAAGTACCAAATTAATACCTATTATAGTTTGTCAGTTTATAGATTTTGCTTGACCTAAATACTGTGATTGTCTGTGGTCATAATCATCAACATAGTCCAGCACCAAAGGACTGGGTGCTAACAAAACTAGATAGAAAATTCTCATCCCCAATAAATTGGGAAGGTAGGTTCTTGGGGCACAAAGGTCGAGAGCCAACCAAACCTAGATGGTATCTCTGAAGAACAGACATTTCCTACAGAAGCCTAGATGCTAGTGATAAAGCTACTTACCATATGCAGTTTATAAGCATCAACACAGGAAAAAATTAAAATTTAAAAAACAGAAAATGACAAGACACAAGTAAAATGCAATCTCAGGCCTCCAGCCTACTCAGAACAAGTGCAGGGGATTAGGAGACAGAGGAAATGAGAAGTCACCCAATCTCACTTTTCAGAAATAGTAGCAGCAGAAAGAAAAACACACATCAATCAACCTATAGAGAAAAAATGATCAGAAATAATCTCCCAAGTAAAAAAAGAAACGATTAAAATGAAGGATTGCTCAGTTTACCTATAACAGACACAGATTAAAAAATATAGGAGCCTAGGAGAATGATGCAAACCATGAATGCCCAACCAAGCAAAGAAATGGAATCCACAAAACAGATTCCAACTGATATCCAGGAGAATAAAAATTCCACTGAAAGCATACACACCTACTTGATCAAGCTGAGGACACAATATCAAATCTAGAAGACAGGATTGTGGTTAGCAATCACAAAAAGAAAGATTTCTCAAAAACCATGAAAAATTAATCGAACAATTGCAAGAAGATGCAAAGAACAAAATATGACTGATAAAAGTCAATGAAAAAGGAAGAGAAGCTGAACTGACATAAAAACCATTTCACAGAAGTAATGGCAAAAATCTTCAGAAAGCATGGAAAAAGAATTTGACATACAGATAAATGAGACATACAGAACTCCAATCAACGATGACTAAATATATACCAAGGGCTATAATAATCAAGATTCCATAAATTCAGCACAAGAACAGAATATGAAAAACTGTTAGAGGAAAGAAACAAAGTACCTATTGAAGGAAAGGCCATCAGAATTAAGGCAGACTTCTCAAGACAACCCTTAAGCCAAGGAGATCTTGGATTGAAGTACTTCAAGTCCTAAAAAAAATAACCTCAACCCAGGTTGAGGTGCCTTGAAACACTATCTTTCAGAATTAATGAATAAATTTAGTACTTCCATGACAAAGAACAACTGAGGAAATTCATGATCACTAAACTAGTTCTACAAAATATTCTGCAAGAACATTTAGAAAGAGACAATGAAGACCACAATTTCACCACCATCAACAGAAAGAAGCCACCATGCAAGACAAGCAATTAAACAGTGACACAGACAGGGAATCAACAAAGTACAATAATATGACAAGTATAGGCCAATATATATTAGTTTTAACCAATCAAAAGAAATGACTGGGAGAATAGTTCAAAAAAACCAAGGCCAGAGATTTAACTCAGTGCACTCGCCTAATAAGTGTAAAGCCATGAGTTCAATCCCTACTACAAAAAAAAAAAAAAAAAAAAAAAAAAAAAAATCAATTCACCAATGAAAAGAAACAGACTGGGAAAATAGTTCAAAAAACAAGATCCAACACTATGCTGCATACAACAAACACATTTACCTCAAAAAAATTCATACACTAAAATTCAAACGATAGAAAACAATACTCCATGTGATAGGAACCTGGAAAAAGCAGCAGCAGCAATTCTATTTTCAAACAAAGTGGATTTCAAGCCAAGACTAATGAAAAGAGACAAAGAATGTTTACATCCTTGTAAAGGGAACACTCCAAGAGAAAAGAATCATAAATATATATGTACCACATATCTAAATATATAAAACAAATATTAATGAATATGCAAAATCAAGTAAGCACTGACACAGTCATAATGGGAGACATCAATACCCCACTGTCACAAAGAGACAGATAAACTAGATTAAAAATCAACAAAGAATACCATATGAACCAAAGGACTTAGTACATGTATACAGAGCATTCAGTTGTACATTAGAATACATATTCTCCTCATCTGCATATGAGATGTTCTCCAAAATAGACCACATATTAGTTTATAAAACATCCTTAAGTAAATGCAAAGGAATTGAATTTGTTCCATGCATATTATCAGACCATAGTGCAATAAAATTAGAAATCAATGGCAAAAGAAACCACACAAACTATATACACATATGGAAATTGAATAACACCCTTGTAAACAACCAATGTGTTGCAGGTAAGATTAAATAAGAAATTAGATGTTCCTACAATTAAATGATAATGCTGATTGAACACACTGAAACTGATGAGATGCAATGAAAGCAGTCCTATGAGGGAAATTTGTAGTGGTAAATACCCATATCAGAAAAACAGAGAAAACTCAAGTAAATAACCTAATGTTGAACCTCAAACTTCTAGAAAAGATCAAGTCAAGCCCAAAGCTTATACAAGAGAACAAATTATAACATCAGAGCAGAAATCAATGCAATTGAGACAAAAAACAACAGAAAAAAAATCAATGAATGGAAGAGTTGGTTCTTTGAAAGATTAAATAAATGATAAATCCTCTCAAAAAAAGACCTTATCAAAAAAGAAATGCTAAAATACATGCGATTGGTAATGAAAATGGTGAAATCACAACAGATCCTGCAGAAATCCATAAGATCATCAATACCTACTTCCAGATACCTACTTATTTGCAGTTAGATGAAAATCTGTGAAGAAATGAGCGGGTTCCTACACACATATGAATTACCAAAGCTGAATCAAGCAAACAAAAAAAAAAATTCTAACTAGATAAATATCAGTCAGTGAAATTGTAGATGTAATTAAAAACATACCAACAAAGAAAATCCGAGGCCTTTCGATGTAGTGATTGCTGAATTCTATCGGACATTTAGAGAAGACCTAATGCTGCAGTTTCTCAAACTCTCTAATGAAACTGAAAAGAAAGAAACACTCCCAAATTTACTTCTGAAAACAAGCATTACCTGATACCAAAACCAGAGAAGGATCCAACCAAAAAAGACAAATACAGGCCAATTTCCATAGCAAACATAGATTCAAAAATCTTCAGTAAAATACCAGCAAACAGAATGCAGCAAATCATCAAGAAGACTAAGCAGGATTTATCCTAGGGATGCAAGGGTGTTTCAACATACATAAATAAATAAATGCAGTACAGCATACTAAGGAGCCCCAGACAAAAAATGACATGACTACCTCAGTAGAGACATAAGAAACATTTCACAAAGTTCAACACCTATTCATGATAAAAGCTCTGAAGAAAATTAGAATAGATGGTCCATATCTCAATATGATAAAAGACATTCATGACAAACCAACAGTCAACAACATACCTAATGTTCCAAATCCCAAAGTTTTACCTTTAAGATCAGAAATAAAACAAATATGTCCACTATCACCACTCCTATATAGTATAGTTCTGACAACATTAGCCAGAGCAATTAGACAAGTGTAAGAAATAAAAGAAATAAAGATAAAAGAAGTTAAAATATAATTATTTGCAGATGATATGATACTCAACATAAAAAGGCCCAAAAATCCAACCAAAAGACTTCTCCATTTCATAAATCAATTCAGTTGTATAGTTGAATATAAATATAATACTCAAACATTAATAGTATTTCTATACAGAAATAAAAAATTCACTGAGGTAGAAATTAGCTAAACCATACCTTGCATAATAGCATCAATAATAAAATAGGAATAAATCTAACAAAGGCAATAAAAGAAAACTTCAGTACTTTGGAAAGGGAGGTTGAAAAGAATATCAGAAAATGGAAATATATCCTTTACTCTTGGGTAGAAAGAATCAACATAGTGAAAATGGTCATAATGTAAAAATTGTTATACAGATTTAATGCAGTCCTGATCAAAATACTGATAGTATATTTCACAGGATTAGAGAAAACAATTCTAAAATTTATTTGGAACCAGAAGAGACATATAATAACAACACAATTCTGGGCAACAAAGGCATTGGGCATCACAATCCTTGACTTGAAATTATATTACAAAACTACTGTGATAAAAACAGCATGGTAGTGGCCAAACAAACAACAGACCTTAAGATCAAAGAAACAGATTTTAAGATACAAAAACAATGCCAAACATACCCACCCATCTTATCTTTGACAAAGAGATCAAACACTTTCACTAGAAGAAAGACAGCCTCTTTAACAAACAGTGCTGTAAAAGCTAGTTTTCCACATGCTGTAGACTAAAACTGGATCTATGTCTCTCATCATTCACTAAACTAAAATCAAAACAGGTCAAAGATCAAAATATTAAAAGGGAAACACTAAATCTGTGGGAAGAGAATTGCTAGAATTTTTGAAAACATAGGTGTAGGCACAGATTATATGACCAAACTTCAGTCTCACAGAAAATATTACAAAGAGTCAATAACTTGGATCTTATCATATTAAAAATCTTTTACACAGCAAAAGAAATCTTCTAAAGAGCGAAGAGACAGCCCGCAGAGTGGGAAATAGTTTTTCACAGATGTTCCCCTGATAAAAGACTAATATCTAGAATATATAAAGAACTCAGAACTCCAAAATTAAAAACCAATTCAAAAATTAGCAATCGAAATGGACACTGCTAGATGAAGAACTAAAAACGATAAATAAATATGTGAAAAAATCTCCAGCTTTACTGAGTTTTGAGGGATGCAAATGAAAACAATACCAAGATTCTATTCTCACTCCACAAAGAATGGCTATTATCAATAAATCAACCAATAACAAACACTGGCAGGGTTGTAGGGAAAAAGAAACCCTCCTCCAACCTTAGTTAGAACAGTGTTAGTTTCGAACACTGTTAATTTGGAAATCATTGTTGAAATTTATCAAAAATCTTAGACAACGGGTTCCATTTGATCTAGCCCTTCTTGGTATCTTCCTGAAGGAATCAAAAACATCATCCCACAGCAATGAATGCATGCCTATAGTTCTTTAGGCACTGTTTTGAGTAGCAGTAGCTAAAATCTTGAAAACAGTCCAAATGTCTATCAACCAAAGAATGGATAAAGATTTTTTTATACAATGGATTACCACTCTGCCATTAAGGAGGATAACCTTGGGAAATTTCTAGCTAAATGGATGCAACTTGGGACCATATTCTTAAATGAAATATATCAGACACATGTGTGTAACTATTGCATTATTTACCTGATGTGAGACAATGAAAATGTAAACAAGGACCAAAGTGTATAATGGTTAAAAAATAGGAAAAGAAATGTTCAAATGGGAAGGGGAACTAGGAAAGGAAGAGGGGAGAAAGAAAAAAAAACTGGAAAAAAAAGGAAAAAAAAACTGGGAAAAGAAGTTAAAAATGAAAACATCTTTTATAAATAAGGAGGAGAAAAGAGGTTGAAAAAAGTTAGGGGGACGGGATAAAAAAAAGAATTAAGATATAAGATATGCAAGTTCAAATTTTCTATGATGAATGTGATAATTTTGTATATCTTAAATGTACCAATAAACTTAATCAATTAAAAAATTTAGCTACTGTGTTCCAGATAAAAAGTATGACTTTTATTATGGTGCATTCATAATAATATAATAAATACATACTTACCGCCTGCATGATGAGAAAATACATTTAACAGTTAAAGTGTATGTTTTAGACTTAGAAACTTCCTAAGTGACTTGGTTAGCTACTTTCCTACCACAAAATGGATAGTAATGACTAAAGGATAGTATCTTTTTTATGGGATATATTTCTCCAGCTTCCCTTTCAAGTTTCAGGAATTTGTGCCTTTAGTAGATGATGAACCTTTGTAGCATTGCCTTTGTCACAGTTATGCAACTAGGTTTTTGCATCTTCTAGAAAAAAATGAATAAAGCATAATTGTTTCTTTTGGGGAAATCACAATTTATATTTACACAAACTCACTATCCAGTGCTTGTAGATACAGATTTTAAGACACACAAATAGGTAGCAACAAAGGGTTTTGTGAAAACTAAGAGAGCAAGCAGGATAGCCATGATCCACACTCACAGAAAATATCAAAATACAAAGAAATTAAGACAATATTTAGAGATTAAGTAAAAGACAAATATAAAGAATTAGAAAAGAAATTTAAATTTAATTTAAAGAAATTAAATTGGAAGTTACTGGAATTTCTTGTAGAAGCCACAACCCATACTTCAGCATTTTGACCCGAGCTTCAAGCAGATATTCCTGAGTATACATTTGGAGATTAAAGAAATATGGTAAAGGGAAGACTGTTTTCAACTAGTTGCAGTGATACTTACATTTCAGAGAAGTGCATCTATCTACGTCGGACAAAAATGTCTTACTTTTTTGAGGTAAAGGAAACACTGGATTTGTTCTTTCCTTCTTCCTTTCTTGCCTCCTCTCCGTCTCCCGCCTCCTCCACTTCCCCCTCTCACTATTCTCTTTCCCTCTCCTTCTCTATTCTTCCCTCCACCTGTTTCCCCATCCCTGTCTTCCTTCCTTCCTTCTCTTTCACTTTCTCTCTCTCCCTTCCTTCTCCCTTCCTTTCTTCCCTCCTCTCCACCTCTCATTTTTTTCTTTGCTACTTTGATCTCTGCAGCAGTGTAAATGTTTGAAGATCAGTTGGAACTTGTTATATGTTAGGTGAAGTATCAAAAACTTACAGAGGATATTTTGAGGTACAGATATTTTCTAGTATAGGAAAATATTTCTGCCTACTCAGAGTGGTAATAATGCCTCACAAAAGTGAGAAAAATTAATAAAAATTAAAATTCCTGTTATTTTTACTCTCTGTTGACATAGTAACACTATATTAATGATGATTAATGATGTATTTTAAAGCTTTTTAAATAATTAGATGATTAATGATCAGAAAATTACAAAATGATTCCCTCTCAAGGACTGAGCTACAAGCAAATAGAAATACAAGAGTGACATTGTGACTATACTTTTTGGCTTAAAATTTTATATACGCAATGCATATAATGTTATATATGTGTTCAATTCCTGAAGTTAAAATTTGAACTAATCCTCTATTTCCAGTTTTCAAATTTTATATAATAGTAAGTAAGTTGCAACTCATAACTCCTTGGGATTCAGAGTTGAACCCTTTAGTTGACCTCAGAGGGGAAGGCTGTCATGATTGCTTAGCAGTACCTGAAACAAAAAGTGTCTTGGTGGAATTTACCTTCAGTTTTTGTATATCAGTATCTATGTGCAAGTGTCTAATTGATCAAAAATACATGAAAATGACAAATTTAAATTAAATTATAACACTTTTACAGCCTATTAAAATTAGTAATAGAAGCAAATGTAATATTCAAATGATGAGTATCATCATGTAGAATAAAATAAATATAGTGAAGTAAAGCCTATTATCATAAAACTTATTGCAGGCATTAAACACCTAAACACTCAAGTAACATGTGGTCAAGTTATTGGCCCTGATTTTCACATTATTCCTCTGCATTTATGTCCTTGCCATAACCTCATCATGCTCAGACAACGTATTCCTGCTTATTGCTCTGGGATTGCCACGTAACAAGATTTGCTCAATTATATGTCAGCAGAAGTCACCATGTTTTACTCCAATCCCTGGTTGTAGAGCTGTTTCCATTCATACCTTCATGCTTTGACATCAATATAGAAAGAACTCTCCATATCTACCCACAGGTCCAAAAAAGTGAATGAAAGTCCTAAACTGAGTAAAATATCACATTTTGCCTCATTGACAACAGCTAGAAAAGCTGGCTAAAAATTTAAACTCCAGATCTCAGAGAAAAAGGCTGTCTGCAGAGCCAAGATAAATACTGTGTATGTATGCATGCTTTTTCCTTAGAAGAATTTGCACATATAAAAATAAAAGTATTGGTCTAAATTTTAAGAGGTCATGAGATTTTTGGCAATCTATCATATTTGAGAGAAAAAAATTGGAGTTCAGATGCTGCCAAGGAACAATTGCTTGAAACTAGTGTCCTTTCAGTGAGAATCACCTGGGTCTGTACACTAAGAATAATTAAGAAATGGACAGAGACTACTCCTCACAAAGACTTCATCTTCAAATAAAATCACTCAGTGATTGTACTAAGGTGATGTGTCCTGCCTTAGTATCTTCCAAAAGCAAAAAATATGTTACTCTGGAGGAAGATAATGTTAAATGATTAGCAATGAATAAAATAATAACCAGATAGGCATTAACCAGAAATTATGGTTCTACTTCTACTTTAAGGAGATACAAATATTGCTCCCAACTTACAGTAACTAAAAAAAGGGGATAATCTTAAACTCATAGTTCTTCTTGATCTCATTAAAGAGTTGAGGTAGCAAATCAATCAAAGAATTGCATATAATGATGAGATCCTTTGTACAGACAGTACCAGGTTACTTTTTCATGTTGACAAAGCATGGCAAAAAGAATTGACTGCCATAAACTCTAGTAGAAAAAAACAGATGAAAGTACATTAATTCTTTAAGGCCATATGTGAAGAAGAGCATTAGTTTAGAAAACCTGAAAGTCTCAGATGCAAACTGAGTTTGCATTCATTTGAAAGATCTTTAAAGACTTCAACTGAGTGCTTAGAAAAATGAGGGACGGGATCAGAGAAAATCCCTCAATGGCTGACATAAAAGAAAAAAAAAAAAACATTGGTTACCTAAGTCTGATAAACATGAAACAATGTGTACTTCCTTGAACTTTTATTTCATCTGAAGAGAAATACTTAAGCTGCAGGGAAACAGCTCGTACTGTCCAAGAAAATGGAAAAGAAGTAAAAGCATCCTTCATTTTCCTCTGGGGAGGGAAAGAAGATCTTAGGAATCAATCATAGATGTCTTCTCCTTAGGAAAAGAAAAGCAAAAGCTTTCATCCCCTGAGATTTAGGCAGAAAAACATTTTAAAACCCAATCTTGTGACAAAACAAAGCATAGTTCTGCTGCTGATTGAAGAAGCACAAAAATGTCTCTTCAAACTGAACCTTGCCATGTATCACAAGCTAATTATGATCGCCACAGAAGGGCACTTAGGTGTGGAAAGGACACACAAGTCTTCCCTAAGATCCACACTCCTTCAACATAAGTGATGGAAATTGGGGTGTAAGATTGGGATATTAAATGATAATTATGTTTATTCACTGCTAATAATTATTTTTTGACATAGATTGTATTAAAACACTGAACTTTGCTTAATTCTTGAACAATATTTTACTAGGAATATAGTTTTTTTTTTTTTTTCTCAGCAATCCAAACACATATTTCAGGCTCAAAGCAGGGGTGTATTCCTCTAATTCACACTCTTGGAGGCTGAGGCATAAGGATCACAAGCTCAAACTGGGGAATTTAGCCACTTAGTGAGATTATTTTCAAAATTCAATAAATAAAATACTTTCTTAAAAGGCTGGTGATGTGACTCAAAGTGAAGTTTCTTGGTTCAATCTCCAGTACTGTAAGAAACAAAAATACTGCTCTATTGATTCTGTTGCCATTTGTAACCATCCCCATTTGCTGAAAATTTACATAAAACTTCCAATCAAAATCTCTAACTTGTTCTGACCCAAAAATAAAGAGAGAAAATGACTTGCATTAGGATAATTCAGTGTTATTGGGCACCATAAATTAAATATTGTTTAGACTATAAGATGGAGTTCTAAATTATCTGCCATCTAATGTAATTTTGTTTTTTAAAAAAAAATCTATTTTGAGCAGTTTCTAAGAGCACTATTTCTAAGAAACAGAAATGCAGTCTATCAGAATTCAAAAAGATTTTAAATTTACTTTTAACTTTTTCTTCTTTTTTTATTTTAAAGGGAGTAAAACAAAATAGAAGAAAGGAAACAAAACAGTGATAGGACAGTAGGAAATCCACAATTGTTACTATATTGCACATTATTCTCTAAATAGTTGCCCAAACAACCGCCCCCAGACTTGCAAAATCAACCAAGCAACATGAATGTCAGGCTACTTCCCTGCTTCAGTTACTGTTATCTCCACCTGCGATGTCTGGTTGCTTACAGGAGAGGGAGGCAGAGGTGGCTTCCTTGCTGGTTCTCCCTGGCCAACAGAGCCTCCACCAGCACCCAGGAAGGCTGATAGCTTCCTTGATGCTCTTCCCGGGCTGGTGGGGCTTCAGCCGGCACACAGGGAGGCTGCAGGCTCCCTTGCAGCTTCTCCCTGGATGGCAGAGCCTCCTGGCATGTGGGGTTTGGCTGCTGCATTGCGTCTTAGCTGTTTCTCCCTGCCCAGCAGGGCCACTGTCTTTGGTTTCCTTATTTTTGCTGAATTCCTGGATTCTCTCTCCCCATGGGCTTTAAATCTCAGTTCAGATCCTTCATTCATGCATAGGATTCACCTCTCTCCTCCTTTTCCTCATGTTGCTATATTCTAAGAGCTGAACAACAAAACTTGGAGTTCTTTCTCTGTTGCTCACCACTCTGCCATTTTCCCAAAAGTCAAAATTGATTTTTCTTAATAGGAATTTGTTGCCACTTCACCTCTTCAGAATACGACCCTAGTTTTCAAATAAGTCTCAGAAATGATCATTAGCGATTTTTTAAAAGATATTTTATTATTGACACAATGACAGCTTCTGGGAATGCATCGGTCACATTGTTCTGTACTCATTATGAAAAAGAATATCTAGACACAGACTCACCTTTCCCAGGGTGCATTGGGCAGCTGGGCTCTCCCTCGGGAGTGCCTGCCCATCCACAGGTGTCTCTAGGAGGTACAGGCAGATGTGCCACCAGAGAACACTGGATAGTCTTCCACCCGTGCTGGAGCATCTCACCACACTTAAGGCATATAGTGCATAATCAGGATGCAGGTCCTGCCTTTCCCCAGGGAGTGTGGCACCTGGTGCCCTGTGGTGGTGACCCTGTCCAGCCATGGCACTCATCCCAGGTGCTGCCACACTCACTTGCTAGCTTGTGCCAACCTGCTCAAGGCACTATCATCTTGCTGTCCCTCAGTAGCACAGCACTCCTGGGCCCTGCCTGGTGGCAGTGGATGTGGGGCCAAGGCCAGGAGCAGGATACCATGAGTGCAGCCCTTTCCCCCTCCTCCCACTTCCAACCAAACAAAATAAAACAGAATAAAGCCAATAAAAATACAACAATGAGAGTGATACAAGACTTCAAAACAAGATAATAGGCAATCAACAATGGTTACCATAATATACCTCGTTATCTTCAATATAGCTGCCCATATCACCAGACCTAATAAAATTAAACAAAACAAAACAGAATACAAAAAAAAAAAAAACAATGAAAATGATACAGTACTTCAAAGGAACAAAATAATAGGAAATTAACAATGGCTACCACAATGCCTTCAAAACAGTTGTCTAGACCATCAGAAAAAATAAAATTTTAAAAAACAGAATAAAATAAAATATAAAAAAGAATCATAAAATTAACCCAATAATACATAAAATTAACCCATTAATACATGAATTAAGTTTCTTCTTCACTTCAGTTGTTATCTTTTCAGAAATTTCAGGTGTGTGACTTATAATTTATAGTATGTTGGTGTCTCCTGAACTTGTTCTGTGTGGGCTGCAGGTCTGAGATTGTATTTTGTGTCTTCATTTTGCTGTTTTCCTGTGTTCCTCTAAATCAGCCCATTGCTGCATCCTGGGTGCTTCCAGCATTGGCTGCCAGTCCCTCAATGTAGTAGACTGGATTAGGCACCTGGCTTCCTCTAGTCTTTAGTTCCTGGAGTGTAGAGAGTCACGGGGCAGTGGTTCACCAATGCTTCACCAATGGTATCAGGGTCGCAGGGTATGGCTTCTTCTTTGGGTCCCCACTGTGCTTGCTGGATCTCTCTAGGCCTCTCCAGGCTGCTGGCTCATGGCTTCAGTGTGACTTCTTCTCTAAGCTGGCACTTGGTTTCTGGATTTCTTTGGGCCTCTGCTGTACAACCCCAAGGTATGGCTTTTTCCTATGAACTCAATTTGTTCACCTGTTTGGTTCAACTCTGATATTTATCTTTGTTCATTTTCTGTCTAGTTATCTCTTTCTCTGTGATAATGGGGCCTCCTGTTATAACCATATTATTATTGCTCATTTGATTTTTCATGTCTACTAATAACTGTGATATATAGTTAGATGATTCTTTATTAGGTGCATATATATTTATGACTATTATGGCATTTGTGCTTTTTCCAGTTTTCTCACTGACCCCATCAATCCTGTGTTATTCTTCTTTGCTTCATCTTATAGTAACTGGATTGATTTCTCATACTCTCTTGCTAATTTTTTTTTCTGTCTTCAAGATCTATCTCTATTGATTTCTATCCTTTCATTTGCAGAATCTGTTGCATATACTTTCAGTGGAGCTTTTAATATCCTGGATCTCTGTTTGGATCTATTTCACAGATTCCATTTCTCTCCTACATTGGGCATTTTTTTTTGTTTCCATCTTTTTCTAAGCTCATCTATTATTTGTATCTTCTCTATTATCTTTGAGCATCATTTGTATTTGTGCCTTACAGATCATTTTCTCTGTAGCCTTTTCCACTTGTTTTTTCAATTCTGTTATCACTTCACAAAATTCCAGTGTTTGACTTCCAACTTCATCCATCTTGTTGGGTTCTAAGGTGCGCTGGGGGTTTGGGGGTTTGGGGCCTCTCTGTGTCTTGGCATTCTTCACCTTGTTTTTTTTTTCTTTTATCTTCTATGTTGATGTCTCCTAGCCTCCCATGATATACAGCTGTACCACTAGTATTGAGGTCTTTGTCAAGAAAGAAAGGAGATGTCTGAGCCACAGAATGTCTTGCAGATATAGTTGGTTCTTTATAGCTATCCCAAGAACCTATTTTCTCCTGGTGTTTACAGCTCTGTGATAATGTCCATGTTATGTCCCAGAAATATGCTGGATATAGAGCCAATCATTGCCTCTGGATGTGGTGGCTGGGACTGGTTTTCTATGGGTGGAGTTCTCTATAGAGTCTAGCTCTTATGTCATCTGAGCTGCTTAAGATGCTTCCCTGTATTGGCCTAATTACTTTGGCCCCCAAAGATGTGTCTGTGTCTGTGCACCAGGCTGCTGTCCTGGCTCTTGGGGTTCCAGTCAGTCTCATACTCTTTCAGCCAGCCCTGCCATGGGGGGGGGGGTAAATGAAGGAGGCCCAGATCACATATTCAGTCTTCCAGTTGGCCTCACCATCACAGATGTAACAGAGGGGCACAGAGCACAAACTCACTTTCTCCCAGCCAGCTAGCCCTCTGGGATGCAGTGAAGGAGGTATAGATTGTGACCTCAATGTCTTCCAGCCAGCTCACCCTCTGGAATGTAATGGTGGAGGACAGAGTGTGAACTCTGTCTTTCAGCTGGCCCAGCTATCAGGGATATAATGGAGGGTACAGAGGGTGAACTTACTTTCTTCCAGCTAACCTGCCTTCCAGGATGCAATAATAAGTTAACTTTTATAAAAGTTGTCTAACAGCAGAAAAAGTCTAATAAGATTTTAAAAATATATTTAATCCTTATCTAAAATTCACCTTCACCCTTGCTGTTTCATAAACTCTAGAGTAAATAAATTCAAACTGTCTTCTGAAAAGCATTTTACAAGATGCTATTTGGCAGTACATATATAAAACAAGATGCATATAAACCTAATATTAGAGAAAATAATTTTAATTATAGAAATAAATGTATTGCTACATACTATATTTACAGGAAGTTTTGCTAATAAATAAAATTAAGACATCATTCACATTAACAGATAAAACATGCTATTTTTCAGGTTACTTTCACTCTGCTTCTTGGATCTTCATTATATGTATTGAGGCCTTAACAAATACTTTGGATCATAAAGATGATGGTTATATATGAAGAATCAGAAGAATAATAAACTCAAATGAATATGAATATGAGATCACTGAAAATTTGGACTTCCTATCTATCTAAATACATACATATATATATATATAAATACTTTATTTTACAGAATTTCATTTTCCCATTGTATTTTTTATTATTTTTTTTTATTTCTTTTTTTGGTACCAGGGATCAAACTCACAACCTCAAGTTTGCCAGGCAGGTGCTTGTGCCACTGAGCTAAATTTCCTTTTCCTCTTTTTTTTTTTTAACATGAAAGAAAAATGAACTTCTTTTGTTTAATCCACTATTATTTTGCATTTCTCTATTACATGCAGCTAAATTCAAATCATACTTGAGAAAGTGGAATTGGTTAGTCAATAATATCAATTAGTCAGAGCCTTTTAGTAGTCTTCAAATATAATTATCTATGTTTTCTTCACCCAAATAATAATATATTTAAAAACTCAGTCCTTATTTATAGTAATTGCTATAGGCAGTGTTGCTGTTATTTTGGCTAACCCATTACAATTTCTGTCTTTTTTTTTTTATTTAAGAGGAAAAAGAGAAAAACACAAAACAAAACAAAGCAGTGTAAGGTTACACATAATACAGAACTACAAAAAAAACATAACAGTAAGAAATCACCTTTTAATAGATTACATATTATCATCTTGGAAATAAGTACTACCTCATTAATATCACATGCTGTTTAGTAAAAAGTTAATGTGTGTATGTTAGCTGCAACATTTAATTTCTTTCTGCAATAGCATGTATAATGGTGATAATGGTAAATAGTAAAGATACAAACAGGAAATCAAGCCCTGCTTCAAGAAGTTCACAGCGTAGAAACCAGACACAAAACTGGTCCAATCAACACTAACTGTGGTCCAATCAACAACCACTCCCAACTGTCTTTCCTTAGCAACAGATCCCCCAAATAATTTTGGTGCAGGTGAAATCAAGCTGATCTCAGAGAACACAAGCTCTTTCTCATTCCCCAGTGAATGACTGGTCTAACCAAGTATTAGAATTTTACCTTCCTTGGACAATTAATGGATTGTGTGGACATTTACTTTTTCAGATGAGATATAAAAAAATCTGTCTCTTTTCCAGCCTTTTTTTTTGATTTGAACATTGACATGATGCTATTGTTGTTATAGCAGCTATCTAGTATTGATCAAGGATAGGCCAAGAAAACTTTAGAAATGTTGTGAGTCTGCCATTATTAGTGCATTATATGCATTAATTTAGTTACATAAAATTGTGTACATTTTAGCCACTGATTTTCTGTTACTGGCAATTTATTTCTAATATAAATGCATAAATACATGCATGAAAATATGAGATTCTTGAAATGCTAAAGAATGAACAGAGGCTCAAAAGAACAGAAAGAAAAAAGTCTAACTCTGTTTAAAGTGGTCAAGAAGGCTAACTAAAAAAGGTAAGATTTGAAGTTTTAGACAAAAATGAATTTCTATGCCTAAAGCATAAATAGACATAACAACACATTCAAACAGATATGCACAAATAAAATGATGGAAAATCACATATATCTCAAGAATCATGGATTTATTTTATACATGAGAGACAGAACCATTTTAAATTTGGTAATGGTGGCATTAGATTTTGTGGCTTACAAATATTATACTAACACTATTATTTACAGGACACTAGGATTTCATACAAACCACCAAAAAGATTTCTGGTCTGTAGACTTAAAACATAAATGGTCTGAAACCATACATAATTCAACTGTCTTGCTACCATGAGGAGACTTCTAGGGTTGCCAGAGCTTACTGCCTGGAGATGAAAAAAGCTAGTACAATTAAAGGAACTGAGTAACAATGATATATAGGATATTCATCACCAAAAAACAAAATAATGTGTACATTTCTGCAGGCCCCAAACTCTTCTTGAATACTGGATAAAAATGAGAAAGAGATAGTGCTGTGGTTTCTGTGTTATACTGGAATAGCTCTGTTGTTTTCTGGTAGACATAGATCTTTTGTTTTACTAAACTGAGAACATTTAGTGAGGCAGTGACAAGTAAGTTTACATGTTCAGACTTTCTGGTAGAGAGTCTTTCAAAATTTCTAGCAGCATGGGTGCACTTGCGACACTCCTATGGCAGCACTTTTGTGTTTAGTAGAAATTCCTTCTAAACAGCAATGTGGTTGATGCTGAGACATTTTTTAGGGCTGTTTTGTGTTTTTTTATAATCTTATAAATGTCAATAATTGTTTTGGCTTGTAGGCAACATAAAGTACAGAACACATTACCAATTCATGTAACTAAAATGCTAGGCAGAGAGTTTAAGATTGTATCATTCACAGTTTGAGTCTCCATTGATATCATTGTTACTCAGTTCCTTTAAAGTTTTTTTGGCCTATCCTTGATAGGCCAAATATAATTCTTTCAAGAATAGGAATGCACATTTTACCAGCTCAAAGGATAGGGCTGGAGAGTAACACTGACAAAATAGTGATCATGAAGAAAACAAAAAGCAATAACAGAATAAAAATTAACAAGTAAGAAATTTTTAAAAAAACTTTTAAATTTTATAAAATGGAGAAAAGTCAGACTGGAATCATTTGCCACCAGTGCCCAAAACTTTAAGAGACCAGTGATATAATAACTACATTAAACAGAAAAATCATCATGATCTCACTATCCTGTAATGTGCATATGTGAAGAAAAACAGAAAAATAGTCTCATAAATACCAAGATTAAGAAGACAATTTACAAATTTAAAAATTAAAGAAAAATTACAGTCTTTTAAAAAACTAATCACAATTAAGAGCTCAAATGCAGAAATTAATATAATTTTTAAAAATGTATTAAGCAAAGAAATCTGAATATGGTTTTGAAAATAAACATGACAAACTAATTTTTAGAAGACAGGCAACATAAAATGGTAGTTATAAAACCTAAAAATTTGCCCTGGTAAGTGACTGTGGTGTGGCAGACTCTGGCCCTTCCAGGTGGAGAACCACCAGCAGCGTGTTGGAATTTAGGATGCTGGGAATCTAAGCGAGCACCTCCCCTCCCTGGTAAATGGCTACAGTGTGGCAGATTATGGCCCTTCCAGGGGGAGAACCACCGGCAGCTCCTGAGATCCCCACCATGACAGAACTTAGGACGCTTGGAATATCCGGTAACCTGCTGTGAAGTTTTCACTATACAATCTTAGTTGGCTTTATTCTGTCTTGTTCTGTTGTATTTTACTACTTTCAAAATAAAATTTAAAAAAATACAAAAAAAACCCCCTAAAAATTTTAGTGTTTTTTCCCCAGAAGCCTTAATTTAGGAAGAGACCAAAGGTATAATAATTTTCTCATTTTGTAGATATACTCAATAGATATAACTTGCCTCTTGATATTTAGGGGAAAATGGATTCAAAAATATTACTGAGAAATTGACTCAAAGTCATTTTTGTAATTTAAAAGACAAGTGACAACAAATTTTGAAACAAAACTTTAAATTCCAAGTTTTATGTTAAAATACAGTGCCTGAGTCACTTTCCTTATTGCTGGAACATAGTACCTGACACTCGAACTACAAGGAGGAAAGGTTTATTTTAGTTTCCAATTTGTAGAGATTTCAGTGCCTAGTCAGCTGGCAGTGTGTAGTCAGCCTAAGGCAAGGTAGCATAGCACAGGGCATGATGTAGGGAAAGCTGCTCATCTAATGGCAACTAGGAAGCAGATAGAGAAGGAAGAAATCCCAGAGATAAGACCTGCCCCACCAAGTTATGCTCCTAATGACCTGCCTCTTTCTACCAGACCCCATCTCTCCTAATGTCTCATTTAGCTAGAGCATTGCTATGACAATCATCCTTCAAAATCCCTGCCTGTGATCACAGGAGGTTTTGGGGGACATCTTGATATGAACCATAACATATACCATAGGCAAAGTAGATATAAACATTTATATAAAATGTTTTAATATATACAGACAATTGATGGTTTTGAAAAACATAGTCATTAAAATGATATGTTACAGTTGTGTGCTTTAAATGAAAATTTACATATATGCATACATCTATGTACAAATATTAAGCGCTAAAAAATGTATCACAAGCTAACAATTGGTTTTTCACAGTTTTAAGACTTAGAGAAATGTAATTGACTTTTTATTTTCGTAATTTTAATAATCCATTTAATCAATAAATATTTAATCAAAAACTACATGCTAGGCAAGTACTGAAGAAAAAACACAATAGATAGAAGTCTGTCTTTCATTTGTATAAGAGGGAATTAAAAAGTAATCAAGATAAATATATAACGATATATAAGATAAATTTGTGGTATTGTATAGATAAAAAATGGTGCAGAGTAAGAGAATTGGAGGTTCTGGAAATAGAGCCCACATTACAATCTTTTAAAAGATGGTATGGGAATACTTCACATAAGTACTGATATTGAACAAATAGTTGAAGGAGAAAAAGCAAAATACAAAAATAAATGTGAAAAATCTTGCCAAATACAGGGAATAGTGAAAGCAAAAGTTCTCAGGCATGTTCCTGGAAGGTTTAAGAAATAGTAAGAAAATCACTAAAAGTGCCTAAAAATGTATAATTTAAAGTCAGAGATATAACAGCATGGTATGATTCAAAAAGATTTTTTAAACTTACTTTTATAATATTTTGAATTCTTAAAATTTCCTGTGAAATGCTTTGCCTTAAACTATCTCATTGAAAAATCTGTACTAAATATTCAAAATATACTATGCACTCAGAGCTATGCAAAAATCTTTACACAATGAGGTGTGATTACTATTTGAGACAATATTTGAAAAGTAAAGAAAATTAGAAGAAGTTTTTAAACCATCCATTAACTAATTTGAAATTTTCTATTTCTGCCATCCTGTAAGTCTAAATGACCATCATACTCATTGTTAAAATAGCCATAAATTATAAGGCATAAATAGGATTTTTTAAAAAAATGTTTACATCAGTTCATCTCAATGTGTGTTTTTCAGGTATTTTCTAATATAATTAATTTAGAAACTAGCTACAAATGCAGACTTCTTGACCAGATCCTAAACCTAGGAAATCACAATCTTGGGATGCAGTTTTTCAGCATTATCCCCAGATGATTTATATGCACAGTAGGCTTGAGAACTTCACCTAGCTAGTAGCAGTAGAAATAATTTAGCATGAAACTACTTTTAACTTCTACTAACAAAAATTATATCCTTAAATTTCTGTCATCCTTGAGTTTAACTTTTAGGTGTGTGGCATAGTATTTTGTCTAACCATTGTCATTATATGTCAAGTCATGATGCTCTTAAAAGCTTACATGATAAAATAGGTCACAAGTACAGCATTACCCTACATTAAAATCCTGGATTAGGTAGCAAATAGAAAAGGATCAGGTTCACAAAACCTGATCCTGTGATGGCAGTTCACAAAATGACCACTTTTACCAGCATAAATTCTAGTTTGATGGCACAAACTTTATACGTAAGACTGAATATTATATATTAGAAAAAAGCAAGATACTAACTCTAAAAAGAGTGAGAAATATTAATGCAGTTATCTTCACCATCAATCTATAGATATTTATTGTTATAGTCTCATACATTTAAACCATCAAAATAAAAATTATATATATTGCATATAAAATAAATAAAAGTTATATATATTGCATATATATAACTATGCAATTACATTTATCTACTTCCTATTTTTGCAACATGGAAATATTTTTTATTTCACTGAAGATGTAATCCATTTTACCTAATCAGCTAATTCATAATATCTTCAGTGTGACCATTCTGAGAGTCAGCCAAAGAAAGAGGCGAAAAATCACAAATTCCATTTATAAACTAAGAAGTTACAAGTAAATATTTCACTCAGTGAGCATTATAAAAGTAAATATTATTATAGAAGGTACAGAATTATTTCCTTAATAGAGCACGGTGAAACATGTACAACCCTGGTGTTATAAACAGACTTACTCTTCATGAAGACTTGAGCTATGCTATAAATAGTTCTATAAGCCCAAGAGCCCTTGCTCCCTTCTAATTAATCTGGACCGTGAACTGCATTTTAGAAGTAAGTATTGGCAGCCCCCAAATATGTCTTAAATTTGCTAAGCAAGGATTTGTATCAGCTAATATGGGAGCTATGCATAGAAAATGTTTGTTGCTTATTTATTAATGGGTAGACTATTGTCTACCCATCAAAAATTATGTTCATAGCAATAAAACAGGAACCACTAGTCATGCCATTAGTTATGATTAGATATTATGTCCAAAAACCTACTATTGAAATATGGTAATGAAATATGTCTACTCATATGTGTATATATACACATATGAGTAGACATACATATATGTCTACTCTATCTCTATAGACTCATATATATATATATATATATATATACATATGTAAATATATAGACAGAGAGAGAGTTATTTTTGAGACAGAGTCTCACTCTGTAATTCTCACTATGCAGCCCAGGCTAGCCTCAAACTCATGGAGAACATGCCTTGGCCTCCCAAGTGCTGGGATTACAAGCGTGCGCCACCACATCCAGTCATTATTACATTTTAAAGGAGTTTATTTATTTAGTAGTGTATTGTAATTGAAAGTAAAGCTTCAAAAGTAAAAAAGTACATGTACATAACCACCTCAATAGATGACCAAGTCCAATGGCATGACGTCCTCATCTTGGTATTTCTCCAATTCTAAGACAATCACTTGAGTCTTGTTAGGATGCAGAGTGGGCCCCTCATCAGAAATTCTGATTTGGCAGGGGTGGGTGTGACCAACCCTAACGTAATCTAAAAGCCTAACAAACTCTCCAGGGAACTACTGATAAGGTTGATCTAAAGATGCTAATAACAGATCTATAAGTGGTATCTAGTACCAAAGTGAAAGAAAGCCTAGAACATAAATGTACCCAATTTTAAAAATGCATCTAAGTATAACAATAACTAGACTTCAGATATAACTTCTAAAAGGCACCTAACAAGCAATTTATAAAAGGAATATTCTTAATATCTAATCATAGATTTCACGGTCTGTGTACACTTATGTACCACAGAGTGCAGTGGAATAAAGAATTTCTAAAGTAGCAGATCACAAATCACACAAAAAGCTTTGCAGCAAAACTTAAATTGCACTAGTAATCAAGCTAATAAATTATGCTGTGGGAAGATATATTTAAACTAATATTTAGTAAACTTTTAATATTAAATAAAACATTTGTGTGTACAATTATTCTAACTACAAAAATGATTTAAATCTAAATTATTCAAAAATTTTAATTAATCACTTGAAGTATAATGAAAAATAAAATAATGTTGGTAATATATTTTACAACTTTAGAGGAGCAGCATGATGCTATATGTCAGAACCTAAGATTCTAGATGAATTTTCCTAGTCTTAACTTTGAGAAACAAAATGTTTGTTTGTTGTTCTCACCTTAATAATAGTGTTACATTAACTGGTCTCTAAGGATTCTTCTAGCTTAAATTCTTAAACAGCTTCTGCAAACCTACTGTCATGTTAATCTTTAAGAAAAGTACTGTATAATTCTTTTCATTAAGGGTCACTCAAAATGCATTTTAAGCCAAACAACTGTGTGTTAGCTATTTCTTGTTAACCAATTATTCAGTTTCCAAGATTGCATGTGAAACTGTTTGCATTAGAAAATTTAAAACGTGCTATTTTATAGCACATTAAACATGAGTGATTTGTTAGTAAGAATTACTTTCTACTTTCTAACTTGAAAGTGAATTTTTGTATGTGATATGAAATTGAACTTATTATACATACCTGTAAAGAAGCTTTCCTGGAATACTAGTACATGTTCACAATTTAATGGGTCAAGAATTCAAAAAAGAAGCCAATGCCTAACCATAAGGAAAACTGAGAAACTTTAATCAGTTCTCTATCTTTGAGCATTTGAATTTGTGAAATCGTGTTCAGTAAATGCCCACTGACACGGAAATTTATTTCAAATCACACTTCACACTTCATTTTGTGTGTGTGTGTGTGTGTATTATATATATATATATATAATAGCACATGTACATTACTAAAAAGTAAGATCTTGAACACTATATATTAAAATTATTTCATTCAAGTAGCTGATAATATGACATGTGGATGCCAAGTGCCAGTCAGCCGTAGCTCCAAGTTCAGATTTTTTCCTTCTGTTGTTGCAGTTTAATCTGTTATAAATGTTTAAATTTCCCTTAAATTGGTAATATAACTGCTTTTCACTGATTTTTTTTTTTTTTTTTTGAGATGGGGGTCTCTCAGTGCAGCTCAGGCTGGGCTTGAGCTCACTTTGTTGCCCAGGCTGGTCTTGAACTCTCAAGGATCCTCCCACCTCAGCCTCCTGAGTGCTGGGATTACAGGCAGGAGCCACCATGCCCGGCTTTTCACTGAAATTTGATGAAAACACCTTGAACTTTCTCTTCTACTGTGACAGCTCATGCATTGGCATTTACTCTGAAATCTTTCTAGTAAATCACAATGGGATTTTTTTCTCTTTCAGTATGTAAAGGCATTGTACAGCTTTCCCTACCAACTTATATTACGAACTTTACAAGTCTTTGTTGAGCCCTTTAAATGAACTCAATTTTTAAAAAGTTTTATTCTGTGTTTTGTTTCTCTGTGCAGCAGATTCTTTGGGGAATTTCTAAAATTCTCTGTAGGTATCCATATCTAATTTCTTGCTCACAACTCTCTAAGGTACACTCTCACCAACAATGAGAAAACAATCACCATATTATTATAACAGATGCTTTGTTATTATAACATCATGCCTTGTTGGAGGATGGAGAGTACCAACCAACTCTTAGTTTAATGTTTCTGATACAAGAGAAAATAGCAGTCTGAGTTAAGAAATTCCATTCACCTAATATAATTTTTATGATTGTAAATGCTCTAAATAAAATCTGTTTGTGAAAACACACTGAAAGTTATATGGTATCACTTTGGTATTTCAATCTGATAAATGAAACATATATAAAAATAAAATGAGATAACTCAGTGGTGGTAGAAAGTTAGCTATAATGCGTGCATATAATATGCATCGTTATGAATAGATGACTGATGTGGTTATTCAATAAAGTTAATATCCTTCTTTGCATATATCAGATTTCAATAAATTCTGGAATATAGGAAGAAAATGTAAATTCTTCAAAATTGTTGGAAATTCCATTTTAGTATTCATTACAATTTTTAGGAAAATTTGAGGAATTTACATATCCTTGATTAATAATGGCATCATAAGCATTCATATTGGACTTTGATCCATAGGGAAAAACAAATGTACATACAAAAGCAAACATTAAACAGTTCTTCTTCTTTTCTGATAAAATTAAAAATGTCCATTCTACACTCAATAAAATGGTTACCAGGTAGATTTATAGTAAACAGTAACAACACATTGCTAAGCTCTACTCTTTCCTCTGCTGGGAGCAGAGGAATTTAAAAACTTAGTTTTCTAAGCTAAATTAACATGCTACTTTCTTAAAATAGTTTAATATACCAATATATAATTATAAAAAAGAATGAAGAATTTCAAAAGTTTCAAGTACACACACATAATGTTTTCTTCAGAGTTGGCCACAATTCTTTTAGGCATTTCTATTATTATCAACATACGAGAAACTCTGATCATTATAGATAATGAAACTCAACTAGTCTTTTTTTTGTCCTCACTCCAGAAATGCGATTTTTCTTTCCATGAATATTTTCTGAAACAAGTAATTGCTTTGTTTCAACGTAGAATACCTTCCAGGAAACGTAATGCATTGACCTAAAACTATCATTTGTACCATTAATCTCTAAATAATCCACTAAAGCATGTTACCCAAAATTCTACTGAATTGGCTGTTTTTTGTAATCATTTAATTATTATATTTAATTTTAGATCACAGACCTGGAAAAGTTGGCAGACCACTTGTTTTAGACTTCTGCTTTCAAACAAGTAACCTCTAACTACATCCATTTTGTACGTGCTTGGGGACTTAAGACAGAATTACAAAAAGATAGAATGTTGTTTTGCAAATGCAAGTTGTAATCACCATCAGGACAGCATCAGTTAGTTTCCCTGAAGGTAGTGATAAGAAAATTGACAAAGTCACAACTGCACATAATCATATAATGTTTAAACATCTGTTGTATTTAAGTCTACAAATCCTCATAACTGATTTTCATTGATTTTGTACTTACTGTTATTCAGCAATGATATTAGAGTATTAAAATGGGCAATTATAATCTGTTGTTGAACTTTACATTGACACTATTTCACACCTTTTAGGGTTTGCATTTAGTTAGGCTTCTTTTAAGGACATTTGTCAAACACTTAAAAGTGTAATCGCCCCAAACTTCTGTTGAACATATACATGTACAATAATTATGACTTACTTTTAATATATGTTTTAACTGTTTAATTTCAATGCATTTTAAAAACTAATATAGTTACCTAAATATTTTTGTTCCATTAACTTGGAATGCGAAAATGTCTATTTGGGTGCAAGACAAGGAAAACTATTTTTTATGAATCACTGAACACACAACATACTTCTTCATACTCCAGACCACATTTTCCCCCCTGGACCACATTTCATCAAAGCTTTCTTAGAGCAGCCCTAACATTCAGATCACCTGCAAAGGTTTAATCTGTGCAGAAGCAGTTGACAGGCGCCGTGAACAGAATGACAAGCCAGGCTCCACACGTACTGAGAGCACAGATCGGGGTTTCTGGAAGTGGCCTTGTTTCACATTCCTGTGGCAGTTCACCCACAGACACGCCGCGTGGGATTCAGGTGTGTGACTACGACGCGGGGCTCTCGCCGACCGACCGGGCACCTCGCGTCGTGGGCAGAGCCCCGCCGGGCGCAACAGCACGCACGCGGCGGTGTCAGGGCGAGCAGAGCCCCCTACGCGACGCCGCAGCGGCTCCGGAAACACACTGCCGGGCTCTCACACCCGCTGGCTCGCGGGCTCCTTACCTGTGGGCTGCTCGGCTGCGGACAGCGCTCGGTGCTGAAGCGAGTGTGGCGGGAGTGCGAGCTCCGCCCGCGCGCGGCCTCAGAGTCCCGCTCCGCCCGCCCAGCTTTGCCTCGCCCCGCCTCGCCTGAGCTCTCAGGGGCGGGGCGTCCGGGCCCGCGCCTTCCCAGGGGCGGGAAGCGCGCGCCTTGAACCGGACCGCATCGCCCCGTGGGAGGGGGCGGCTCTTAGGTATCGCCCCCGCGGCCCACGTGACAATCATCCTAGTCGCTGATTGGAGAGACTGGCAAGAGGAGGTGGGAACAGCTCGCGACCACTGGAGACTCGAAGTGGGTGGGAGAAATGGTTACCTGGCAACGCGGCGGCAGCCCGGAAGACGAGGTTTCCAGGCGCTGGGATAAGGCTTCAGATCTCGGTCGGTAATGAGATCGGAAGTTCGCGCCACCTAACATTCCATATCCTGTCTCTACTTTCTAGGAAAGTGAGGCAAATAAATCATCCTACCTCCTCAGGACCCTCGTCTTAAACCATCGCCTGGAATGTGAATGCAGAAATGCTGCCTGTCTTGCGCTTCTAACTGCCTGATTGGGCTCAGCTCTCTCTGTGGGAGGACACAGTGGAAGAGATTGCTTCCTTTAATCGAGTTCTAGTCTGGCCTCTCAGTGATGCAAAATTGACATTTTCCCTGTGGAATCTGGTTGAACAGTAATGTTTGATATTGACATTTCAGATTTTTTCATGTCTGAAACATCCTATCTACAGCCCTTATTCAATACGCTGTACACAAATAGGACAACTTCATGTGCTTGACATGTGGCCTACTTAAAACATCAATCTTTAATTACATGCCAAATCCTAAGTAGCTTTAAATTAATGGTCTGTGTCTACCAGGGAAACTCCTGAGACATAGCTCTTAACCTCCTGTGCAATAGATTTGTCTCTCTCTCTCTTTTTTTTTTTTTTTTTTCAGCATAGTCTCTGAAAAGGCCATTCCTCACCACTGCACTTACTTGATTTTGTAAATTAAAGTCAAAAGATGTTTCTTCTTGTGAGCAATAGACTAAGGTCATTTCTTACAACTCTGTTTGCTATATTCTGACAAATGCCTAATAAGTACTAAGCCTTCAGTAAATGCTTGTTAGGTAAATGAATAAATTAGTGTATAATCTACTACACAAAATATAAGCATCAACTAAATATTCAATAATTTATTAAGTTCTAAAATAGAGTTATTAAAAATTATTGAAGGCAATTTCAGATGAAAGGGAATAGGGAGAAAGTTTTCTTCCAGTACACCCAGGGAAACTTCAGTAAGACTACTATTCTAACAGTGACTTGTTAGACTTAATAAATATAGGACTTCATCCATAGAAAAAAGGAATGGAATCATATAGTCTTAACTTCTGCACATGTGTCTTCCAATAGATTTAGGATTTTTACTCGTATTGAATTCACAAATGTGTTTATTGAGTCTTTGAATGAAACTAACATTAATTTTCAAATTCTCAAAACCATGATTCACCAACCTGCCTTATCACCCACCTCTTCTATGACGAGAAAATTTTTTCATATATTCACATAAAATTGCATATAAATTGAGAAGATTCACAGTTTTAAATTTCCTCAAAGACACACGTCCCTAACTTACAAATCTTTGCTGGGTTGGGTCCTTGCTTCTGTAACGCATTTGCCTTTGCCCAAGTAGAAATAACTTGCCTTTGGTAAAAATATCCGTTTTTACTAATTGAGTTTCAAGCTATTGCACTCTTTTTATTTGCTCTTTCATTTACCTTGGTAATTCTTTACTACCTTTTTCCAGTTAAACTTGTTTCACATATAATTAAAAAAAAAAAGAGCATAGTGTTTTCATTCAGCACTATCCTGCAGCTGTACTGGCTTAAGAGAAACAGCCTGCTTTCTGGGATTTTTTCAGCCTGTTATTAAACATAGCAGTCATAAAAATTAAATTATATGAAATTATAATTAGAGTTTTAAAAAGTAAAGTAAATACTCAAAGCTTATCAATTAATTATTTCTCAATATTTTCTGCTTATCCAGTACTTGAGATTATTTACGTAGGTATTGCAGTGTATAGCAGAAGTACTACGTGATACTATACATTTCTCTCCAATGTGTTTAGTTGCATCACACTGGTACCTTGAAACTGAGGATAGTGGGCACATTTTTCCTTGAAAATCAGCTAATTCTACAAGTTAGGACCTAGTTTATGGTTCTGTTGAATGACTAGCCTAAGCTGTTTAATAAGATAGCTACAAGTAAAATGTAGTTATTTAAATGAATTAAAGTGAAATAGAATTTAAAATGTTCATCAATCACAGTAGTCACATTTCAAGTAATCAATAATTACATGCTGGTTGAGTATTCTATTAATGATGACAAATAAGGAACATTTCCACTATCACTGAAGTTCTGTGGATAAATTTCACCTTTCAGGACATGGAAAACATTTTCTGTGAAGATCTAGATAGTAAATATTTTATACTTCATAAGTCATTTGGTCTCTGACACAAGTATTACTTCTGTTGTGACAGATACTCTCTAGTATAAAATCCATCACAGACAATATATAAATTAGTGAATATGACTAAGTCTCAAAAAGCTTTTTACATAAAATCATAAGTTAAGTTGGATTTGACCTAGGGTCTATAGTTTATAATACAGGTATAAATTTAAGAAAAAAGGTAATACTAGTACAATTTAACTTTTAAAATGTGTTATAACTGCTGTACTATAAATAGCACAAAATTAAGAAACTATCATTCTGATATCCCCAAAATTACTTATTAATTCTGCATAGAATTTGCTCATGATAAAATGAGATCTATGTATGCCTACATTTTAAAAATTTGTATCACTTATTAATGTGAAAAAACATCAAATGAAATTATAGTCAGTATTATACACATTTGGAAGCATAGATTGTCTACAAGTACCAAAATTTGGCAAATTTAATAAATGCTGTTATGATTTAAATCTAAAATGTCTCCCAAATGTCTCGTGTTTAGAGGTGGTGCTATCAGAAGGTGATTAGATCATGAGGACTCCAACTCCAACTCTAGATTAAGCCAGTGATGTAAGCAATAATGTAGTGACATTATGGGGAAGTGATGGAAATGTAACAGGAAGGGTCTGGTGGAAGGGCATGGGTTATGGACACTTGACCTTGGGGACCCTCTTGTCCCTGGTTCCTTCCACTCACTCTTTGTCTCTCTTCCTGCTTCTTGACTGCCATGGGTTGAACAACTGTCCTTTGCCACATTTTCTACCATGATGTTTCTGTGTTGCCTCTGGTGTTAACCCTTCTCAGGGATATCAGATCTTACGTGAGAGATACAAACTCTTCTTACATGTTATTAAGGAGGTAACAGCAGACCTGAGAGCTCTGCAGGATTAAAAAACAATGGATGATGGTGTATGCATGCGATTCCAACACTCTGGGATCACAAATATAGGCCCAGCATGGACAAGTTAGTAACTTAGCAAGAACTTGTCTCAAAAAAAATTGAAAACAAAAATTTTTAAAAGGACTGAGGATGTAGCTCAGTGTGAAGGCCCTGAGTTTATTCAATTATCTGAGGCCAAGCCTAGACCCCCTATCTCCCAAACGAGTATACAGCAAAAACTTAAATAAATGAGACAAGTGGTATGATTTTAGGGCTCCGGGAGGATCAAAACCCTCTGCACAATTTGAGACTTTGGTGACAAAGACAAATAAAATGGGCAGCCCATATTTAGTTTTTCAAGCAAGGGAGGGGTTAGGGTGGAAAACGCAGGAAACTGAACAGACCTTGGGAGTGGTTCAAATACTTTTCCAAGTAATATATTATGTTTAATTTAGGAGAACTATCTTATGTTAATTTAGAGTAAGTATTTTAGGAGAAGATTCCATGTTTTATTTCCCTACAGGAGTGAAATGCCTACAACTACAGGCTTTATTTAGTTACTAGAATTGGGGCCAGGTATCCTCCGCTGTGACCTTATCTTGTCTTTTGAGGCATCTCTTTCTTTTCAGATTGGACACACCATAGCCATGCCACAGCCCTGCACATGTGTTCAATTTCCAGTTTCAATGGCTCCCAACATTCATTCTTCAATCTGGTGCCAGAAGCAATGCAGTTATCTGATAATGAACTAAAACTTCTGAAAACCTGAACCATAATAAATCCTTCTTCCTGTAACATCTTTTTCTGATGTATTTATCCACAGAGAAGAAAAACTGACTAATACAAAAACATTTCATGGAGATTAGCTATGTGGAATATAAAATATAGTACATATTGAATTATGTATAATATATATATGACATGCTATCAACAATTGTTAAGTACATATATGTGCAGTTGTTTTCTCAGAGTTCTGGTTGTTAAATATTACTAGCATATCTCTAGAAATTGCTTAAATTTTTCTAAAAATGTAACACAAGGATGCAAAATTCATTGTGGTTTTTCTAAGTTTAGCTCCACCTATATTTATTTATCTACCTATCTGTCTGTTTGTAAGGTCTGAAAATGTGCTGCTCATCTCTGATCTGAGGGTGCAAAAAGAATAGGTATTCTCTACTGCGCAACTCTAAATTCGTCCCCATCATGTTGGTGCCCAAACTGTACCTCACAGTATGTACATTTTATATCCATATTAACTATTAGAACTTGGCATCTGACTAATTTTTGACAGTTAATATCCAAATGTCCCAGCAATATACAGTTATCCCATCAGATTAAAGGGAAGCTATGAAAATACATTACCCATTTAACATATATTTATTTTGTGTATTAGTAGTTAGTAGAAACATTAGTAAAATAACTTGACCATGTTCAGCTTCTTTTTTAGTTTATTATACTCTAGATAAAAATTTTTGATATGAGTACATGTAACTTGTGTCTAAGAAGGCCATTATAGCTCGCTAAGTCTAAAATTCTCCTATATAGACTTTGTTTGTGTGTGTGTGTGTGTGTGTGTGAATGTGTTTCAATAAGCTTCTCCAAAGCCAAACCCAATATACTGACACAGCAAGAGAGACCAAGCCCAGGAAAAACAAAGTTTATATTTCTGGCTCTAATAATGACTAAGGTCATTTTGTCAAGAAAACAAAATAAGATGTTGCTATGAATGGGAGTCCCTCATGGAGCAATTTGCTGAATATATTTCAGGAGACTTTGAGTTCCTAAGGTAAGCCTTTTTTTGTTGTAAAGTGCACTGTTAACACATTTAATTCATAGTTTAAATCATTAGTGACAAGTTGAAGGGCATTTAATTTTTCACCTACTTTTAAAACCTTATGATCATAAATCATAAGAAGAAACCTAGCCACCAAAAATTTTTGTTTAGAGCATGGCTCACTTCCCTTTCATTATGCTTTGTGAGAGCAGATTTAAAATTAAACCTCAGAGGATTTCTTCCATGTTATCTTTGTATTTCTATTGTATTCTGTATAGTACACAGAAATATTGCCAAACAGAAACGGTGGGGAAGGGGGAATTTTGAATACATAGTTACAAAAATATGAAAGTAATATGTTATATTGTGTTTCCCTGGATGACAGTGATGAATTGATGGATTTCATTACCTAGAATAGAAATTTTTCAAAAGAGCAAAACAGAATAAATTAAGAAAAAGCTTCATCTGTTTTTTTTTGTTGTTGTTGTTGTTATTGTTTCTGTTGTTTCTCTACACTATGAGGTTCCTGTCAGATAACCACCAGTTGATTTTGTTGTTGCTTTTAAGGGAATTAAAAAATAAGGATGTGATCCAAATTCTCTGCTGAAGGTGTTAAAATTTAAATTAACTTTTCCTCAAAAGGACAAAATGGGCTAAAGAATATAAACAGATTGTTCAGTAAATATCTATATAGATCACTCACCTAAATTATTTTCTTAAATGAAAGATAGAATTTTTAACTTTACTATTTAAAATTACTAAGGAGACTGCTATATTTCACTTTTCAAAGCTTTATATTAAGTAATGTTTTATTAGTAAGGTTAACCTTAGAGGTTTATCAAAAGACAGGATCCTTAGTGATTCATTTATAAGTAGTCTATAGCTTTTTTTGCTAGAGCGTTTTTGTATAGTGTAGAAATCCTTGAGACAGTAAGGGGTTCCGTATCTACTCAGGTTTACTCCGGTGGGACAGAAGATTGCTAACTCCCAGGAGCTGGAATATCATTTTGTTGTTGTTGTTTAGCATATTTTTTGAGCACAAAATTATCTAATATAGCACATATTTTCCTTTTTTTGCATTTTTTAATTTTATTGATACTTAAAATTACATCTTTTATTAGAGATACATAATGATCACATTATCATAGGGAATTTGTACCTTTACATAATATATCTGATTCTTCTTTTTTTCCTATTCCCATACCTTTCCTTTAATCCCTCTTTTTCTCCTTATTCACAAAAATTCTGTTTTCAATTCTTCTATTATTTTTTGATGTCCCTTCCTTCCTTCCCCTTCCCCTCTCCCTTGTCCCCCTTCTCACTTGAATATTCTCTTCCCATTTCCCAACCTCTTTTATATATTTTGGTCTTTATTTATACTTTCATTTTCTCACAGCAGAAAAATGATGCAACACTGACACATATATGTCTGATTTACTTCACTTAAGAGTATAGTCTCAAGTGCATCAACTTGCTTAGAAATATCTCAGAATTATCCTTCTTTATGGCAAAATTATAACCCACTGCATAAAAAAAACCCCACATTTTCTTTATCCCATTCATTGATTGGTGGGCATTTGGACTGTTTCTAAGATTTAGCTATTAAAAACTGTGCCATTATAAATGTGGAGGTGCACACATCACTGTATTATAATGCTAATTCTTTTGGGAAGATACCAAGAAGGATAATAGCTAAGTCAAACGGGACCTCCAATCCTAGTTTTATGAGAAATCTCTATACTGATTTCCTGTGTGGTTGCACCAGTCTACACTCCCATCAACAGCGGAGAAGTGTTCCCTTTTCCCCACTCTCCTCCAGCATTTGTTATTGATTGATTTCTTGATGACAACCATTCTTTCTGGAGTGAGATGGAATCTCAGCTTTGTTTTAATTTGCATCTCTTAAATGATCAGTGACGCTGGACATTTTTTCACATATTTATTTTCTGTTTCTACTTATTCATCTGAGAAGTTTGTATTGATCTGAGACACTCATTTTTGGATTGGGTCTCTACATTTCAGAGGTCTGATTTTTTTGTTTTTTTTTTTTTTTTTGAGTTTGTCATAGTTTATGTCAGGAGCCCCCGACCCTCATGCAATTATGAACTCCACCAAATCTAGCATTTGTGATTGTGTCTTGCACTCGGATTGGTGGTGTGAGTGCTATACCCACCTAGGGATAGAGCCAGTATAGATTGTAACAGTGGGAAGAAGGTGTTCTCTCTCTTGTCAGTTTGCGCTTTTCTGTTTGCAATCAGCAATGAATGGTGGCCTGCCATGCTACCCTGCCACTTGGAGCCAGCTGAGTATGGACCAAAACCTCCAACCTGTAAGAAATAAACCTTCCTTCATTTTGGGTGTTGGGTATTTTGTCCCAGCAACAAGAGAAAAGCAATTAAGACAGGGTTCTTCATATGTTTTCTATAATAGTCCTTTGAGGAACAGCTGGCAAAGGTTTTTCCTACTCTGTGAGTTGTCTCTTCACTACTCTGTTGGTGGTTTATTTTGCTGTGTGAAAGAATGTTTTGAAGACAGGGTGTATTACAAACTAGAGTAGAGATGGATCTTATGGGAAAAACAAGGAAGCTCCCTAGAAAAAAGTTAATTCAGCCAACCTGTCACCTTACCTTGCTAACCTGAGATAAACCCCTGCGCTCAGCGCAATAGTATGGCTTGGTTGTTCCTCAATAAATTTGGGAGTTTGAGTCAGTTTGGAGCATAGTTTTAGTGAAGTACCTGACCCTCTGCAAAGATATTGTCTGTCTCTTGAGTTTTCATTCATGTCTCTATTGCAGTTTCCTGGCCCAAACCCAGCAGTATAGTTATTTCCATTATGCAATGGTAACTTGCATTCTATTTAAAAAACGTGCTTAAATTTTGAGAGGCCTCTTGTTTAATCATTATTCCACTGCCTCAATTATAAATATTTTATGCACATATGAGGGAATTAGGCAGTTGTAAGTCAAAGCAAGATTGGTATTTGAATTTAAATGGAGCAAAATCTTCTTTTGTTAGGATGTTTTGTTTGTTTGGTTTTGAAAGCGTCAAATCTTTAACATAGAGGACTAATTTACATATTTTTCATTTGCCCCCAGTTTTTAATGAGAAAAGTATTAAACTCTTAAGAGTTACAAAGATGCTTGGTTAAGGTATGGAGTTTTAAAAAGGTTTTGAATGTTATCTGAAATAAAGCGTAAGTTGCATTCACTGGACAATCTTAACCTTCGAATGATTTTTTAAATCACCACTAGATGACACTATTGTATCCTCAATTGAGTTAGTATGGGTAGATATAAGAAATCTCTTGTTTTGTCAGGCCAGGGTTAAATCTAGTCCCTTTATTTGATCCTATTTGCTGGTTCATGAAATGTCATGCAGACCAGCAGTCAATATAACTTGTTACTTTTATAATGATGAATTGACATAGTGATCATTACCGCTTGTTCTATATTGATACAGTTATTCTACATTGAAACAAAACCAAGGAATTCCAAACCACACTCTTCTATTGGTGCTGTGACTGTGTTCCTGCTGGTTGCCTACCTGGGAATTTTTCTCCCATTCTTTGTCAATTTTCTGTGGTCACTGGCTTAAAAGCATAGTCATGGTTCCTCCTGCAGGATGGTACAGACTGCTTCTCTGGAAGCAACAGCAGAAGTACAGTGTATTTGGTTTATCTATCCCTTCACACTGCACATTAGTACCCACTAATGAAACTTTTTGAAGGATTTATATGAAAAGAAATTATCACATAGAAGGGAAGCAGCTTCAGATTAAATGTTAAATGTGCTTTTCACTATCATCCAAAAGCTAAGCACTCAGACTTTAAAATTTTCATACTGTTAGTATTATAGATAGATAAGTTAGGCAGAAGATGGAAGGCAGCTGGAGAGACACTGGGTCCAGTCAGGATACAGTTAGGATGACCAAGCCTTTGTCAAATAAATAAGAATCTGAGGTCAATAGTTCATAAGAACAAGATGGACATTGAAGTCCAGGGATGTAATAAGCCAGGTGGCAAAAGATGATGCATAACCACTATGACAACTTCTGACCTATCTAATTGGAAAATCTTTCTTTTCTCTTGCTTTGTTCTTTTAATAAATCCCTAGGACTCATTAAAAGGGCAAGATGTACCAGTAGATTTATACTTGGTACGTTCTCAACTTCTCATTTCTAGCTTAAGTAAGCTTGTTTTAGTCCTATAGGTTGACCTTAGCTTGATTTAAAGTGATTTTGGTTCAGATCATTTTTTGGTGTAAAAATGCCTAAAGAGCGTCCTTGTGACTAGACATGGAAATACAGGGTTGCTGGATTTTAGACTTGCTTTGCCACCAATCCTTTGTATCCCCCTAATTGTAACTTTTAGAATGAAAATGTTTATCATGTGCCATTAAATGCGGGAAGTGTTTAACTTTTCATTTGTACAGAAACTTGCAGCTAAGAGTTGCTGTATATCCTGGAGGATACTTGGGACTTGGACTTTTTAGCAATGCTGAAAGTATTAGGGCTTTGGCAACTCTTTAGAGATGGACTAAATGCCTTTTGCATAAAAGGCTGTGCAGGAGTCTTTGGGGGCCAGGGAAAGAATATAATGGTTTTAATGTAATGTAATGTAATATCGATAGCCTTAAAACTAGTTCTTAAGGATTGTTAAGCCTGTTGTAGTGTTCAAGTTGTGAAATGATAAAAATAAGCATGTCTTTGTGTCTAGAGACCAGTTTAAACAAATGTGTCTGGTTGCCAACTTAACAAGGAGTGGACTGTTACAGCTGACTCTTGTAACATGAGTAGTTTAGAAGCTTCACTAGGTAACTCAGCTGGGGCCAAGGCCCTCACTTTGTAAACATCTTAAGCCTGTGCAAGAGGAGGTCACAGAGAAGATGTGAGTGCTACACCCACACACGGGAGTGGTAGCCTTTTTACCACGAAAGGGAAGAAAAGAGACTTGCTCCCCACCTTTTGCTCCTGTTGCTTTTGCTGTCTTCTGCCAATTGAACTGTTACTCCTACGCCATGCCACCATGCTTTGGAGCCAACTAATTATGAACTGCAACCTCCACAAACTGTGAGCTAAATAACTTCTTCTTTTCTTAATTTTGGGTATTGGGTATTTTGACTCAAAAATGGTACCAAAACTCCTCCTTTATCCAATTCCTGAGATTCTAAAGGCATCACAAAACATGCTTCTCCTTCTTGCTGTAAGAAGCTGAGTACTTCAAGAGGAACTGTTGCAAAGGTTGCTACTACAAAAAGCTGCTTAACCCATGCCCCGTCTATACCGACGATTACTGGAAGTCAGACTGTTCTAAAAACAAAAAAAGTTTCTAGGGTCAAATGCATCTTACCAGCTAGTGCAACAGGACTGAAAGGTCCTTGCACACATAGCACAGTCATCTCTGTGGAGGAGCTCTGAGTAATCATGACACTGCTAAACACCAACCTCCTCAAACAGTATGACCATAAAAGGTGGGACTGAAAAGACTGTGGTAAGGTATTTTTCATAGCCACTTGTTGTACCTGGGATGACCTCTTAGTCACGTCTTTTTTTTATAACAGCTGAGCGTCCTGCTCTCCTCCCAGGATAAGGCCTTCTTTCATGTAAATATTATCACTTACAAGTATCCTAAGCAGGATTTTTCATTCTGGTAGTGGAGACAGAGATAAATCCTATGGTATGGTCCATGAAGGGAAAACTAGGAGGAGCCCTATGCAGATCTAAAGACCCCACTTTGTTTAAAGACCCCACTTTGTTCCTTTACCATATGCAATACCTATTAAGACTAGAGGTCAGAAAAGGGCTACAGCCCGTTACTGATAAGTTAAAGGCACAAGGTTTTTGTACCCCTTGGAGCATAAGACTCATTTTTATCATCAAGGCATATAAATGTGGGTCTATCAGACCCCTATTTATTTAGAATATTTTTATTGGGGAACTATTTATTATAATTTTTGTGAGTTTTATTACATTAAACAATGAATACTTAACAGGAAAAAAATTATGTGGTAGTGCACACCTGTAATTCCAGCACTCAAGAGGCTAAGACAGGAAGATTGTTGTGGGTTCAACCAGCCTGGGCTACAAAGTGAGCTCCAGCCCAGCCTGAACTACATAGTGAGGCCTGGTCTCAAAAAGGCAGAAAAAAATATTGGATTTTTGGTATTTATTATTTATTTAAAAACATCAAATTTTCAACATTGACTGCTCTAGATGCTCCAGTCCTAAGTTTTCTGATTGGACACTTTCACTTTATACTTAAGTGAAAGAAATGGCATGGCCTTTGGTGTTTGAACACCAGACCAGGAACTCACCAAGGAGCTGGTGGGATATCTAAGTTGCAAACTAGACATAGCTGCAAAAGGATGGCCTGCCTGTTTTAGGGCAGCAACAGCAGTGGCTCTTTTAATATCAGAAAATTTTAAGTTGGTTCTGAAGCCAAAGGATCAGAAAAGGAACGTAGAAAAACCCAAGAGATAGCTGAGAAGACTGTATGCAATGTTACAGTGAGACTATGTAAAACCATAAGGTATGGTTGCCTTGTCATGGAACCACTCAGGAAAATCATTTCTTCTTGACAAGTGCTTAGAGTTGAAGCAAGCTGTGTCAACTACAGAACACTGTTAGGTAGAAGAGGGTTATGGAATAAGAACTGGTGGTCAACTTAACGCCAGCTGGATTATATCAGCATGGCACTGAGAGAAGATGCTCCACCTGAGGGAAGTTGGCAGCATAAACAGGTGGAGAAGGAGAAGGAGGGCGTTACTGCATTGAGGCCTTTGGGTCTTTTTATGAGTTGCTGTTTGAGCTGTTATATTCTCTTGGAAAAGCTTTGGTCCTCACATCAAGCATTGTTTTTTGGCTCTGGAGGGAAGGCATTTATTGTTTGGTCTCTAGGATAAACTCATCATGCTGGCTCCCTGGCATGTACCCAACCGTGCTTGTTGTCGGAGGAGCTCGGAGCCTCCATGTCACTGAGGATGACTGTGGTGCCTTTTAGGACAGCCCTGGTCTTTGTTGTGAGTGTGACTTTTGGGCTCCAGCATAAAACCCTCATCCCGCCAGCACAGCTCCTTTACCCTGCTGGCATAGATTTTCTGACTTGCACTGCTGACCTTTGGGCCTTCGCAGCACGGATCTGAAAAAGAGACTGGTGTGAGTCCTTCTTGTGGGCTCTGGACTCCAGTTGGACTCATGGGAGGCATTGTCATGAGCTCTGGGTTTTCATCTGGACTCATGTGGGACACTGCTGTGGGATTCAGGCTCTTGACTAAATATTGTATGTCTTTGGTGTTACAGATAGATTTCCTACATTTTCTTGTGTTACCTCCTGGTGACCATTATAAAAATAATATTATAAACTCCATGTCCTGATTCTAATTGTTCTCTGTGCACAACCCCTGACTACAACAAAGAGCAAAAGCAAAAGCAGAAATTTAGGAATGGGCTCTTGATATCCTTACCACCAAACTGATAGCTGTGTTTATATGTATGTGGTTTTTTGTTGTTGCTACCTTTCGCTTTCTGTGATATTACAGATTATAAGGACTGCCACTAGACTTCCCGTCCAATGTTAGAAAATTTGATATATCACAAAATTTGGTCTCCTCTGACATTTGGAAAAACAAAGATTGTTGATTGTTTAGGTTTTGAGTTGATGAGTAATACTTAGAATTTAGTAGCTTTGTTTTTCAACAGGGGAGATATTGTAAATCATAGAATATAGCATGATTTTTACACAGAATGAACAACAGAAATTTCTATCCTTTTTGCTGTTTGGCAAAATAGGCAACGTCCGGGGAATGTTATGAAGTGGCTAGCGGAAGAGAGTTCAGTGTTCTTTGATGTGCTTGGATATGACTGGTTAATGGATTTATATTATTGCCATACAGAAACTACAGCTGTGGGCCACACCACCATTCCTTCAGTTGCCAGCTATCTCTTTGGATTAAACCAAAAGTAGATAAATACTGTCGAAACTTGTCTTGTTTCCTGACACTCAAATTAAAGAAGGAAGGGTTTATTTGGCTCATAGTTTGTAGAGGTTTCAGTTCATAGTCAATTGACTCCAAGGCAGGGTATTGTGGCAGATGGGCATTGCAGAGGAGAAATGATCCATAGCAAGAGGCAGATGAGAGAGCACAGTAGACCTCTTTCTGTCCTTTACATTTTATGCAGGCTATTTTAGAGTGGGTGTGGCATTCACACCCCTAATCCTAGGAAGAACTATGCCAAACCTATCAGTGGACTGATTTAGTGATTACACATCCTTAATACCAGTATCACACTCTCTACATCCAGTCACATCTGAAAAGCCCCACTACAAGTGCCTGAGACTTTGGGGGCATCTAGACACAGACCATAACACATTCATACATAAATACATAAATGGATTTCTTATATTGATTATTCTAAAAATTATCTCACAAAGCTTGTCCACATTCATCCAGGAATAGTTTATAAAAACTTTAAAATAAAAGTTTGGAGCTGGACATGGTGGCACACTCCTGTAACCCCAGCACTCAGGAGGCTGAGGTAAGAGGATCATTGCAAGTTTGAGACCAACCTGGTCTACAAAATGAGCCCAAGGCCATCCAGAACTGCATAGTGAGATCTTGTCTCAAAAATAGATAAATAAAAAATAAGAGCTGGAGGACCTAACATTGTAAAATTACATAATTATAACATACTGGAAATACTGTGAAGGAACCTCTTGCTTATTTTGAAGATGTAATGCAAAATGTTCTGTTTTTAATCCACACTGATTTTATGCTATCATATTCATTTATTCTTCCTTTACTTTACAAACCTCTTGACTCTTGACTGTAATATAGATCTGTACATGGTTCTGAGATAATTAACTCAGAAGGATTAATATTTAGGGTTAAGAATATCACAATCAAATGATAACAGCAAAATACAACTCCTACATCATGTAATGTTGCAACACAGTCTGTGTGTTGGGTCTTAGAAATGATAGAGGTGGGCTGGGGATTTAGCTCAGTGGCATAAGTGCCTGCTTTGCAAGCATGCAGTCATGAGTTCGATCCCAGGTACCAAAAAAAAAAAAAAAAAAAAAGAAAGAAATGATAGGGGATTTGAGGTGTCAGAGATGCCTTCATAGAGAAAATTACTGCCATGCAAAAATTTCATCATCCTCTAAATATTTTGATGAAATGTAAGGGCATCGTAAGAATAAAGGAAGCAAGAATCATTTTATTTCTCTTATTTTTAAACAAATTCAAATCTGATTTATTTTATATCAATGGCAATACTCTCTATGGAAGCATTCCCGGCCCCATACCTCATTCCCCTTTCTTATCTTTTCCTTTCTTCTTCCTATTTTCTTCCCAAAATCCTTAGCGCACATATTCTTTTAGAAAAGAGAGCCTTTTTATGGCTTTTGCCTAAAAACCTGACAACCTGGGTTTCATGCATCAGTTTCCCCATTTTTTATTCTATCTAGCTCCTGGCATTAAGTTCTCTTCTAATTCTACTTCTGTATGGTTTCCATATGCTTATGGAAGACTTGTTTGCAGTCAGGCCTGTAAGTTCACCATTTCATTGTTAATTTGCTCTATTTCACTCAATTTAACTCCATGACTCTTGGGATCATCGATGTTAATTCTGTAACTGTGAAGAGTTTAATATGTTTTAAAGAGTTTAAGAAGTTTTAAACCTGCAAGTGTAAAAGTTACATTATCATGCTCATAGCTAGATAGACGATGTAGATATGGATATATATATAGAGAGATAGGTGTAGATATAGATATAGATATAGGTACATCTGTATGTGAATGCACATATAAACAGAAACGTCAGTAAAATAAAGCCTCTGGACTTGAGAGCCACCTGTGGTCAGCTCATAGAGTATGTATTCTTTCCTTATGCTGAAGTTTCTCATTGAAAGATACAGCAATGATCACATAAACCTGAAGGAGCTGGACTCATTTAAAAGAAACAAACAAATTGAGAAATTGCATTAGAATTTCTGGGGATGGGGCAGAGGAAGAGAAATTGACTGACAGGAACTTCTAACCTAGAAAATAAACAAATCTTGTTTTGGGGGAGGAAGAAAAGATCTTTACCTAAGGATATAATCCATGGACACTGGAAGATAAGAAAGCTGTTGTTAGAATTTATTGTTCCTAAAATATGAACAAAATACCTCTCTAGAATCGAGAAAAGAGTTTCTTTCTTTGTACAGTGTCCATTTCCATGGTTTGCGATGATTCTGACAATTCAGGAGTGTAGAAATACCCAGAGATTATCTTGCAAAGATCAACTGCTATAAAACCTCTATAATTTCTATTGTGAACATTCTACTTTGTAATCACTTGCTCCTATTTTCTAGATCACTCTCTTTAGTACACAAGCTAAAATATTTCTTGTTTTCTTCAAGATGTCCAATGCAATTCAGTATTTGTTTATGTTTTGAAAAACTAGCCAACCAACTATCTACTTCTCCATTTCTCTTTTAATTATAATATTTCATTATTATCACTGGCCACGTAATTATCTGTTTCTATTTTTCCTCTATTTTGGAAATACTTCAGATTAAAAGTAATCACACAACTGAAATAAACATTTTGATTTAATTTAATTCATTTGATTTAATTCATTTAAATAAGTAGGATATTTACTAACAAGACTGTGGCTTCTTTAGAACACAGACCTTTGAAATTATGTCCTTTAGCCTCAGACTGAAAGTCATACCATTAGTTTCCCTGGTTCTGAGACCTTTGGACTTGGACTGAACAATTTTGATTCTCCACCTTGAGACACACTATGGAGGGGGAGCTAAGGCTTCTCTAATAATTTGAGTCAGTTCCCTAATAAAGCCCTCTTACCTATCTATATACTTATGTATGTCACCTATTTATGCATGCATCTAGCCATCTATCTATCTATCTATCTATCTCTATCTCTGTATCTCTATCTATTGGTTCTGTTTCTCTGAAGAACTCTGATTAATAAATCATAACATGTTCCCTAAGTTTGGCTTGTTCCACTTTCAGGAAGGTTGAGGTATAATTTTTCATTTTACATTTGCATGCTCTCTTTTGTCTCCAATCTTATTTTTTGCTACCATTTTTTTTTGTCCTGGTGATCTAACTCATAACCTTACACTTTGCCTGGTGGGCACTTGTGCCACTGAGCTATGTCCCTGATCCCTTTTTGCCACTATTCTTGAATCAATTCTTCATGTTATTGTAAGTCTAATTCCTGACCTTTTTTTTTCCATTTTCACTATTTTAGCTCTCTTTGATCTAATGGTCTATAGTACAGGTTTTAATAGACAACATGTTATATCCCTGACAATTATTGATGGCCCCAAACAGATTGTGTTTATGTAGTTTAGAAAGTTATGGTGTTAGAAATTGAGAATTAACATTTTGAATCAATTTATTTAAAAATAATATTAATAAACTTCATTGCAAGTACAAGTAATTAATGCATTTTCTATTATAATAGTTAAATTCACTAAGTGAAAAAAAAAGAGTGTAACATTTTCCAAATCTTTCCACTGAATGTTTTAATGGTACATGACTATAGGACTTTGACACCTGTTTTTCATTTTACCTGTTGAGATATCACACATCCTCAGCTCTCTGAAATGCCACAGGGAAAGAATGAGAAAAAAGAGGTAAAGAATGCCTAATCATTTGACTGGAAAATGTTGATGTTATGTAATAATATCAGAGACAGCAGGTGTTCCTGGGTCATACTGTGCCCACCACTGGTCTCTCTGGAAGACTTGTCCCACTACCGCTTCACCCCTTTTAAATCAGCTCTTCTACCTTCTCCTCGTGATGGTCCATCAAATTCCTGCTCATTCTGAAAGCAAGACTTCCTTGCACTAGGTACTCTGTGAACAGAACAGGTTAACAATAAATCTCTCCATACCAAATGGTCAGTTGTTGATGTTCATAGAGGGTGAGGCATAGCAGAAAATGCCTCCCAGTCTTTAGTCTGGTTTATGGACAGAGGAACTGCAGGGGATAGAGGGAGGAAATCAGACTCTAGTATAAGAGAAGAAAAAGTACAGACCACAAGCTTATGCCTCCTAACTTCTCCCAGGCTTAAAACTGAATGCTTGTGTATAGGGGTGAAAATGTTACCTCTTTAGCTATTCTTTGCATATGAAGAAGTCTCATACAGTGTAGTTACAGAGGTAAGTTATACGGATAAAACATCATGTCTCTAGATTTTAGATTCATGGAAAAATAAATCATTTACTATGTTATATAGTGTGATTGTCCTAATGGCAATATAACTGGATAAACAAAGGTAAACTGTCAAATCTGTGGAGTCTTAACATGAGTCTACTGAAAAGACTGTAGACTGAAGTCAGACTCAGAAAGGATAGCAGCAAGGTAAAAAGCAATGAAATTAACCTAAGAAATGAGTGTGAGATTTCATGGGTGGAGTGGTAACTATCAGGACAGCATCCAGATAGGCATCCAACAGTACTTTCTCCCTATTTTAGAGCAACTTCTAGATGAAACAGAGGAATCTGAAACAATGATTCAATCCTAACTAGACAATAATGTGTACAATGACCTCAAACTGGTTTTATATTTAGCTCCACCCAGTTTTAGATTCAACTTTTTCCTTGTTAATTTAATAATGAAATCATTTATACCTCAAAGACAGCATTTAGACTTAAGTCAATGGAGATAAATAAGTGAGAGTTTATTTAGGGTTCTGTTTAGAGGTGCTTATTACTTATGGGAAAATATTTCACATTTATATTGTAAGGAATAAAGGCATCTTCTTTACCTGGAGAGGGACACATAAAAGCACATTAAAAGGCTAATGTCTGGAGATGATATGGTTATTTTAGAAAACGGTAAATGAGTTTTGCTAGGTGTGATTGCACGTGCCTGTAATTCCAGCACCATGGAGGCTGAGTCAGCAGGACTGCCATAAATTCAAGGCCAGTTTGGGCTACATAGTGAGTTCAAGAGCAGGCTGAACTATATAGCAAGATGCTGTCCTACCCACCACTGCACTCTGCCCCCGACACACACTCACACACACACACGCACATGCACGCATGCACGCACGCACACACACACACACAAACACAAGAGTTTTTCAGCTATACACCTATAGCTGAATTGTAAGTTGCTATTCTGGATTGTAAATTGCTATTCTCTAGTTGTGTGGTGTAAAAAAATTGACTTTACTATTTTTAGCTATAATATCCTAATTTGTAAAGTATGAAAAATAGTATCTACCTTTACAGAATTATTTTAAATATTAAATAAGAAATAATGGAAAAAGGATTAACACAGGTTAAGTCTATAGAGGGCCCTTAAGAAGTCATTATAAGGTAAAAAAATTATTACTGATTTTAATTTCTAAAGGATAGACACAAAACTTATTTTATAGGTAAATCTATTTAATAGAGACTTAGTAGAGAATAAAGAATTACTTTGTTACCAAATATAAGCAATTTTTAACAGAAAGACAAAGCAAAATCATTGTAATATTCAGTTACTGTGTAGTATTGGAGACTGACCCTGGGGTCATCACTCCACGCTACATCCTCAACCTGGGTTTTAAAATTTTAATTTTAATTTTAGTTTTTTTTAAAATTTTGAAACAGAGTCTTGCTGTCTCTAAGTTGCTCAGACTGGGCTCAAACTTGCAATCTTCCTACCTCAGTCTCTCAGAAAGGCTGAGGCTATAGGTGTGTACCACCATGCATAATCATATTCTTAAGCTAATATAGTTGACTTTTCCCACATAATTTAAATGTAAAATCTCATAAATAATATTTCTGATGAAAGATTTAGTTGTATGCAAATTATCAAGACGATTGTTAAAAATTCAGCTTTTCATACCTGCTAAGTGCTTCTCAGATGTTATTAAATGTATCTATATAAATATATAATATATACATATGAATAATTTGGATATATATTTATCAGTAAATACATACATACATATATATACATATATGTATATATATATATATATATATATATATATATACATTTTTTAAATGGTTAAACACAAAAGGTCTTTGCAATAAGGCAAAGATGAACAACCAACCTCACGGGTTTGCTCAGGACATCCCTAGTTTTAATGGTTCTTCCTTGTCTTTGAAATCTAGTATGGTCAGTCACCTGTTAAATAGGATGCATTATCAAGATGTAGTGACTATAACAAAAGCATATAATGTTTTCAAGGTCTTAGATTTTCAATTAAGTTTTTAGAAAACAAGAAAAAAAGACATTTAAATCATGATTTCACTCATAACCCACTTTGTAAAGAATCAAGAGCAGTCTGCTTTGAAAACTAACAGTCCTTGTGGGTAGGCTGACCTCTGGTGGGAATGTGCTTTCAGTTACAGTTACATATTTGACCTCAAACACTGCGATTGAATTGGATATTTCTTTAAGATTTTTATTTCCTTTCCTGTCTATTCAGAAGAAATATGTCCCATCTATAGTTTCCCCTTTGATATTAAATATATAAAAGAAGCTCTCTGTAATTATACTAAGAATGTACATTATTATAATGCTATAGTTCTATGCCATGTAATTACACAGGAGGAAAAGTGTTTCCTACTGGTGTCGTAGATACTTGCATTTTCTTACTTGTAGGAACAATAGTAGGAACAATCTTATTTACTATGAAATACATAACAACAGTGGTGATTCAAAACTGAATTTTGAAATACTGGTCTTTTTAAAATTTTTCTCAGATTTCCTTGTGTGTTTCTCTTGCTTCCTTCAGATCTCTGATTAAAAGCTCTCCTGATCACACTGCACAGAATAGCAACTCTTTTCATCATACCTTTATAATCTTTCCCTTAGCTAAGAATCCTTTAGAAAATGGTCTGTCTCTGTGTCTGCTTATGTATCTATCTATCTATCTATCTATCTATCTATCTATCTATCTATCTATCTATCATCTATCTGCCCCTATTTCTATTAGAATATAAAGGTGGGAGCTTTGTATTATTCTCTATTAGTTAGTGTCCTCCAGAGGAACAGAATCAATGAGAAATACATGTAAGGGAATTTACTGGATCAGAAGAAGGAGAGTCCACAGTAGCTGTGTGTTGGGGAGCCTGAGAGTCCGCTAGCTGTTCAGTGCGAGGAGATGGAAGTCACAGAACAATAGAGATCAAGGATGCAGTCCCAACCCAATCTTGGAGGCGTAGAGGCTCACTGTAGTGTTGCTGGTATGGGTCTGCTTTGGAAGAGTGAAGACCTGAAGACTGATTTCCAAAGGCAGTGGTAAAGGTGTGAGAGCTTTAGATACATGGACACTTCATTCTTCTTTCCCTTTTTCATTCCATCTAAACTGTAAACGTATTAACTTGTATCAGCCACATTCTGAGTGAGTCTTCTCCGTTCAGTTCTCTGGTTTATATTGCAGTTGCACACATGCACATACACATACACATATATATGCACTTGCACACACACACACACACACACAGAACTGTGCTCAATTGACTAGGCATTTCTTAATACATTAAAGTTGACATATAATAATTAAGGTTATCATTGTGTTATCTATAATATCTAAGTCAAGACATCCAGTAGGTGCCAATAGATGCATACTGTGAAATCAATGAAAGTACATGAATGAATAGATGAATGTAAATTTTTAATCAGCATTATACAAATCTTGGAAAGACAGCCAATAGTCAAACATAGCATTGCTGCTCTTGCAAAGAAAGTTTTAGTTAAGCCACACTGTAGACTTTCCTATCATAAGTAAGTGACCTCATTACCTCATTTCACAAAGTACGTGAAGTGGCAATGGCATGTGTCACTCATGCAAGCCTGGGAGCAAAATGGGATATGAAGAATGTGTAGTGCCTCAGTTGCTAAGCAGGACTGGTTAAAATATTTCTTAGAGTAGCCTCAAACTCCATATAAATTATAAATTGTGTTGGATAAGAAATCAAAAGTCAGAGATAGAAAAGCCACATTAAGTGTTAGATTGATAGGATGAAAACATACATACATACATACATACATAGGTAAGAAAACAAGATGGCAGAAAGCTTAGATTCTCCTCACAAAGCTAAGCTTCATATTATTTTAGACATATCAGAGACCCATTCCGGTGCCCTGGTTTATGGACTTACAAAGTATATATGTGCGAATAAGTTACTTCTTCTTTTATAATCATAAGATAAAAAGAATCCCAGGAACAATCTCTCCTTCACATAAAACATACACCCAGAAAACTTGATTTCAGAGAACACAAGCAAAGCATTACAGTTGGCCCTAAATCTGGCACTAAATCAAATGACTTTTAGAGTTATTTTAAGCAACAATTGCTAAAATTTATTTTGATGGACCACATGTAAATTACCTTGAACATTAATTTAAATAGAAAATCTCACATTTCAATACAGATGTGTAAATGATGTAGGGTTTATTTATTTCTTCATACTATTCTTTAATTATTTATAGATGGTATGGGGTAAAAGACATAATACTTTTCCTCTCCATTCTAAGGATGGTGGTCAGCACTTCTTTATCAAAAAATAGATTAACAAGAACCAGGAGTAATGGCACATATCTGAAATCCCAGCATTTTGAGAGCCAGAGATAGAAGCATGACACATTCCAACCGAGCCTTTGTAACTCTGTGAGTTAACAAGGTCCTGTGTGTAGACATGAGGAGATATGAACTAAATCTAGCACAGCTCTGGGGAGACAATAACTATTTTTCTTGCTCATATTTAATGAGGAAGTAGGACTTAACTATAAAATTTGGACATTAGAGTAAGAATATACCTAAGATCGTAAAAATTGTTGGTTTGAAACATACAGCTTAAATATTTTTCAATTTTTTATCTTAACATAGAAAAGTTACAAGACTCTTGAAAGAACTTCCATATACTTTTCAATCAAATTTCCCCAAATGTTAACATTTGTTACTTTTGTTTCTGCCATGTTTATGTTTTTTTAATCTTTGACATGTATCATATACCTAGACAATATAATATTCTCTACATTATTTCTCCATGTTTGAAAAGCTACGTTTTTTTTTTTTGTTTTGTTTTGTTTTGTTTTTGTTTGTTTGTTTTTGTTTTTTTTACTTCTAAGTATTCCGGTGACTCTTTCCTAAAAGCAAAAACATACTCTTTTATAACCGAAGCAGAATTATCCAAATCAGGAAATTAATGTTGACACTGTAATTTAATCTGCAGACATTCAAATAAATTTTTCTGCTTTTCTCAACAGTATTCTTTATAGTGAAAGATATTCTTGGATCACACATTCCTGCTCCTTTTATGGCTTTTTGGTCTTCTCTAATCTTGAACATTTTTCAGGATGACTTGATTTGTTTTCATAATTTCAGTGCAGGAATAAAGCAGGTGCTTTGTAGAATCTTACACTTGTGCTTATGAGGCACTTTGACTTGAGTGGACTCACTTCATGCACTCACTTTGGTCTAGAGACCAAAGATGTGTCGTGCTGCCGATCCAGTTTATAGGAGGCTCATGACAACAGCTTGTCCAATTACTAGTGATCAGAAATCATTTCAGAACAAGGATGTCTGTCATTATCCTCATGGAAAGTTATATTTTTGCCTTTGTAACTAGTAAGTATATTACAAGGGATAGTATGAAACTTAGATATATAATTTATTTTGTTGCTCATCCAACTTTCACCCACTATTTTTAACATCTGCTAATGATTCTTTTGGAATCAGTTATTACTACATTAGCTGCCAAATGATGAGCCTAATTTCATAACAGTTCTGCTTTAGTCAGAAATCAGAAATATCACATTAGCTAAAGGTTTACTAAAATTTTCATAGGTCATTTGGGAAAAAGCTACTGATTTTATAGTTTGTTTAGTTCTTAAATAATAAGTAATTATTTGCATTGACCATTTATTTTGACAGTTTAAAAAGCAATAATGCTGAATAGTTTACGAATGGGCTACTGTTTTCTATCTGGAACATGATTTTTTTTTAAATAAATGTTTTCTATTCATTAACTTGGTATTAGATTTCTCCAAAAAGCTGCAATTTACCAATTCTGGATCAACTATTAGGATACCAAGAGCTGTGGAAAAGCTTTTTAAAATTTTTTTTTGCTGCAGATCTCTCTATGTGATTATGCTGCCTTGAACTCACTAAGTTGATCCTGAACTTTTGGCAATACTCTTCTCTGGATGTACTAGGATTACAGATGTGTGCCACCATACCTGGTTAAAAAGTCTTTTTTGTTTTTCTCTTCTCAAGTTATATTCATTTTTCCTAACTGCATGATACCATGTGGTTAGTATTACAAGATACAAAAATGAGGGGCTGGGAATTTAGCTCAGTGGTATAAGCACCTGCCTTGCAAGCAGGCAGTTGTGAGTTCAATCCCTGGTACCGATAAAAAAAAAAAAAAAAAAAAAAAAAAAAAAACACAAGATACAAAATGAGTTTAATTTTAATTAACTTTAGTTTAGAGAAAGTGCTATGTAAGTAGGAACATACTAACAAAAGCCTTTAAACATTAAATAATATTGGATAATCATGGGAGTAACAGAACTTAAATTTACCAAACTGAGGAGACACTGACATACTAGACTCTTTTTACATACCTAGGACTTTATAAATAAATATCAAGGGTTGAAATATGAAGGGTTGAAATATGTTTACCTGGACACAAATGTTACTCTAAAATTTATACATTCTTTATCATGTTAAATGTGATTCTTGAATTATCTGTGGGAATGAGGGTCTTCATCTTTGAAAAGTGATATAAACTAGTGATATTATATTGTGATAAAGTTGAAAATACAATTGGGAAAATTTTATCATGTAAGCCTAGAGTGACGTATTTTGGTCATTTGATGATAATTAAATATAATGCTAATTTTGTTATTAACACTGTCTCCAGATAATAGCCACCTGAGTGCTTGGCTAATAGTTTCAGAACTATACCTTTTGTATATATACCTTGTTATAGTATTGGATACATATCATGTTGTTGCCATAAACATGTCCTCATATCTGCTTACCCCAAAACTTGGTGACTTTAAACCATAGTAACTTTCTATGTTTCATGATTGGTCACCTGAGTAGTTTTTTTCTCTATGTGTAATTGTTTGAGGTCTTCAGGTTGACTATATTTAAATTACAACTGACTCAGCCGAGATATCCAAAGGCTTTATACTGGCTTTCCATGTGATGTCCAATTCCACATGATCCTCTTTCTATCACACTACTCTGGACATTTCACCAAGTGGCTCCAGAGTTTAAATAAGCAAAAGTGGGTGCTTCTGGACCTGGTATAGCCTTCTTCATTCTTTTAGTCACAAGGCCACCCTGCTTCCAAATGTAATGGAGATGGACTTCAGTTTTTGACGGAATGAATATTATATGGTAGGAGGAAGTTAACAGCTGAGTTTTGAAATTTTGTGTGAGAAACACAGGTACTTTTCAAGCTACCCAGACTAATGTTGCCTATTTTCATTATTCATATCACTTTTCATCACACATTTATTCTTCCTGGTCTCAGTCCTTACACTGTAATTAAAGCTTTATCCCTAACTCAAGTATAAAGTACGGTCCTGGACTTAAACCACTCAAAGCACAGAAATGTATTGGTTTTTGAGTTTGAGAAAGAAACATGACCTTACCATAATTAAGTGGGTGGGAGGAAGTTTAGTTACCTGGTCATCTTGGAAAAGAGCTCTTCATTCTCCTTTTTGATGGGATTGAAGCTAAGATGCTACCTTAGTTATTTTTGTCTCATGACTGAGACAAAAATAACTAATACCCAACACACAAAGTGAAGGAGGAAAGATTTATTTAGCTCAAAGTTTGTAGAGGTTTCTCCTCTGTGATGCCCCTCTGCTAAGCTGTCCTGCCTTAGATGATTATGAATTGACACCTGTGTAAATTTGAGCTAAAATAAACCATTTCTCCTTTAACTTGTGAGTATCAGGAAGTAACTAAGACACAGATGGAATGATGGCATAATCTAATGAGCTCTGATATGGGAGGAGCACAGGATTAGACTGCAATATTTAGAAGGTATGTTTATCTAAGTCACTGGGTCATGGAGAGTCAACACAGCCAAGTTGGAAAATGAAAAGAATAGATATTGACAGAGCAGCAGGAAATGAGAGGGTTGGTGATTTGGTAGGGGAAGGAATTATTAAAAACTGAAGGAACATCAGAGTTGAAGGACTGCCTGGAAAGAAAGCTTGTCAAATTAGGAAATCAAAGTGAAACCTCAATGATTATGTGTGGGGAAGATACAAAGATCAATGTGAGGAACAGGAATGCAGTGAGGAGAAGATGGCCAGGGAGTCCAGAGCAATTCTACCAAGAAAGGAGTTAGACCTTCAAAGCATTCAGGTGTTAAAGTTTTAGGGAGGATTTTGAGCCAGGATACTGCGTGATCAGATTTGTGTTTTTAGGAAGATGAATGTGGTGGGACAATAGGGGTAAAATGGTGGAATGCAGGTATATACCATCAAGAATTTGTCACATGTGGGCAATCAGGGGCTTCTAACTGCCTCTCTTGCTCTCAGACACTGTCTTGACTGTCTTGTTCCTGAGAAGTGATGGTACTAAAGCTTACTTACTGCTCTGGTCCAGATAGGCCTCTTTCAGGCTGCATGATCAAGAAGTATTACTAAAGCTCTTGGTGGTCTCATCAAAATGCATTTCTTTTACTAGTAAGCTTCCCCCATTGTGTTTGAACCATGTCTTCAAAATCTGGCAAAGAACGTCACTTGTTGTCATTAATTATAAAGAAGATCAAAACTTGAGACTCAGTCTGCTATTTAGTAATATTTGCTGCTATATATTTAAATATAGATTAATAATAGGAATATACCATTTCAGGGTTGCTGAGAGGATTATGTTTATGGAAAGGACTTCACATATAGTATATTTTATAATGAAACATCTTTATTATTTATTACAAATATGACCTTTCATGAAATTCTTTCTTTATAAGACTTAAGTATTCTATGTAAATGTAACCTGTTCACCCAGTCACATAATCAAAATAACTTTAAACATATTTAGGTTATCAACACAAAAGACAGAATGTTACTCAAATAATACGTAAAAAATAATATCCAGCATCTCCGAGGATGCAAATGAAAAAGGAAACATGAAAGTATTCATGTTCATTACAGAAATACTTGAGGTCTGACTGAAGTAATGAGATTTAAGTGGGACTATGAAGCCTGGCTTTAAGCCCAGATGCACATAGAAAATTCGCTTTGTGCTTAGTTCACAGCAGGAATATTAGCTTGATATAGATAGGAGATATGTGGTCCTTCTACATTAAATGTAGCTCTCACTTGAATAATATATTACCTTGCATTTGTGATGTTAATGAAATAATTCATCATCAATATGTTTGAATTTATGAAACTAAAATTTTTGTGGACATATCAAATCCTTTTCATCCTTTGGTTATTCAGCATGAGGAATATTTAAAATTGCTTCTTTGGTAAAAGAAAAGATTATAACTCAGTTGCTTTTGGTAATTGGGTCATATATTACAATAGATTTAAGGTAGAATTTGTTAGTGTTCCCTTATAAACTTCATTGCATACAGAATGTCATGTTGTTAAATAATTCCTTTTTTATGCAGAAACTGTAGTTCTTGCAAAAATCTCTTTTATACTTTTATTATCTGAAGGCCTTCTATAGTATCTTTTTTCCCTTTACTTTTTTATTAGTGCATGTTTAGTACATAATGTTTATATTCCTTGTGAGGAGGTGACCTGTGTACATAACACATCTCAATTCCTATTTCCATCCCTTTCCCATCAGCTCCCCTTTTGCTTTCCTGTGACTCTTGATCCCCCTTCTCATTTGTGAAAGATCTCCTTGCTTCCTGTTACCAGTTATTTTGTTATTTATTTATACTTTGAGTTTATCATACTAGAGAAAACTTGGGCTACTTAAATTTGTGTTTTATTTATTTCACTTAATATTATCATGTCAAGCTATATCCATTTTCCTATAAATGATTGAAGTTTAGCCTTCTTTAAGGCAGAGTTGTACTCCACTGTGTGTAAGCACTGCGTTTCATTCATTCATCTGTTGCTGGACATATTCTGTGATACCTTAAACATTTTTATGTAACTTTAAAAATGATGTTTGTTCTACATCTTTACAAAAGTATGTGAAGATTTACAACACATTATAGGCCTAACTTTTCAGATAAAATTACAGATCTTTGTTTTATTTCCCATATTTTCTTGTATATTAATATAAACACTCAGAAAAAAATTTTAAAATTTCCTCACAAGTCTGGGGAAACAGACATAAAATTTTGAAATGCTGTCTTTCATTTTGGTGTCAGCCAAAATTATTAATATGTAGTTGTTTTGGGAAACTTTTCTTTTAAATAGTTATCAATGAAGCAAAGAAAGCTAGAAAATATCTTTTAGTTTACATGTGTGAACAATACATAAAATACAAAAAAAATTGAGGGATCATTTTAGTCAGCTTTCCATCACTGTATCAAACAGCTGAAATAAATCAATTTATAAAGTGAAAAGGGTTATTTTGGCTTATGGTTTTAGAAGTCCCAGTTCATAGTTAGTGGGTGCATTGCTTTGGCCTGTGACAGGAACTGTACCACGGCAGGGTATATCTCATTCATCTCATTCCCTGACGGCAAAGCAATTGAAGTGCAGGGGCCAGGGCCTCACCCTGGTTGAGGGAACACTCCCAATCACCTGAAGCCTTCCCACTAGGTCCCACATCATGAAAGCACCACCCACACCAAATTGAGTCAAATCCCTTAACACATGGATATTTAGGGGTCATTTTAGATCCAAACTACAACTGCTCATACAGCATAGGTTTTGATTGTTTGGGCTTTTTTGTTTGTTTGTTTGTTTTGACTTTTTTTGCTTATTTGTTTTGTTATAGAAATACTAATTTTAGTGAGAATCTGAAGTTGTTACAAATGTCTTTTACACCAAGAACATGGCAGGAAATATGGTATATTCTTTAAGTATACATGAATGCAAAATTTAATAAAATATAAAGGGATCCTAGATCTAAAACTTTCAAGACCCCTGAGACTATCAGTTATAAATGGTGAAGTAATGTGGTTACAAAATAGTTGCAATGTGGGTCAGATCCTAAAGGTGTTACAGGCAGCTGAGTTAGTTAGAAATATTATAGGCAGTCAAACATGGCTGACCCTCAAAGGAGCCAGTGAAGAAGACCAGATATCTTGCAACCTTGGAGGAGACAGACATCTTCTGCTGTGGGCCACATCTTAAGACAAAAAAGCAAAACAAATGCAACCACACCCTAAGTATAAACATCAGGGATTGTTATTCTAAAAAGGTATAGATCACCTGTGAGGAAGCCAGGAGTTACCATCCCAACCCCATACAGGAAGAGTCACTGTTCTTTAATCATGCCCACTTGGTACTTACTTCCTCATTTGTTCCTGATTTAATCAATTTTATCTGAGCAATTAATCTTATTGGTTAACCACAGATCTCTCCATCTTGCGAGTTCCCATGGTTTCCCTATCTTGGACCCATCTTACCCATGGTTTTGGTTCATTAAAGTCCCTAGAAAAGACAATCCTTGGCAACCAGTTCAGGACCCCTTCTATCTCTCTCTCCCAGATAGAACTTTCTCTCAATAAATATATTCTGCTCTTAACCTAAAATTGTTCCTAAATTCATTTTGAGAACATGAACTCTTACTGAGACATCTATAGGTTGGGAGTTTCATTCCCCTATTTCAAAGAGGGTACAACTCAGTGAGCAAAGCTAGTAATAGAAGTACTAATAGGAGCAAGAACTAAAAAGTGATAAAGTCAACACCAAAGACATAAATTAGATTAGAATCAGCATTGTTTGATAGAAGAAATGAAAATGTCAGTGCTGATTCTGCCTCTGAATTTTAGTAATTGTGAAGGACACTCAACTTGTTTGAATCTCAGTCTTTTTATCTGTAATTTGAAAAATACTAATTCTTTGCAGTTTTATTGTAAGGTTTTAATAGATAACAATGTAAAGGGGCCAAAAGACTATGCTTAACAATGCCACTGAATAAACATTAGCAGCACATAATTCTAGAAGTAGTGCATATGAAACCAAATAGCCTCAGAACTGTCAAATGTGAAGCAAGACAATGCAGGAAGTGGCTGTAAACCAAGTTGCACTAGATAGCTTTTAAAAATACTTAAGAGAGAAAGTTTAATGTGTTGTGGTAGGGTTAGGTTAAATATCAAAAGTTCTGAAACGTGTGGCCAGGTTTGAGAATCAATGGTGTAGCCAAAGATGCAAAAGCAGCTCATAGTGACAGTGTGGTATTACAGAGAGTCAAGATACTCAGACTTTATTTTGTATTAGAAAACAGTCCAGAATTTTAAATTCCCACCAACACATTTGACTTTAGCCATTGTATTTATTTCTAAGCATTTATTTATGCATGAAGCAGTGGTCTATAATTTATCTGGCACAACACGTGAAACAACAGTGATAGCATAAAAGTAATACAAGAGATGCTACCTAAATTGTCTGCTACAATTTTGAAAGAGCATTAACTTTTTGATTTTTTTCTCTTTTTAAGTAAAAATGTAGATTAGACGTATAGGTGTGGGGGCTAATAAAAATGATTTCAAAATCAACTGTGGAAGCCTCAAGGAAGAAACTAATATCATTAATACACCTAAGAATTTTATTATCAGGGGGTGATTTTATTAACACTTTAATGAAGGAGAAGCCTACAAACCCTTTGCAAAAGGGGTTGCAAAACATGATAAATCTGGCAAAAGCACCATTCTGCCTTTATTTCTGTCTGAAAAGTTCTTCTTAATGTAGATGTTGGTTTAACAACTGTAGAGGGGAGGAAGAGGAGGAGGTGGAGCTGCGGTGGCTGAAAAGATAAGAAGTATAAAATCTAAGTAACCTTTATTTTGGGAATGCGGGAGAGACACCCCCGACCCCATGGGGCATGGCATCTCCACCCCGGGGCCATCAATCTCTCTGTGGAACACGTGGAGTGAGGCACATAAGTAGCCTCGGCCTGGGGTGGAACCTAAGGGAGCATTAGTGATGCACAGGTAGCCCATTGGTCTTAGTTTGGCACCAGAGGTAATTCCTAAGGGTGGGGGAGATAGGAGCTTCCTGGATTTACTGGCTACAGTATCTGGCCTGGGCCAGCAACCCTTTCATATCCCGTCTTATGATTATTATGAAAAGGGGTGAAGATTTCTCTAACTACTTCCTGCTGGCTGAGGGTGCTGTACTGGGGTCTAGGGGAGTCGACAGGATGACAGTTGATGCCCATGTAGAAGCTGGTGCCAGGAGTTTTAGCCAGGACAACTTCACTGGTGAATGCACGTATGTTAGACTGAAAAAACAAAGAGACAAGATGTTATGAGGAGACATGGCACTGTCAGAATTATGGACCCAAGTGGGGTAGAGGAAAAGGTATCTTTGATTTAGACATGTTATTTTATCAGGATGATGTTGAGGTAGGAACATTTTTATGGCAAGGCAGAATTCTGAAAAGTTAAACATGGGATTAGGAGGAGTGAAGTTATGAGAGGTGCTTATTCCCCCATATGAAAGCATAAAAGTTAAAAGGTAGGTAGGTAAGGCTTGTCTCTGGTATATATGACGTTGTAGTCTGTAGGCAATCCTGTTAAAGAGTCTTGCTCTTTAAAATGATCATTAATAGAATGTAAGAATGATCATTAATAGAATGTAAGAAATTAAGTACCAAAGTGGATAACAAAACATGAAAGCCTGTGAGTCGTAAGGCAGAGATGAGTATCAAAAGGATACTCTTATGTCCACGAATATAGAAAATGTCTTACCTTAAGAGTTTGGGCGTTGAGACAGACACCCACAAAGGTGGTTGGCCCCTGTGAATCTCGGGCAACAATTTTTGTCAGTGACAAATCTGGCAGTGCCCTGTGAGGGCTAGAAGTTAGGATGGCCCAGCTATTCTCTGGTGGCCAGGATAGCCCAACAGCCCTGGAGTAAGGCATCAAAGAATGCCAGGATGGGGCATTTTTTGTCTAATGTCTTCTGCTGCATTTGAGCGTGGCCCACGGCGGGGGGCGGGGGGGCAGGTAGCTTTACCTTGTGCAGATTTGTCTGTCTCAGAACTGCAAGTGTTATTTAAAATATGAAAAACCATATCAAGGTCTCTGTGGAGCTTGAAGGTCAAGTTTTGCCTTGTTGTTTGAGATTTGGACTATAGTAAAAGCTATCTGTATAATTAAGTAAGTATGTAGGAGCTTAATATTGGCATTTAAGATTATAAGGCAGGCTTTATCTGGATGTTATATCACTTTTTATAGGGTGTCACATGGAATTAACAAAAAAGACTTTAATGGAAACATTTTGCAGTAAAGGTTTATCAATTTTATGAATAAATTTATATGATCCAGTTGTTAAACAGGAGGTTGGTGACAACACAGTTTAACAGAGAACATTACTGGTGGTGGACAACATTAGAATTTTTTCACAAAACTTTGTCTTGGAACAGAGCTAGTGGTTTCCAGCAAAAAGGAATTGATAAATATCTCTTAATTTTAGTGGTCAAAAGAGGATTAGTGTAGACTTTGATTAATAAGCAAGGCTGGTAAAATTATCAGGTGGCCAGTAATATTGAATAAATGGTAGAAAAATTGTAAGAAAAAAATAGCCTCTCTTGAGTGGAAGTGAATTGTAAAAAAAAAAAAAATGTTTGAGTGGAGCCGCGAGACGTTGGAAACGCGCAGTGTTTAAGGCAGCTTGAAACTCTGAGATAGATAGTGCCTGTAGGGAGAAAGCAGAGTTGTGATTGGGATGGGGTGAGCGCCACCACACAACACGCAGGGGCAGGCTGACATGGAACATGCAGAGTGGGCAGGGTGAGTGCTGGGACATAGCACGCAGGGGCGGGCAGAGATCCCACCTAGAAGCTGCTATGACGGCGTTAAGACGGCACAGGGAAATAATGTATTTCAGCTGCGACCGCACATGGCGGGGGGCTTGGAGGCCTGTAGTGGTGGCGAGAGGTGGCACCTGGTGCCACGGAGAGACAGTGGCAGCGGCAGCATGTGCTCGGCGCCGTGGGGGGGTGGTGCCGCAGAGGGACGCCGGTTGTGGCGTGTGCCTGGTGCTGCAGTGGGACGCCTGTGGCGATGCATGCCCGGCGCGAAGGGCTGTGGGGTTAGGGGGCAGAAGCTGCGGTGGTAGTGGGGCTGGGAGACGCATAGCCTGAGGCCAAGTGGGCTCTGCTCCCAGAGGTGCAAGACCGGCAGCTGGCGAGCGGCAACCTGTAGGAGCCGGCTCGTTTGCAAGGGACGCGTGGCCCAGGATGCTGCGCCAAAAGCTGAACCCGTGGTGTGGACAGCTCGCACGTATCTCTCAGCGGTGGAATGGGCCAGCACCGGCACAAATGAGCTGGTGCAGCGTGGAACAGGTTGGATGAGGAGCTGAAACTGTGGGGCCCACAGAATTGGAGCACAATGTGAGAGCAAAAAGAAAAAAAGCTGTTTAAAATCTAAAGCAGTTTTATGTGAATCTCTTATCGCCTGGTCTCATTTTAATCTTGGCGGCAGGGGGGATGGGTTGGCGCGCACGGGAAACAAAAGGAAGCTGGCAGTGCGGTGCGGGGGAGAGGAAGCGCGCACTGGGAAACAAAGAGACGCTGGCAGCGCGGTTGGGGGTTAGCAGGAGAAAAGGAGGCACTGAGAAAAACTCTTAAAGACTGCAAGGGAAGAGCTGTTATCTCTTTAAGTGCAGGGAAGGGGAGGGATCCTGGAAGAGACAAAGGGACAGGGAAGCTGGCAGGAAAGGGGCACATTTTAATGCAAAGATAAGAGAGTTTTGTAAGCTTATCTGCAGTGTGATAAGCCATAAGTAGCTATTGTTTCTGAAGGGGACAGGAAGGAGTCCCCGAGATAAAATCTGGTGTGGGGTTTAGCCCATGGGGCTACAATCAGATGAGGCAACAGACCGTGGTCTGTCAGGATTTAGAGTCGCAAATTAAAACCACACTGAGATACCATCTCACTCCTGAAAGAATGGCCAGGATCAAGAAAACCAACAACAACAAATGCTGGAGAGGCTGTGGGGAAAAAGGAACTCTCCTGCACTGTTGGTGGGAGTGTAGACTGGTACAGCCTTTGTGGAGGTCTGTCTGGAGGTTTCTCAAAAAGTTGGGATTGGAAATCCCATTTATTCCAGCTATTCCACTTCTAGGCATATTCCCAGAAGAACTGAAAGCATCATACCACAGGGATATATGTGCACCTATGTTTATAGCAGCACAATTTGTAATCTCCAGATCTTGGAAACAACCCAAGTGTCCATCAACTGAGGAATGGATAAAAAAGATGTGGTATTTCTATACAATGGAGTATTATTCAGCTATAAAGAAGGATCACATTGAGATATTTATCAATAAATGGGCACAGCTTGAGACCATACTCATAAGTGAAATAAATCAATCTCGCATGTATGAATACCGAATAGTTTCCCTAATGTAAGTAATGATTCAAATATATAAAAATATGTGATAATCATGATTCCCCATTATGTGGCCTTGAAGCCTTATAAAATTTTCACTTATTAATTAGAAAGAAGGCTTTATTCTGGGCTTTTTGATATGGAAATATTTGAAGCTATAGTATATGAAGTTTTATCCAAATATTTTAAGGAAAAAGACAGACACTATGGTAACTACTATTCTTTAAAAAAAGTATTTAGCTATCTCTTATGTTTATTTTAATTAAGGGAAAAATTTAAAAAATTAGGATATATAGTAGTAACTCTTTTCGATCTCCTATTAACTTGTTTTGAAGTCCTGTAATACTCCCAAGATCTTGTTTTGACTGATTAGACTCTGTTCCATTCTGTGCGATAGTAGCAAGTTTGAAGGTATAGGCAACTAATTTGAAGGCAATAAGATTCACAAAGATGCCCATTCTGGTTTGACTATTGTCTCCTTTGGAAGTCCTGTAATGTTCACAATGCCTAAGTTTTATTGGTCTTGTTCTCCACTGTTTTGTCCGGCTTTATAATATCTAATGAGATGGACAATTCCTTTTAAGGAAACAAGAGACAATGTTGATAACCATTGTTGATAACCTTGTACTCTGTTCTACATCATGTGCTAGGTCTATCCTTAGTTTTGACTTACAGCTTTGTTTTGCCATATTTGACTTTATTCTCTCCCCCCTAAAAAAGTAATAAGAACTAAGGAGTAATAAAATCCAAAATGTGTAAATTTTGTTGTAAAAAAGAGAGGGAGGGGAAAAAAAAAGAGCTCTAATGGATATAACAGCAAGTGTGTTTAGGGATGTTAAATAGCTGACTATATTAATGTTTTTGGATCATTGAACACAGCTGTTTGCAGTCTCTCTGTTTGAATGTCTACTTTGTATTCTTTGATACTGTGATTTGAGCAACTATTTCCAAGATGTTAATATGTAATCTATTAACAGGTGATTTCTTACTGTTATGTTTTTTTTTTTTGTAGTTCTGTATTATGTGTAACCTTACACTGCTTTGTTTTGTTTTGTGTTTTTCTCTTTTTCCTCTTAAATTAAAAAAAAAAAATAGAGTTGTCACACTGTACCCCGGACTGACGGATTGGCTATATAAAAAGCTTTAAAGTGAGGGTTTCTCAGTGTGGGCTGTCCAGAGTGGACATCAGCTTGCCTAGAAAGCCCCAAAAGCTCTGGAAAAAACGTGAGGGCCTAGGTTTGGGCTATCTAAAAGACATGAAAGGGTCACGAACCCACGCAAAGAGGGGAGAAAATCCACGTGAGCCTGGCTCAGTGGCTGTCTCCGGGGAGTTGCTCACCTGTGGTAAATTGGTGGGTGTTGTTTGAGAAGCAGAAGTGAAGCATGTAATTTCTGAGTATAGAAGTGAGGAATTACAGGATGAAGTCTGGTGGGTCTTGAACAGCAGGGGACTCAAAACTGGCAACCAGCCCCAAGAGTCTCTCACCTGCTGTTCCTGGTCACGACACCATCTGATAGAACTGTAGAGGGGAGGAAGAGGAGAAAGACTGGCGGCGGCTGAAAAGATAAGAAGTATAAAATATAAGTAACCTTTATTTTGGGAATGTGGGGAGAGACAACCTCGACCCCCTGGGGCGTGGCATCTCCACCCCAGGGACAGCGATCTCTCCATGGAACACGTGGAGTGAGGCACATAAGTAGCCTCGGCCTGGGGTGGAACCCAAGGAGGCATTGGGGATGGTAGCCCATTGGTCTTAGTTTGGCGCCAGAGGTAATTCCTAAGGGTGGGGGGAGATAGGAGCTTCCTGGCTTTACTGGCTACAGTGTCCAGCCTGGGCCAGCAACCCTTTCAGTTGGGAAACTCTTTTCTCTAGGTAGATAGCTAGTTATCTTAATTAAAGTATAAAAAAGAAGAATCAGCATTCTTAAGTGAATAAAGGTGAATTCTTAAGTGAATAAAAAAATTTTATTCTTAAGTGAATAAAAAAATTCCTGTATTGGGAACTTTTTTGATCAGTGATTATATATCTGGATCTAGTTTGTAATTCAGTTGGTTCATTACAGAGTGTTATTGTTTGTATTGAAAGTCTCTCTTCAAAGCTTCATGTGGTGATGGTGGGGAGCTTTTCAGAGGTGGCTGATTCAAGAGTTTGCGGTTGATGCATTGTCTAATGCTGGGATTAATGGTGTGAGTGCTATACCATCCTAGGGCAAGTAGTCTGCATACAGGATAAAAGAGGAACAGAGAGGCTTGTTTCTCCCTTTTGCTTTTGTTGCTTTAGGTCTCTTCTGTTAGCATGAAAAGTCACCCCACTGTCACACCACCCTGCCTTAGAGTCAGGTGATTATGGACTGAAACCTCCACAAACTCAAGATAAATGAACTTTCCTCTCTCAGTTTTGGGCATCAGGTATTTTATCTCAGCAACAAGAGAAAAGTAATCAAGGCACAAAGCTACTCAGTTCAGGAGCCTGAGCCAAGAGGATTGTAGCCATTTCAAAGCCATCCTGGGCTACATAGTGAGACTCCATCTCAAATACAAAGCTACTTATATAATCATCCTAAAATCTTAAAACTTAGCACATGCATAATTTGTGGATATTTATGATAACATACATAAAATCTTGCAAAAGTTCAGAGACTGGGAATCTCCTGGTCTTATGAATACACCTTTATAGATTCACACAGTTCACTTACTGTTAAAGAGACCAATGAATACTCATTTTCAGCATCACAGAAATCTTGCATATACAGCTTTTAATTGGTCTTTTTTAAACATAACATATTTGACCTTTAATATTTAATTATTAATATATCTCAAACAATGATAACCTTTAAATGTTAATTTTCAGCCACAGACTAGGGGAAATATTTTGAGAAACATATCTGATAAAAGATAATAGCTGTCTAGAATGTACAAAGAAGTATTAAAACTGGAAAATAATTAAGCAAGCAACCTGGCTAAAAAATGGACCAAAGATACAGATACTCTACCAAGATAATACCATAATGTACGAAATCAGTATATAAAAGATACTCTACATCATGTGCCTATATCTATCTTTATGCTTTCTATATTATAAAATTGAAGACGAAACTGACAAAAAGGCATGGTCAGAAAAATGTGAGAAAGCAAACATCCAACATGAAAAACATGTGTAGAAATAGAAACTCTTGGTCATTGATTGGAATGTAAGATGGGCCAGCCACTTTGAAAGATAGCTGGGTAGTGTCTTGTGAAACTACACAATAGTCGTAAAATGCAAACCAACATGAAGATCTATAGCATCTTTGTTTATTTAGAATAGCCAAAATGTGGAAGCAATCAAGACTGAGAGAAGCATAAGAAAACTGGAATCTCCAGAAAATGAAATATTAGGTGGCAGAGGATGTGTAGAAAATCTTAGTAATTTCTATTCAGTTTTTCTTTGAATCTAAAACTGCTCTAAAAATTTATTAAGTGTGAAGGAAAGGAAAGAAAGAGTGGAAAAAGGGAAGAACAAACTTGCTTTCTTAACCAACAGGTATAATCTCTGCATTCTGAAATAATAAAGTAGATAAAGCAAATCTTTAGCTCCTAGAAAGGAAAAATTTCTCTAGTATAACTGAACAAGATATGAAATAATGTATCTTATTGTGTATCACAAGATGGAATATTTTTGTGTAGTTTTATGATGTCAGCTAAATTGTAGCATCTTTCAGAGTCGAAGGACAAAAACATTGCATATTTTAAGTATAGAGATTATACATTCTTTAAAAACCTAAAATTGTTATAGCTTTTCAAACTAGGAACAAAAAGGTCACTATGGCATCCTATAGACTTTAATTTGTAAACATAATAAATAACCCATATAAATGGAAAGTTTGGAGTACACCCCTACTTGTTCTTGATTAATGAGTTCTTGCAACCAAAGTCTCATAAAATATATTTCTTGTTGTGATCCCATATGGAGCCATTTTAAAGGAATTCTAAGCCCTTCTTGAAGTCCCTAGTTGAGCTTGCTTACTTTGTCCTTCTAGCCCAGGAAACGAGTTTTCCATGCGTGAAAGACTTGGACCAAAATTAATTTTTTTTCCTCTTGGCTTTTTGAATGTTTTGCTTTTCATTTTCATCCTCTACTTTTTCTCATTTTTTTTCTTGATTCTTTCCTCTTCAATTTTGCTTTTCTTATTTTTTATTTTGTTTTTCTCAGTTTTCCTTTCTTTTTGCTTTCTTAATTTATTACTCTTCCTCATTTTTTATTTGTTCTTTTTTGTAATTTGGTTAGTATTTATTTTCATTTATATATTTTGGATTTCAAACTATGTTTTGATTTCATTATAATGAGTAGGTCACTGCACAGACTTTATGCCTGGCTTTCTTGAAAGCGATTTTCACTAGCTTTTAAAAAATGTAAGCTGACTTAGGGACACCTTGCTCTCAATCTCATCAGTAATTTCAACACACTGCAGAGACTCTCAGCCATCCCTTTTCAGAAGGAAACTCATATTATCAACCATCAATCTCTTTGAAACTATCAGGAAGCACAACTTCTCCAAAAGGAAGAGGTCAAAGAAGTAATGTGAGTCTCATTAACATGAGTCAGCAGAACTTTCCCAGCCTCTTGCGATTATTTCACAAAGTCCAAACATAAAGCCTTGAATCATTTTGTCACAGTGAAATTGTTGGTCAATCATACACTGGTAGAGGCAATATGGTTTCATCACCTAGTACCTCATAGCAGGATGAAAGAGGCTCAAGGCAAATTCTGTCTGTTGTTCACACTGCCACCAGAATCTTATTGTCCCTCAAGATCTAAAGTAAGAAAGCTTGCAAAACTGATTTGTGGACTTTGTTTCTATAACAAACCACATTTGGCAACAAGCTGGTCCCCTTAGGCTGCCTCAGAACTCTTCTAGGTCAAACCAGTAACAGCTCCTAGTATATGAGTGGGACTGGACATTATCCTCTGCAGATTTGTTGGTGGCTGCCTGTCTTTTGAAGAAACTATAAGACAGGATACTGAAGAGTCAGAGTAGTTGTGGAAAATATCAGCAGCTTGAGAAGGTCCAGAAATCAGAGTGGAAGGCTAGCAGCACTGCCTAAGTGCTTGCCAGTCTCCTCCTAACCTGCCTGGAGATGCAGCCTACCTCCTTATAGTGCAGTCCCCAGCATAGTCTTCCCTTATACTCACAACATCAGCAGCAGTGATGGAGCCCAAGTTATTTATTCAGTACCAGGGATTGAACTCACAACCTTGGCTTCCCAGGCAAGCACTTGAGCTGATGAGCTAAACCCCCAGCTTTGGAGCCCAGGTTAGAAGCAACTCCCACCGTGTGTATCCTCCAATTGAATTTCTCTTTACTTTGGGTAGTTCTGAAGGTTCAAGCCCAGTAGAATGGCCCAGTAGGATGTGATTCCAACCTCTCTGGCAAAAGTCAAGGCTTGCTCAGGACCGTTGTAAAATTCATCACCTTGATCTACAAGCACGTATGTTTAAATTTGGCTAGAAAATGGCAGCATAAAGCTGGAAGCAGAGTGGAGCAACCAAATACCACCTGGTAACTAACAGAAGCAGGCATGTTCATGCAGAATGAAAGAACAATGTGAGGAGATTAAACTGTGGTCTTACATTTTGTGTGAAGCAAGAGGATAATATGTTTCATGGAACATAATGAGATTCGATGGACTGGTTAGTTGGGTGTTGGACACAAACAGATGTAAGTGAAATCTGATCAACTTGTACAAGCTGCTGAGAGTGAATATTCAGATGGCCAGAAAAGATATCACTGTGAAGGGTAAAGATTTACCTGCCTGTCCAAGTGGAATTCTCTCCATGGAGTTCAAATTAAGATGACAACCGGTTCTTCCAGTAATAAGTTAAAACATTATCTCTGAAATAAGTGCTAATTTTAATAGACTATCAATAGACATTACAAGAGAGGGAAATCTGCCTCTAGTTGTAAACATGGTCCTTGTCCCAGATCTAGTTGAAACTAGTCTGGATTTTTTCTCTGGAGCACATTCTTCTCCCTTAGGCTTCTTTGTTTTATTTTCCTGTTTGTATGAGAGAGGAGATGGTTCTGTACAAATAAACTCAATTTGTTTGTGCTTAAATATTTAAAAAAAATTACCCTGCTATATTATTACATCTGTCACAAAATATTTTACTACAACTTTGCAAAGGAAAAGCCATGGACTTTTCAAAGTTTTTTTCAAGTTTTCTTGTCACCCAACTAAAATTTAAAAAAATCATTTTCCTTAAGGGAAATGATCTTAAGAATGGACCAGTTATTAATGGATTATAAAAAGGATTGTCTTTGGGAGCTGATGTGTTAACTTTTCTTGCTTAGGAAACAAAGAAGCCTGAGGATCACATCTGCATGAAAAACATTGCTGTGAAACAATCTAATGTAACCCTAAAGGCTCATGTCTTAATAGCTTTGTTCCCAGCCTGTGGTCTATTGGGAGACAGTGAAATTGTAGAGGTGGGGCCCAGCGGAAGCAAGTTGGGTCATTTGGCTATGTGCGCTTGAAAGGAATATTAGGACTCCAGCTCTTTCCTCTTTCTCTGCTTCCTGTAAACCATAAAGTGAGCAGCTTTATAACATCCTGTACTTCTCATCATGATGTTCTGCCTTGCCACAGGCCCAAGAAGCAGCAAGGTCACAAATGACTGTGGACTGAAACTTCTAAAACCATGAATCAAAACAAATAATTTCCTGTTGATTATCTGAGGTAGTTTGCCATAGTGATGGAACTCTGACTAACATACAGTCGCTTAACTGTTTATAAGACTAAAACAAAGCAACAACAAAATGCACAACAACAAAATGATGTATGTGTAGTGGATGTGAAAGAGTTTTGGCCCAGACAGGACACTGTAGCTGGTAAAACCAAGGAGCTCCATCTCCCCCACCCCTCTGGTGCCAAATGAGTACCAATGGGCTACCTGTGCATCCCTAATGCCCCCTCAGGCTCCACCCCAAACCTAAGCTACATATATGCCTCCACTCCATGTGTTCCACGGAGAGATCACTGACCTCGATGGGAGATGTTGCACCCCAGGGGCTCGGGGGTGTCTCTCCCCGCATTCTCAAAATAAAGGGCATTTATATGTCGTACTTCTTATCTTTTCAGCTGTCACTGGTCCCCCACAGTTCTATCTTATGGTTCTCTGACTGGGAATGGCAGAGGAGAGATTCCTGGGGCTTTCCCACTTTGAGTCCCCTGCTGTTCAGGACCAGGACTGGACTGCATCATGCATTAATTCCTCACTTCTACACTTGGGAGCTGTAAACCTGTCACTGCTGGTTCACAAACAACACCAACCCAGTTTACCACAGATGAGCAACCCCTGGAGATTGCTGCTGGGCCAGGCCCCAGGCGAGTTTTCTCCCCCTTTCCATGGGTTCGCGTGACACTCTCATGTCCTTAGATAGCCTAAAGCAGAGTCTTTCTGGGCCAATCTGTGTCCACACTGGCAGACTCTTATGTCCTTCAGAGCTTTTTAAGTTCTCATGGGCAGAGTTGTTACTAAACCCATGTGAAATCCACTCATATATTGGTGATGGGCAATTATGAGTTTTGGAACCATAAAATACCGATTGGTCTAGAGTAAAAAGTGATGACTTTAAACTTAGCAGACCACAGTCCGTTGCCTCATCTGGCTATAACTCTGGGCCAGACCTCACACCAGATTTTATCTTGGGGACCACTTCCTGTCTCCCCCAAAAACCATACCTATCTATGGCTTACCACACTGACAACAAGTTTACAAAACTCTCTATCTTTAAGCCTTTGTTTTGGGAATGTGCGTCCTTTCCCACTCCTCCAGGAACCCTCCCCCTCCCCACACTTAAAGAGATAATAGCGTCTTTCTTTGGAGCCTTTCGGAGCTGTTCAGCATCCTCCCCCCACTGTGCACCAACCCATTCCCCACTGAGATGGGAAAAACAAGCCCAAACAGTGTTGAGAGATACACACAGGGCTGCTTTAAGCTGTTTTAAGCTTTCACACCGTGCCCCAACTCCACGCAGTATCTCGGCTCTTATGTGGTGCTCCAGGTCTGTGTGGGGTTCAGCTTTAATGCTTTGCCCTAATTCGCATGCCCATGAGCAGATCTGGCTCCACATGGTGGCTCAACTCCGTGTCAGTCCACCAGCATGTAAGGGCCCAGCTTCGTGCCATGTCCTAACTCCACCTCCCAGCTCCGCCCGCCCCGTGCGCCGCGTGCCCCTGTGCCACCGCTGCTGCCCTTGCCGCTGCCACCCTGTGCGCGTTTCCAGGGTTAGTCCCAGCCTGCCCTGCATGATATGTCCCAGCACTTGCCCCGCCTTCACTCTGCATGCCCCACCCCCACACTGGGCATGCTCTGCTGGTGCACCGGACCACAGACACAGCTCTGCTCAGAGATGCTATTTTTTACATTCTCAAACCATTTAATCAAGGTTAAATAAGCTGGCAATAGATAAGACTTTGGCTGATAAACGGGAAAGTGGTCACCTGGTAATTTTTCCAGCCTTGTTTATCAATTAAAGCCATCAGTAATCTCCTCTTTAACAACTAAAATTAAGATTTATGAATTCCTTTTGCTATAAACTACTAGTAATGTCCTATGTTAAGCTTACTGCCTGTATTATACTGTATTATCACCGATCTCCTGGTTGACAACTAAAATTAAAAAAAAAATAATTATAAATTCCTTTTGCTGGGAACCACTAGCTCTTTTCCAAAACAAGGGTTATTTGATATATGCAAAACAGCAAAACCAACACAGCTGCAGAAACCAAACTTAAACCTTTCCCAGCCTATCTGCCTGCCCTAGCTCAGCCCTCTACTGAGCCATAATTAACTATATTCAACTGATATTAAATAACACTGTAGCTGATATCTCTCCTAAATAAAATGGTAAAAATTAATTAAATAGGCCATCCTCCAAAAATCAGATGGCATTAGACATTTTAATAACATAAAGAGATACTCATATATATGACATAAATAACATGTTGGTTCCTAAAATTCTCTGGACCCATCCTCCTTATGGGAAGTCATTACTAATAAATAAATACCCTGCTAATTATATTTGACACCTGCATACTTACTTAATTCTACAGATACCTTCTACTGTAGTCCAAATCCCAAACAAAAAGGCAAAACTTGACCTTCAAACCTCATAGAGACCTTAATATGGCTTTTCGTGTTTTCAACAACAGAGATAACAATAACACTTGTGACACTTGGAGATATGAGACAGGTAAACCAACACAAGGTGAAGCTGCTTGCCCCCCCCCATGGACCATGCCTCAAATGCAGCAGAAGACATTGGGCAAGAGAGTGCCCCATCCTGGTGTTCCTTTGGGAGCTTACCCCAGAGCTATTGGATTGTCCTAGCCACCAGAGAGTGGGTAAGCCATCCTAATTTCCAGCCCTCAGAGGAAATGCCAACAATGCCAGATTCATCACCAACAGATCTGCTTAAACTTACTGCAAAAGACTGACAGGGCTCAGGGCCAACATCAGCCCCCTATATGGATGTCTGTCTCAGAGTCCAAGTCCCACTAAAAGTCTCAGGTAAGACATTCTCTATATTTGTGGACATAGAGGCCATATATACAGAGTTCTTCCTGAGTCTTCAGGCTGCTATATTAAATCCTCAGCCTCTAGGAGTATTGAGGGTCAACCTATGCCATTTACAAACAGGGCCTATTTCGTGCAGGTCCCAGACTGCTTCTTCCCAGTCCACCCAGTGGTGCCAAATCTTCCCTCCACCACTCACTCTTCAGTACTAAATCTTAAAAATGCTTTTTATTCCCTTGTGTTTATACAGGCTGACTTAGACACTGAGGCCTCAACAGCTTACACCTGTTATCATTAGTAAACCTCTCCTCGGTGATATAAGACCACCCCCTTCCTTTCTTATTCACCAATTTCTCAGACAACCCTGGTCAAGACTGACAGATAAATTTTGTCTTCTCACTTTGTTTATACTTTTTCAGGATACATAAAAGCCTTTCACACAACCAGGGAGACTGCTGATATACTTGCTAAAGTTCTGTTACAGCAAATCATTCCAAGGACTACAACCAGGTTACAGCAACCCATACCTGATATTTTTGGCAACCTCAACAGTGATTAGAGTTGCTAGACTGCCATCATGGTTTCACATTACTCAGGCTAAGTGGTGCCCTTCCAGCCCTAGATCTCACCATCCTTTTGCCTACTCATCTCTGCCTTACCAAGGCCTCACAGCCACGACTCTCAGGCTGTCATGTTTTGTTACCCAATTTAGTTTCTAATTTCTTATTCTTTTTACAGCAGGACTCTTAATAGTATTTCCTAAAGACTCCATTGTCATGCATACCATAGACAAGCCTTACTACCTACTGTCTTAACCTTTACCCTTTCAGATGGGGGAGTAATCACCTCTAATAACTTCACTCCTCCTAACCCCACATTTATTTTTCAGAATTCTACCTCACCATGACAATGATCCTACCTCAACATGGTCCTGATATAATGACATGTCTAAATCAAAGGCACCTTCCCTTTTACCTCACCTGGCTCCTTAAATATGGTAGTGCCATGCCTCCTCATAACATCTTGTCTCTTTGTTTTTCCAGTCTAACATACGTGCATTCACCAGTGAAGTTGTCCTGGCTAAAACACCTGGCACCAGCTTCTACATGGGCATTAATTGTCATCCTGTCAACTCCCATAGACCCCAGTACAGCACCTTCTTCCAGCAGGAAGCAGTTAAAGAGAGAAATCTTCACCCCTTTTCATAATAATAATCATAAGACGGGATATGAAAGAATTTTGGCCCAGACAGGCCACTGTAGCTGGTAAAACCAAGGAGTTCCATTTCCCCCACCCCTAGGAATTTACCTCTGGTGCCAAACGAGTACCAATGGGCTACCTGTGCATCTCTAATGCCCCCTCAGGCTCCACCCCAAGCCTAAGCTACATATATGCCTCCACTCCATGTGTTCCATGGAGAGATTGCCAACTCCGGGGCGAGATGCTGCGTCCCCGGGGCTTGGGGGTGTCTCTCCCCGCATTCTCAAAATAAAGGTCATTTATATTTCATACTTCTTATCTTTTTAGCCGCCACCGGTCGCCCACACTTCTATTAGATGGAGCTCTCATTCCCTGGAAAACTAGCTTGATCTTTCAACAAGTCCTCAGGACTTGACATTTCCTCTTGAATGCTTTATATATATATATATATATATATATATATATATATATATATATAATTATAACAGTATACTATTCACATTTCTGGTAATCCCTCGACTGTCTCCATTTATTCTCTCCAGTAATATCCATAACCACAACTAATATTTAAAATACTTTGCTTGACTTGCATTTCAGTGCTTCAAATGCTTTATGTCACTTACATTTTATTTAAACTGTGTTTTTCTTTCCAAGTCCTGCTGTGTATGTACAAAGATATTCCCAACAGCTGACTTTGTCTTGCCTGAATAGTAGGAACCATCACCTCCATCAAGCTTTATGACATTCCTCTTTTGGCCTTTGTTTGGGTTCTGTTGTTATTCCATGTTTCTCAGGCTTTGTAATATTAAATTCCAATATAGTAATAGCAAAATGCCAAATTCCACACATTTCTTTTATACTTTGTTTCCCGTGAATCTGTTCATAAATTTCATTGACATTTTCAGTTCCTTGACTTCATTATATCCTAGCTATGGACACTGCTATGGGATCATCTTCCTTCCTATATAGTTTAGAGTCAAAAAGCATTTTTAAAAATTACTTTTTATTTATTTAATTATTAATATTTGTATTTATTTATTTTTTCCAGCAGGCTTAATTGCTTCTTCCTGTTTTAGACACCCTAGATCCAGGTTATTAAATAGAATTAACATAATCACATCCATACAGATGGGTTTCTCTCCATATAATCTTATATTTAGTGTCAGCTGGAATGTTAGTGTTAGTCTCAGTTCCACTTAACATTTCTTTTTATGCAATGGTCAGCTCTCTATCCTGCTCACTGTGGGAGTTCTGACGAGCTTCATTTCTTTCCTTAGGTAGATCTGGAGCCCTAATTTGTTCTTTTTCAGTATATTACTTTCTTAATGCCTAAACTACTGAGAATATTGGGCTCTGGGTCACTTCTGCACCTAAAGCTTCTTCTTCTTCTTCTTCTTCTTCTTCTTCTTCTTCTTCTTCTTCTTCTTCTTCTTCTTCTTCTTCTTCTTTTTTTTTCATTTTACTTTCTTTCTCAAAATCTTTCCTTATTGCAAGAGATTAGAAATATTTGCCTCTTTCACCAACTTTTCACTCTTCAGAACACATCTTTTCCTCTACTCTAAAAAGTAGATGCTAAGACTATCATCTCTATATTCACCAATATATACAGCATATTCATAACTTCATCTTTTAAAAAATAAACTTCCCTTGATCCCAGACACTGTTACAGACATGGCCCTATAGTCTTTCTTTCTCTGAAGAACTAGGATTGGCTTGTTCGAGCTCTTTTTCTACCTCTACTTCCTCATTCCTTCCTATTCTCCTTCAACATTCTTTGCTCACTGTACTTTAACAATATTCTTGCTAATGTTTTACCAATAAATTCCTAATTTTGAAACCAAGGGAAATTCTTTTTTCTCTGTAATACTTAGTCTAGCTGACCATTTCTTTCCCTCTTTCTTATGGAAACTTTCCTTGTGCCATCGAACTATATTCCTGACCCTATATAAACAATTCTTGTAATTTACTAGGAATGTTTAAAATGCTTATGAGTTGTACTTACTCTAGGAAGATCGGATAATGTTTTTTTTCAATGTGGCAATTAATCTGTGTCCTGAGAGATGGCATGGTAAATCAATTAAGGTCATAGCATCGGGATTATATATTTCTACTTATTCTCTACATAAATTTGGACAAATGCTTAATTTCTCTGTATCTCAGTGTTATGGATTGGAAAGTGGTGGTCAATGTAAAGCTGGCTGAATTAAATCACCGTGGTAGACTTTCCCTTGAGTGTAGGTGTTTCACCTGAGGAAAGTTGCCAGTGTAAATAAAGATGTGGAGGAGAAGAGAGACTTTAAAAGTGTTAATGCGTTGAAGCATTGTGGGTTCTCCTACATGTTGGTGTTTGAGCCATTGGTTCTCCTGGAGAAGCTCTGGTCCTTGTATCGAGCATTGCTTCCTGGCTCCAAAGGGGAAGACGTGTGCCACTTAATCTCCAGGATGAACTCATGACGCTGGCTTCCTGGCATGTCCTCGACTGTGCTTATCATCGGAGGAATTTAGGGCCTCCCTGTTGCTGAGGATGGCTGTGGTGCTTTTCAGGACAGCCCTGCTCTTTGTTTTGAGTGTGACTTTTTGGCTACAGAGTAGAACCCTCAATCTACCAGCACAGATCCTTCACCCTGCTGGCACAGACTTTCTAGCTTTCACCGCTGACCTTTGGGCCTTCCCAGCTCGGATCTGTAAAAAAGACTGGCGTGAGTCCTTCTTGTAGGCTCTGGATCTTCAGTCGGACTCGTGGGAGGCATTGTCATGAGCTCTGGGTCTTCATCTGGACTCATGTGGAATGTTGTTGTGGGATCTAGGCCTTGGCTGAATATTCTATGTCTTTGGTGTTGTGACTAGATTTCCTGCATTTTCTTGTGTTAACTCTGGGTGACCATCGTAAAATAATATTATAAATTCCATGTCCTGATTTTAATTGTTCTCCTCACAACCCCTGACTACAACACTTAGTTTCTTCATCTATAAAGCAGAAAAAACAGTGTTTTCCTTTTGTTGTGAAAATGGTATGAAGTGATGCAAAGCCCTTAGCCTACTGCTTGACAGTTGATTGTATTCAGCTTATGCTATTATTAATATTTCATATATCAGAATTATGATAAAACTCTATTAGAATAAAAATAAGAATAATTTTAATTTTTAGAAGTTTAATAGTCTTGGAATAGGTCCCTATTAAATAGGTAGTAAGTCATCTGAAATGATTCTAACACTGTTTGCATATTCGTTTCTAAAAGTCATCACTTAGCTTCATTGAACCACTATTAGAGTGTTATGCTTTGTATCAGTTACAGTTCATATTAATCAATTTCCAGAATGGTGATGCATTTCTGAATGGTGTGTTGAGCACTTTTATCGACTACTTCCTTACCCCTCGCACGAGAATGACTTTATATCCCCATTTAACTTAAATGCATTTATAACATCTCTACCAGGCCTGTGCTTTTTGCATATAGTTGAAATAGTTGTGCAAACCTTTCTTTACCATTCAACAATATGATCTATATTTACTTGTTTGTTTTGCCAAAGATATTCTTACTTGTTTTTCATATTATATCTTCTCCATTGGATAGCAGTGTTCCTCAAAGTTAGTAACCATGTTCAATTTATTTTATTGTTCCACTTGCTCATGGCATAGGTTTGTATTGCTTAGCGTGCGCTCTGCATAAAAAAAAAAAAAAAAAAAGAAAAGAAAAGAAAAGAAAAAAAGAAAAAAAATGCTTAAGATACTTTTGGGGCTGACATACTGAAATAACTTCTCCAGTATGAATTCTGAAAATGTAGGTCAAAACCCAATACATTTTTTTAGCTTGAAAGGACTTTAAAGATCACTTTTTCCAGGTCCTTCATTTTACAAGTGAGGAAACCCAGTCTTTTTGTATCAGTGGTCCAGCCAGAATCACAATTCCATTCTCTCAACTGGGAGATTCAGTCTTTAGTTCACCTCTTCTTAGAATGACAGTTTATTTTCTAGTTTTCCAGATGACCTCTCCATGTTATGTGGCGTGTGTGTGTGTGATTATGTGTATATGTGGTTTTTAGGACTGTATAACCATTTCAGGTTACAAAAACATTTAATAGAAAAAAAGATAAAGTATTAAGCTGATATTTTTCTTTTCTTGTCTTTCTTAACACTTTTATTAGGAAAAAAGTGGTTGTACTGAACGTTTAAGACAGAATTTTAGAACTGACAAAACCATCCTGATAGAATCTTTTCTTCTGAAATAATCTTTTCCCAGACCTCCTTGTAGTTAAGGGTCATTCTTGGATAACAGGCCATTCTTGGGGTACTGAACGTGTGTGGAAAGTGCACATGAGGTGTTTAGGAGAGAGGTGTTCTAACCAGGGTCAGCCAAAAGCGAAAGGGCACTGGGCAGGGCTGCAGGGAGGCCGGGAGGGATGGGGGCGGTTTCGGCCCCCGGGGCAGGTGGAAGGAGGGAGGGCTGCGCCCGCAGAGTTCCCGGCGCCCAGCGAGCCAGCAGGCTCCTTGGGGAGGGGCGAGGCCCGTGCTGGCCAAAGCGCTGGGAGCCCGCGAGCAGCTCGGAGAGCTCGGCCCAGCGCAGCCCGCTCACTCGCTGCCCTCCGGGGGCCTCGGGAGAAGCAGGACCTCGGCCATGGGTGAGTGCGGGGCGGACAGAGCCGGGGCTCAGCTGGGGGCTCAGCTGGGGCTCAGCTGGGGGCTCAGCTGGGGATGGCGTGAGGGGAAGGTGCATGTTTGCTCTGCTCACCGAGCATCTCCCCAGCCTGCCCGCGGTCGGTCTGCGGACTTCTCCTGCATGGGCACCAGGGTGAGGTGACCCTGGAGGCCAGGGAAGGCGCTAGGGGACTCTCGGGGGCCAGGAGGGGCTCGGCTGTGCCTGGCGCGGCCAGAGCCGGGGTCTGGTGCCCGCGTGCTCCGCGGTGGTGGAGGATTAAGGAAGGACCAGGAGCAGCCAGCGTTATCCTCGCGGGTTCCCACGTCCTAATGGGGGGTCTGGGGAGCAAGCTGAGACGAGGCTGGAGGAGTGGAAACTTCTTAAAACTTCCAGTCGCACAGATTTGAGCGGAGGAAGTCACAGGGCGAGGCGAGATTGGGGACGTTTGCTCGTCCCCCTGGAAACCGAGTGTCCATTTGCACACCAGGTTGGAAGCTGAGGCTGCGGGCTGGTTCTCCCTAAGTTAAAAGAGGGGTTACTGAGGGTATCCAAACTGGCTCTGAACTGGCTGGTGCAGCTCGGCGCCCCAGGCGTGCTCAGGTCCCTGGTCCGTGTGCCTGAACCGCCCCCGGGAATGTTGGTGTGGTGGAGCGGAGAGGTGGGGAACCCGGTGTCCTCTGATCCAAGCTCAGCCCGCGGAGGAGGAAGTGGGGTCCAGTGAGAAAAGTTTGGAGGACGGCTAGAAGGCAGCAGCTGGAGAGAAGAAACTACCCACTCCCCCGGGATTTGGTTTGCACAGCGCAGGCTTGAAGTCTCCCTGTGATCCTGCAGTTCCCTGGTTACTGATTAGCGGCCCCCAGCAGTCGGGGTTCACCATTGAAACCCTGGGACACGCACGCCTTCCGGTCCAAGTCTATCACGCGCCCTTCCCCCGCCTCCCCCTTGTCCTTTGTTGAGCGGGATTTCTTCCAGAATAAGGGAGGCCTGTGGGACTGACTTGCTTCTGTTGAAATTCCTAAATTCCCACAGGCTCAAGGGTTAGGGGGTGCTTTGACTACTAAACGGTGGACTTTATAGATATTGGCCAACTTGGAAGAAAGGAAAAAAGGGAAGACCAGGACATTTTTGCCTATGAATGTTAGCTGTGATCAAGACATTTATAGGCTCTTCTTGCTTGACTCTGGAAAAGTTTTAGAAAGACCCATTTTTAGGGCCTTTGAATAAAACAGGCTTTGAGAAAAAATCTTTATTTAGTGGTACTTGCATATATAAACTCTTGTTAGAATAATACATCCAGTGAAAAAAAGGGCTCGGAAGTGGAAAGATAAAAGAATTGACGATGTAATCTATTTAGTGACTACTAATAAAAACATTATGATAACAAAATGTCTAAAAAGAATGATGTAACTTACTCTTACAAACTTAAGCTTGAATGGACTGGCAAGCAATAGGTAAGTTATTCATGTTTTGAAAGCTATTTGTCTAAATTGCGTCTCTGCTCTGTAATGAGAACAGTTGGACTTTACTTCAGAGCCTATGGATAAATTACCAATTGCAAGTGATATGTGCCATGGGAGAGGGGGCTGAAGTTAACAGTTTAATTATGGTACTCGGAGTTTGTTCTATGACTCTTGAAAACTCTATAATCTGACAGTTAAAACTCCTCCATTGAATCATCTTCTGGACTGGATTACATTTTTCCTATGGTATTCAGAGTCACCAAATTCACATGTAGGTGTCAGTGTAGAAAGTAAAGAACAGAGCAGATATGTATATAATGACAGAAGGTCAGAGCAGCACGCTAGGATTCAGGTCAGAAACCCAGAAAAGCAGGCCAGAAAAATGTAAGGAAAAACCACAGGACAGATGGGGAGGGGAGCAAATGAAAAAAAGAAGGAAGAAAATGTGTTCAAAATGGAAAGAAAGCACTTGATCATTGAAGTTGTATTTTCCTTTCTTTTATTTGTGAAAAAAAAAAAACATATCACATCTCCTTAATTTAGTGGTAACAGAATTGGTAAGGGGTTCAGAAATGGAGTCTGAATTGCTAAGATAATGTAGGAGAAACAGTATAGAGAATGCTGGACTGTGCCAACAACTGGATTCCCCTTTTTCGTAGTATCATGAAGACTGATGCTTATAGTTCATATTTGTCTTAGGAGAAATTCCTTCTCTTAGCATTGTGGAAGAATGAGAGCAATTGGTTAATCAAATATTCTGAATAATTCATAGTCATATCTATAATGCACAAGGCTAATTCAAAAAAGTTACTTGCAGTGTAGGCAAATTGAGATTTTGGCTCTCTTTAGTGATGCACTCAATCTGTGTAGGTATGCAGGAGAATTCTATTTTTCTTTTTTCGTCTCCAAAATTCACCTCTCTAGAAAGGATAAAACAAACTATTTTGTATAAAAAATGCAGAGCTATTTGCTGAGAGGTTCTACATTTTAGCTGCAAGGTTAACTTTAACTACCAAGCTAATTGTGGAATTTCAGGCTCCAGTGGAGAGGTAGGTTAGGAATATTTTAAATTTCTTCACTAACCATATTACTTATTGTTCTACTTGAGCATATTCTGACAACATTAATCTTTGTTTTGTTTATAAAGTGATGTTGAATATCATGTAGTTTGACATTATTATAGAAAATTTCATGGAAAACAATTGGTACTAAACGTAATTTGGAAGGACGTAAAGGACTTGGGAAAGAAAGAGGTATTCTTACAATAAAGGGCTCTTAAAGCATGAAGCAGATTAAATTCTGGGGAGCATTAAGGCATGGAGTTGGGTTAACCGTATGAAATTTGAGTTTGGAGAGGTTTCTAAAGCTACCGGAAGAATATAGAAGTTATAAAATAGGAAATAGGTTGTCATAGAGGATTTTATGATGACATTGCCATTTAAGAAAGACAAATTAAGCATATTGTTTAAGATAAAGAATGAGCTGGAGCAGATAGATCTAGCTATCAAGTCAACCCTGGAATGATAAGACACATGTTGCGGTCAGTGAAATTGGAAAGTATCAGATGGATGAAATATATGTCATATGCAAAAATTTTTAAATTAGGCAACTGAGCAATATGAAAGCATATGAAGAAAATATGTTCTCTGAAGATCTGAAAGCTTGAAGAGGAAATACTGAGGTTTTTTTTAAATAGAAGACTGAAGAGGTCAAATAAATGGTTTATTTTCTGGGTGTTTGGGAAGGATGGTTAATTGCAGTTTTGAAAATTAATTAAGAGGTAATGGCTAGTTGCCTAAACAATGTTTAGTAGGTAAGAAATACAGAATAAGAATTTAATTGGGGCGCATGAATAAGAAGGGAAAGATTGGAGTATTACCAACCTTAAGTAAGAAGTAAGTCCACATTAGTGAATTACTTATTTGGAAGAGAGTATAAGAAATACTGATTGAGGGAAACAGAGAGAAAGGATAAATCCTGCTTAGCAGAACATGACCACCAACCACACAATGAAAACTACATGCCTTAAAATAAAACAGTGAAATGTGACATCTTTAAACATTTAGTATTAGATCCAAGAGTCCACACCTTTTGACAAAAAAAAAAGTCATGAGAATATCCTACCATTTAACTCTAGTAAAAATAAAGTTGGTTAAGGATCTATAATAGGATGAACACTTGTGTTATGTGTGGCATCTTAGATGACTTCAATCATGTCTTCAGATTGCTGAACACTTGCGGTAGCGAGAAACTTCCAGGGAGAACTGTTCAGTGGATAGCGCACAAAATCATGAGAGAATAATGAACTGTATTAATTCATTTGTTCAGGAATAGTTGTTATGCAGCCGTCTTTCTCTGGTGCAGAATATTATGGGATTGTATAGTCCTCTGAAGACTTGCTTGAACTAGTCATCTAAGATAACAGACATGTAGCTGCCAGTTGGCTGGGAGTTTGTCAGGCATTATCTTTGATTTTTTTCAAAGAATGATGACCACATTTCTGAAGCAGAAACTATAAGAATTTTTATGACCTAACATTAGTGAAGTGTCAGAACATCTCATTATAAGAACCTAACATCAATGAAATGTCCTGAGATCACTTCTGCTGTGTTGTTTGGCCACAGAAGTCATTAGAAGCAGGTAGGGAGATTAGGCCTGTGTTCTTAACATCAGGAGCAGCATGCTTCCATCAGGAAAGAAGGAACTGAAGGTAATCAAATAATTGATCTTATTTCTAAAAGATGTCTTATAAGTAAGTGTACATCACACTACATTTACAACTGAAAATTCAGTGTAAGTTCTCTGAAGCACATATATACAAGTAAATCTTTACTTAAAAATTTGTAGAAATCTAGTCAGTCACACTGACATTTCAAAACAAAACATTTCAGTGTGGAAATTCATGCTTCTGTGGCAGTGTTTTTGTAAAATATTGGAATAAATGCTACTCAAAATTATTTCAAATAAAATCAACTAATCCTCCTTATTTTCATTTGAATCTCTCTACCTAGACTATTGTAAATTATTATTCATTTCATTCAGATTTGAGTTTGTGGGGCTGGGGATTTAGCTCAGTCTCATAAGTGCTGACCTGGTAAGCTTGAGGTCATGAGTTCTATCCCTCGGGGGGAAGAATTGAGTTTTTGCCATAAAATAAACTAAGTATTTTGTAATGTTCTATTTGGAGCTTGCTTTATTTTTCAAGACTGTGGTAATTTTATAGAAGATACAATTTGAATTGATACGGTGTCATTATAGGTTTAACTATACTTATATGTTAGGATGCATTTAATTTTTTATATAAAATTCAATTTAATAAAATTCTTCATGTAGATCTTATTTTATTATTTTTTTTTTGTCTTTTTTTTTTTTTTTTCGTTTTTATCAGTACCAGGGATCGAACTCATGACTGCCTGCTTGCAAGGCAGGCATTTATGCCGCTGAGCTATATCCCCAGCCCCATTTTATTATTTTTAATTTACAAAGGTTGGAGCAATCATTGTGTCTACAAAAAATGTAGCTTTTAGACATTTGAGAGATGAAATAAAAGTAGGGAAATGAGATGGGTTCAATTTTAAAGACAATTAATTTCAACCTAGAAACTTAGAGACTTTAAAAAAATTAGATTCTTGCTGTGTTTCAGTGATTTGGGGTCATTCTATTTTTAACAATTTGAAGAGGCAGTAAGAAAAGATGGTGGGAAGCCATCTCCCTAATTCTAATACAAATGTAGTGTGATATACAGTTGCTTATAAGACATCTCTTAAAAATGAGATCAATTATTTGATTATAACTATAACAAAACTCCCAAACCTGAATTTAATGAAAATTTTAGTTATATGAACAATGTAACCAGAATAATGCATGAGGTGTCCAAAAGGCAAGGAAGTATTTGGTTAAGACAATCTCTTCTTCAGTTTGTTGAAATTTTCACACAGCACTCCTTCCATGGGATGTATATCTAAACTATATAATAGCCAAATAAATATCTTTTGCTATTTCTAGGAATTTTATTTCCTAGAACCTTTAATTTCACTGTCCAATTAGAATAATATGTTAAATGCTGATTCTTTGGTCCTGAGTTTTACAATTGAGATTCAAAAAGTTGGGTCTTAAGAGCTGGATCCGCAATTTGCACATGTAGTCCAGGAAATGTTGAGGCAGAGGCGGTAAGTTGGGGTGTGCCCTGGGAGATGAAATTCCCTAATGGTTCTCTCCCTGATGAGGCTAAGTGAGGTACCCATTGCAACAGTTATTGTTTTACTTGCGTCTTCAATACATATTTTAAATTCTGGTTATAACTTGAAAAGACATTATCAAGAGCCACATTTTGAGATTAAAATCTATACTTCTACATAGCTACCTCCACCTAGCTGTCCCCTTCTTTCCTCTACTTTAGTATGTTCAAAACTGAAATCATTCTTCTCTGATCTAATTAGCGTTCCCTATTCCTACTGGCTCTTCCTGTCCTTTTCCAACGTATTATAGTGGGATACTTGAGGAAAAAAATGAGATGCTGAGAAAGATATTTAATGTAATTAATGCCCACCAATTACGTTTTTTCACATTGTTAGAAGAGTATGCTCAAGCCTTGAAGGCAGAACACCAATACCTGGAGTTTAGTAGGTACGGTATCCAGTAAACTTCTTTCTTTTCCATGTATTCTCAGTGCCTTGTCTATAATCAATTATGGAAGTGTTATAATACAGTTGCATTATAGTTACTTGTGAGTATGTATTGTTTTCCTCTATTATTTGGGGTCAGGTCCTGATAGTCAAGGCTGCAACTTCCAGATAGCAAAGAAACCAGCAAACACCCATATCATTAAGCTACTTGTCTAATACTGTCATCTCTGCTAATGTAGAAAGTTAACAGAAAACAAATTTAAGTCTTTGGAGGGGATATAATCTATTTAGCTTTAATAGCAGGATACAGTAAATAAGGCTTTAGAATAATTGTGTCTGTTCAAAGTAGGATTAGAAATATGATTGTGAGATAGATTCAACACTAAACCAAAGCCCTTTATGAAATCAGAAGCAATAAGGCAAGGAATTAGAAGACTTTACTGAAAAATAGATCAGCTAGAGTTAGTGAATTTTTGGGAAAATCAGAGAATAGTTTTGAAACTAGTAATCTGCTGTATTCATTGCAATAGAAAGAAAAACAATTATTTTGCTTTAAGGAATTTTTTATTAATTTAATTGTATTGAAATTAAATCAGTTTGATAAGGAGTGAAAATACAAGTTTGCTTTCATAGAACAGATTTTAGGATCAGGGAAAAAAAGAACAAGGAGGGAAACACAGAAGGAAGGAGGGAGAAAGGGAGAGAATATGAGTGTATCTGAGGTCCAAAGAACACTTCTTAGGTAGAAATTCCTTCATGTGTGCATTAAAAATCAAGGAATGATCTAGGGGAGATACACAAACTAAAATTATCATAGAGTAAATGGCTCCTGAGAAATTTACTACAAAGTATCTTGTAATGTAAATTTATTTTATTTAAATACAATTTTAAAAAGAAAGCTATAAAAATGTCTGATGGAATTTAAGAATTTTAAAAATGTACTAATATACATCCTTATTGCTTTAAATTGTATTATCATTGACCAGTAAAGATATATAATGTCTATTTTTAAACTGCATTGTGCTTATTATTCTTATATTCTACTTGTAGAGAATATATATGTCTGATAAAGCAAGAATATGCAGATAAATATAAACTTAAGTGAGTGAACTGCAGTGAAACATTATGGCTAAGTAGTCAACCATAAGTCAAGAGATAATCATTCATATTTCAATAACAGAACTGTTGATCTGTGTTACAGTTTCCCACAGTTTTAAATGAAGGACTTGTGTTAAGTGGTCTGTAAGACTTCAGTCACCTTTGCACGCCTGTAAATGAATACATGACTAAATAAGAAGACAAATCACATAATGCATGTGCATCAGATAATGATGAAGATGTTCTTATAACCATGTGTCTCATAAAAACACAGACTTCGTCTTGTTAGTGATTTCTCTGTGGTTTCAGTGTTGCCTTTCGACATAGAAGGCTTGTAAAGTTTCATCCACAAGATTTTGCATTTTTACTGTTTTGTACCCTAAAATTTTTAATTTTTTTTTATTTTAAAGAGGGTAAACACAACAAAATAGAACATAAGAAAGCAACGTAAGAGTCATAAATATCAAAGCAAGACAACCATAGATTTTCACTATCTACCATATTGTCTCTTGTCTTCTTCCAAATAGCTGTCCATGTCTTCACATACAGTGAATTCATACAAAACAACATAGTATAAAACTGATCTGAACAGGATGATGAAGGCGTTTTAGGTCTTCAAGACCAGACAGTAGAGAAGTCAACAATGGCTGTCATAGTCTCTCTCATTCTCTTCAAAATAGTTATACATACCTTCAAATATGTTGAAATTAAACAAAACCAAAACAGACTAAAATCATTCTGAACAAAGAATAATATTATTGCTGGATTTCACATCATAATGCTATGGAATCAGCACTGGGTACTGTAGTATCTTTTTTTTTTAATTGTTGTTCATTTCATCATGCATTATATATTCTGTTTTCATAAACTGTTTATAAGTTCTACGCATGCATGAGTCTCTAATTGTATATCTATCCTTTCTGTATTAGAGGGAAAAGCAAAGCAAAGCAAGACAAAACAAAACAAGTTCCTAGAAAAACATGAAATGAAAAAGTCATATAAAACCACAATACAAGGTGATTTACAATGGTTACTATGATGTCTTTTGTTATCTTAGGCATAGTATAATTGAATATAGTAGTACATAACAGTATTAATAAAGTTATATAATATTACATAACAGTACATATAACATTATGTAACTATTAATAAAAACAAAACATTGGAGACATTATAAGATTTCAAAAGCAGGTAATAATAAAACCACAGTGGGTATCCTAGTGAATCTTGTTATCATTAGTGTAGTTGCCTATGCTCCCAGTCTTGATACTATCAATCATAATAGATTTGAATGAAATCAGTCAATGCAAAACAGCAATCTAATAAACCAGATTCAAATAAGATCAGTCATAACAAGACAGTGTAAATTATACAGGGCTTCAGATTAAGTTAATAGGAAATTAAGGATGATTACATACTATATCCTGCTGTTTTTGGGATAGCTGTCTGTGTCCTCAAATCTAGTACAAGTAGACATACTGGAACAGAATATAATCCATCTAAACAGAGCAGTGAGAGTAATGTGGGTTTTAAATCCTGATACACTATTAACAATATCCTCTGCCTTCCTTTTTTAGACAATTTCTCCCCTTTGACTCCCACAGGGTGCACTGCACATTTTGGGTCCCACCAACTCCCTCATTTTTAGGTTGGAGGCAACCTACTATTTACCTAATTGTTTTTGAAACTTCTCACTCCTGGACTTGATCTCAATTTGTGTTCCTTTACCTACAAAAGCCTCAAGGTTTTCCTTTGTTATAGCTGAATAGTTTTCTACTGCACAAAAGTATCATGTCTTTCCTATCTGCAGGTGCTGGTTGAGTTGCCCCTATTTCTCTCTGGTTCCCTGTCATGTGGAGCATTGTTTTCTCATATTTGATTTTCAGTCCATGAACCCTCTTTCAGGTAACTACATTTTGTATACAGAGCATCTTGATGGACCCTACATCCTGATCTACTCTGCCTGTGTTTCTTTTTGTTAGTGTATCAAGGTCATCCATGTAGCAATTATGGCCAACCTTCTCTGCCTCATCTCTGCCATGCTGTTTTTCTGCTATTGGTTGTCTACTTTTCTCTTACATTCCACTGTCTGCTCTGTTCAGTGAGCCCTCTCTGCTGTTGTTCCTGAAACCATGGTCTTTTTTCTCTCTCTAGAATGTCCTTCAGTATTTTTTGTAGAGTTGGATTGGTGATCATGAACTCCTTCAGGTCCTCTTTGTCATGGAAGCATCTTTTTTTCTCCATTAATTTTGAGGCAGTTTTTCAGGGTACATCAATCTGGGTTGGAGGTTATTTTCTTTTAGGACTTGGGATACTTCATTCCAAGCTTTTCTTGATTTGATGGTTTGTGTTGAGGAGTCTGCTGTGATTTTTATGGGTTTTCCTTTACAGGTGATCTATTTCTTTTCTCTGACAGCTTTTAATCTGTTCTTGTTATGAATTTCTTGATTATTATATGTCTGGGTATAGCTCTGTTTTGGTTGTAGGTGGCTGGAGTTCTGTATGCCTCATACATCTGAATATTATTTCCTTTTCCTATGTTTAGGAAGTTTTCCTTAATTATTTCTGTGAATAGCCTTTGTATTTCCTTTGTGTTTACCCCTGCTTCTTCACTCATATTTTTTATTCTTAAATTATAGATCCTCTTGTCATCCTCTAGCCTTTGTATTGTTTCTTGCTATTTTCATGTTATTTTTAAGAGATCTTTCCTTCCATGATCTGACATTGCAGACCTATTTTCAAGTTTTGTTAATCTATCTCTGGTTTCTGTCCGGCAATTTTTCCGGCTTTTGATAGAGTTTTTAGTTTCCTTGTCATCTCTTTGAATCTGTTTCATGTATTCTAGGTTTTCTTTATATTATTTATTGAACTTTTCTCACTTTTTTTTTTTGTTTTCCTCCATTCTTCCATCTGTGTCTTCTTGAGAGGTGCATAGCATTTCTTTTCTTAATCTTCTTATAGCTTGCTTTACTTGAATTAATATTTCAGTTTTGAACTCGTCTATGATGTCACAAAGATATCTCTTTATGTCTACTGATGCGGTGTTTGAGATTGCATGTTTTCTGCCATCCATCTCTTCTGTATTTGCCTCTCCTCAACCAATATTCACAGGGTTGGGGCTGGGGCTTTTTCTTATTTCTTACTCTTGTCATGGTTTTGGTTTCTTCCATACAGGTGTATAGTGGAGGTCCTAGCCCCTTTCTTTGTTAGTGTGCTGAAGTGTGCTCCCTAGGGATTTCTGCCCTCTCCAGTTTTCTGTTGGTCATTGAGGTGCAAGCAGGGGCGGCATATGCAGGCCCCTCCCTTCTGAGCCAGTTAACCAATAGCGGTCTTCATCATGCCAGTGTGTGCTGTGTGTATGGAATCAGTTCAGGCCAACCTATTGGGTCCCAGCCAGGGGTATGACCCATGCCAAGCGTATCCCACCAATCTGCTCAGGGAAGGGAGCAACCAACTGAAGTCACTGCCATTCCTTGTTCATGCCCCTCCTGCCCAATTCCAACATGTCATCCAGTTGGTTGCCCCTTTCCCATGTGAGGGTCTTATTCTGAGCACTCACTGCATTTGTCTATGCTGGTTCCCTTCTCTGTTCGGCTTGCTGATCCCTGACTTCAGCTGGACCGTGGCTTTGGCAGTGAGCTCAGGAGACCTTGAGTTTGGGCGGCTCCAGCGGGGGCACTGTGGTCTCCAATCTGAGCTGCTTCATTGGTAGGCCTGTGACCACATGTTTGACCACTCTTTTCCCTTTAGTTTCTTCCTGGGGCAAGAGGATCCATCTTCCTCTGTCTGGTCCTCTCCAGGATGTTTTATTCTGGCATCTGAGTTGTTTCTTTCAGAGGCTCTGTATTTTGCTGCTTACTGATCCGCCATATTTAGCTTTCCCTCAATATTATTTTTTAAGGCTTATCTTTATAGAGTAAGGATATAAAGTACTAAAATAAAACAAAATACAAATGATATTTCTGAGAATTATTAAATGTATTAATTATTAATTTATGTACAAGCCACTCATCTTAATTCATTGGTTGTTCTGTATAAATAATGAATGATTTCTATTTGTTATTAATGATTTCTATGTTATTAATGATCGATACATTTTAACAAGGAAGTTTATATTTCTTAATTGGTAGCACCCTAAAATTTTAAAGTATTTCTCTTTGTGTTTGTGTTTGTGTGGTGGTGGGGAGGTCTTTATTTGTTGTTCTGTTTAATTTGTTTTACATGATAGTGTATAAGATAGTGTTCTCTGAGGTTGTTATAATATAAAAGGAATTATTTTATTAGTCCTAGATGTGGTATTTTAATGACATGTTTCCTACTGGTAAAAATGACCACCATAAACTAATCTCTAAATACCAAACAAATACATTGATTTTGTTTTTAAGTATCAAGGCAGAGAGGAAACAATATCTGTTAAAACATTACTCTATTGCTGATTTAATTCCTTTTGTGTATAATATTCTATGCTTGCCATTACTTTTATTAAAGAAAAAAACATACATACTCAAAAAAAGTCCTCAACTGTAGTTGTACTTTCAAAAATTTCTGAAGGCACTATATTTAATATATTTTTCTACTAAATTAGGCCAAGTATCTACTTCAGTCCCGATTTGAAGTACATAAAATGAACACTGAATTGGCAGGCAGTTTTTGTGATTTTTCTGTGTTTCTACTAAATAGCATAAAACGTATAAAAATTTACCTACTAGATATATGAGGTCTATCACCAGGTTACTCATTATTGTCACTACGCTACAATTCTTTCTCTTCTAAGGGAAAGTTTAAAAAGAAGAACATTATTTTATTTGTTAATTATATATTGGAAAGAAAACTCAAGAGAATGTTTCTAGAGAGGAAAATACCATAGTAGCAGTTAATATAAGTGCATAATTTGGAAGCAATTGGTTCTTTAGGTATACAAATGGCATAAAAATCAATAGAAAAATTAACATTTCATTTACCTGATAGCAATCACTTTAGTAAACATCACTTTACTTAACTTGGTAAATGTTCTCTAGCTTAAATAAGTTGAGAGGTAAAATGAGTCTTAACTAAAAATATAAAACATAAAACTAATTTAAAATACCAGTTATAATTTACACATCTCATTGTCGCATCTTAAAATCAGTTTTGTTGCAGAAGTTTTGTTTGTAGCGGCACCAACAATTCCACAGTATAAGAGTACTCATCCTAGAAAAAGCAGTCTTTTGAATTTAAGTTAGTGTTGATTTGATTGAATGTGTATTTCTAAGGAAAACCACATGCCACTTGCTTTCCACATGTGACACAGTGGAGGAAGTAAAATTTCTGATTCCAGAGTACTTACATTTTTATTGATGATATAAAACTTGCATGTAGAAAACTATACTAGAATTCTGTAAAATTAAATACTAGATTAAGATATCTATTCTAAAGGCAATCTTTGTGAAAATCACTGGACTGGAATGAGAGAGTTCAACAGTGGCTACTGTCTTGAAGAGAAGGTTTCCCAGGGAGTATGTTGATGAGAAGCTGTATCGCTTTGTCAGAAAGTAGAGATGGTGGTCGTGTAGGAACAACTCAAGATGAACAGGAAAAAAGCTGTGGAGGTGGGGTGAGTATGCAGGGGCACTGATCTAAGTCTGCTTCCCCTCCAGCTATCTTATTCAAAAACTACCAGTGATGTTTTCATCCTCTGGAAGCGGCTGTGGGGACATACACTCTAATTAAAATTGTAGAAGCAATGTAAATAGAGCTCCAGTGGTGAGTGAAATAGGAATTCTGCTAACCATGGAATTTTGTTCTTACTCCCTCACCTAGTTCCCCGGGCTCCAAACTCCCTTGTTGTCTTCACAGGGTCTTTACATGCCTGTGGCATTTGTTTTCTATCTAAACCAACCTATAATCAAGACTGCAGGGCTAGAGATCCAGGTATTGATACACAAATATTCTCCACTCTCTTTTGACCCTTGGTCGCAAAGAATCTGTATTGTTGTGTATTTTAGAGGAAGGCTACATATGAGGATTAAGAAAGTCATCATATTATAAGATTCTGTGATCACACCATTTCTGACAAGGATAACCATCTGAACAGAATAGGTTACTGATGCAGTAGAAAAGGAGCAAATCTTAATAGTATAATAAAAAAACAAACAAACAAACATTCTTTTGTTAGAATGAAGCCCAGAAGAGGTTGGTGTTCTGATGATAGAGATCAAGGTCTCCATGAAAACGACAAATAATATTCATGATTCTGGTGGTTGCCAATTAATTATACTCTGTAAATTGCTTCTCATTTTATTATAAGAGCACTTCTGTGATCTCAGTCATTTAGAATTGCTGTATCAATTTTCTTGTCCAGAGTGACATTACATTGCTTTCTGCTATGTCATGTGGTACTCACCGGGTGCTGTGCTGCATGATGATCAGTACAGATGGCAGAACAGTTTAGTAAACTAAGACTATGCAGTTGGATTTATTCCATTTCTAAACAGAACTTCCAATCTAGATTTTAAGATTCAATTTTCATTGATTGCTACAATCACATTGGAAATTTAGAAAATTTGATGCCAAATTGTAAAAATATCTAATGAGTCATAAATGAAAAAAATGTAACATATTCGAGTACAAACCACAATTTAGTGGACTGTTGTAAAGATCGAAATGAGTTTAGCATTTAATGATGTAGTTACCAGAACATGTGATATAGTTCAGTATTCATAACGATAGGCTATCAATAGTTTTTCATTATGAAGATATTCTTTTTTTCATGCTTTTTATTGTATGATTTAATTCAAAAGAAGGAAAAAGAAAGAAATCTCTTTTTCTTAGTAGTTTAATTTTCTTGTTCTCTATAATTCTGGGGCAAATTTTCTTTCCTTTTTAATACATTATTTTTTTCTTTCATGCTTTTACAATTCAAATGATGAGTGTTGGAGGAAGGCTATTGTCCTTGGAGTTCAAGGCTATGTTAAGGACTTATCCCAAGCAGCAAAATTAAAAAACAAACAAAAATGTAAGCTTTAAAAAAGCATTCAAAAATCAGCAATTTTAAAAAATGAATTGCCTATTTATAATTATACTTTTTCAATTTTCACTGAAGTCTACTTAAATTAATATATGGTACATGTACAGAATGAATTTCAGATGCAAATGTACCTCCGCCTTGATAGGCAGTGCTGTTTTATGATCTTCCAATTCCTGCAGGGACTACAGAATCAAGGTACAAGTAACTGCTTGCTTTCCTCAAGTTGAGTCCTTCTGTTTTTCTTTGTCACTGGCTTTTTCCTCTATCCCACTGTTTATTTATTGGCTGTTGAGTATGGAAAAACATCTAGTCTTTTAACATTGACAACAAATCAGAGTAATGAGCTTGCCCATCACGCTACATTGGATATAATCTTTGCTTGTTAGACTCTTGGCTGGTTTTGCTGTACTTCATCCTGAACATTTGAAAATCTGAATACTTTGTTGGTTGTTCTTTCCCATTCTTATTAGCACTTGCCAAATCTCTTGCCAGTAGTCTTTAGAGTCATGACAGCTTCTAGGTCAAATTTCAGTTTTGATCACTGCATCTTTAGAACTAAAACGAAGGACTGAAATAGCCAGTTCCTTTTCAGTGATTGCAGTGGATGCTGATTAGCTGCACGGTGGTTGTTGAAGTCATAGCAACAAGTTCTACTTACTATCTTTTAGGAATCTCAATTAAGTATCTTTAGTTTTTGGATATATAACTACAAAAAAGTTTCATCGCCTGTGCAAAATGAATATACTCTTTCATTGGAGAGCAACTTCACAGAGTTAATTAAAAATTCTTTTCTAATGTTCATTTCTGAATAAGCTAGAAATTATTTTCAATACTTCCTTCCCTTTTTTATTCTAATTTTTGCAATGAGGCATTCAAATGACTTAATCTTTTAGTTATAAACTGATTAATTGCCAAGTTGTTGTATGCTATTGTTTAAGTTATCAAACTAAACCTACCTGTTAAGAAAAGGAAAAACTCAAAGTTGGCTACAGAGGCATCAAATTTTACTTTTCAATTACTATGGGCATTTCATAGTCAATAAGATCATTTTGATAAAAATAACAATGATTAGAGTAGAGAAAAGTATAGGAACATAAATTTTTAAAAGTGTATTGTATAAGATATGGTAAAAATAAAATTTTCTTTTTCAACAGTCACAGTAATTGAAATTTCTACCTATGTAATAACTATTTTTGTCACATAAGACTATAAAATTTAGTTTTCCCAGCCATGAGAATGATTGGAAAAGGTTATTTTATTTAACCAATTGAGCAAAATTTTAAACAATCCAACTCATTAATTTCTAATTAAAATTGAACAAAGCAAATTTCCTTGGCAAATGAGTCTTATTTGCTACATTTTGTTATTTAGAAAAATTTCTTATTAATTTCTAGAGCCACTAATTTGGAAAAATAATTCATCCTCGCTAAGCTTGTTATATTATTTATAATCCACAATAACAATAAAATGTACTCCACAGATTTATTCAGATGAGTAGATAAGGAATGTAGGTAAAATAGCTTAGCAAGTGTCCAGTCTAGAGAAAATACTCCAAGTAGTTCACATACATATTGATTATAAAAATAAAGTTTGTCTTATGTAAGTTTAAAGTCTTAATTAAAAATAAAAACTAGACATTATAGATTCATGGGTGGAAGACAAACATCAAATCAATAGGGATATTCTGCAAACTCACCTAGTTTCAAAAAAAAAAAAAAAGAAAAAGAAGGCAGGATTAGACTTTCAAAGACCTAGATTTATTCTATAACTGTAGTAATTACGACAGTGGTTTAAGAGTAAGTACATAGATACGTAGAGCTCAACGAAAGTATCAAAAACAAGGTCAAATTTCTATGTGTCCTCGATATCTGACAAGGAATGATTACTAACAAATGGAGGATTATTTAGAAAATGGTGTTGAGCCAGGTATGGCAGTGCATGCCCGTCATTGTAGCACTTAAGGAAGCTGAGGCAAGAGAATAGCAACTTGAAGTCAGACTTAGGAAATTTAGACTGGCTGAAAACAAACAAATGGATTGGTTAGTAGCCCACTTTTAAAACATCTGTGGCTTCTTCCCCAGTGTTGTAAAACAGAAACAATTTTGTGTATAGAAAAAATATTATTTTACTGCCTCACACTTATGCCCTACATAAAAATAACTTTTTGATAGAAGTATTAGTACGAACCTATTAAAGATCTAATTTTGAAAAACAATTAAAAAAAAACCCAAAAGAGTAATTTTATGATCCTGGGGTGGGGGTGCATTTTTTAAGTGTAGAAAAAATGTAATAATAATTTTAAAAAACCTGAAAAATTTGACCATCCTTGAATTTAAAGTGTCTTTATCACACAATAAAATATTTAAAAAATGCAGAACATATTACAGAAGTAGAGCTGTTTATACATGTGTTTAGCTTACAAAACATTAAACAAAATACCAAATGACTCAGCAGAGAATGAACAAAATGTCATAGAAAACAGAACCATAGGGGCTGGGGATTTAGCTCAGCGGCATAAGCACCTGCCTTGCAAGCAGGCTGTTGTGAGTTCGATCCCTGGTACCAAAAAAAAAAAAAAAAAAAAAAAAAAAAAAAAAAAAAAAAGACTAAGAAAATGGAACCATAAATGATCCCATGAATTTATTACAAGATGCTTCAACATCTGTTAATTAGAAAAAAATGAACAAAAAAGTAGAGAAAGAGAAAAAAATAGAAAAATCTGTGGAGTAAAGCTTACATCCATGAAACTGGCATAAATAGCTCTACTAATGAATCTGATTTAAATGAAATAAACTAACAATTCTATCATGAAACTTTCCAGAATAAACAGTAGAATACCTTCCCAATTTATAAGGTCAACATTTCTTTGTTGCCAAAACCAGAGAAAAGCTTTACAAAACAAAACAAAGGCTTATGTTGTGATATATATCTTTTGAGAGTAGATGCAAGCATCCTATGTAAAAACCAAATGAGCTTTATCCTAGGAAAGTAAGGCTAAGTTAAAATTTGAAAATTAATCATTAACTCATAACAACAGAGTAAAGAAGAAAAATAATAACTTCAATAGATGTTGAATGCAGCATTTGACAAAATTCCAAGTACGTTCATGAAAGTTTCTTAAAGATTTCACTTAATGGTGAAAGCCTGAAAGATTTTTCTCCTGAGACTGTAAATTATGCATGGATGTCTATGCTCATGACTTCTCTTCAATACTATATGGGAGATTTTAGCCAGTATGGAAGATAAAAAAATAAAATTAATTCAGATAGCAAGGGAGAAATAAAATACTGTTGCTCAAAAATAATATTGTGTAAGTGGAAAATTCCAAAAGAAACTAAGAAAATCCACTAGATTTAATATGAGTTTAATAACAGTGACACACATAATGAATATGAATAATTATATTTCTATTTAATGGTGATGGACAATTGGAAATAGTACTTAAAAATAAACCAAAATAAGGAATAAGTAAACAAAAAACTTGACAACGCTGAAAGCTTAAAACAGAGAAATGAAACTTTCATGCATGTAGTTTGAGAATACCTAATGTTGCAATCACTTAGAAAATTCATTTGGCAAAGTTACAAAAATACTTAAAATGAATCAGCAAACCCACTACTGTGTATTTACTCCAAGTCAATGAAAATTTATGTTTACTCAAAAATCTATAGAAAAATGTTTATAATAAATTTCAGCTATTTAAATCTGGAAAATAATCTAAGTGTCCTGTAGTAGGTAAATGGATAAACAAAATCTGGTGCTGCGTACAGTGGAATTCCACTCAGCTTGAAAAGGAAAGAAACTAATAAAAAAATAACATGGATGAACCCGAAATGCATGCTGAGGGAGAGAAGCCAGACTCCAAAGGGTATCAGTCTATTTACATGACATGCTAGGAAAGGAAGCTTTATAAAAAGGCACACTGGTGATTAACAGAGGCTGGAGGTGGAGTGAGTCCTTAACTGTGAAGACTTAAGATAATTCTGTGGAAATTATGTTGATTTTGGTGGTGGTCATTTGATTGTACATTTTCCAAAGACAAAGAACTATCAGAAAAAGATGAATTTTGCAGTACAACTGATTAACAGCATGCTAAAAAGATCATATCAGCAGCAAAGATGATTAAATGTTATCGTAACTTGGGGTAGTGGGTCACTTTTGGTAATCATATTTTATGCTTTTTTCAAAGTAACATTAATAAAGTTATTTTGCCAATTTTTTTTTTTTTGTCTTTTTGAGACAGGGTCTCTCTATACAGTTCAGTCGGGCCTTGAGCTCACTTTGTACCCGAGGATGGTCTCGAACTCTCAAAGATCCTCCTGCCTCAGCCTCCCAAGTGCTGGGATTACAGATGTGAGCCACCATGCCCAGCTTTGTCTAGTTTTTAAGGAAATAAAATTCTCTCCCCCATTCTGGCTTCAAGTTCTCTGTATTTCTTTCCAATCTTTTTTCTCAATTTTCTTTAGTATCATATAATGTACAAAATTTTAGTTAGACATAAGAAAAGTGAGGATTTCTCTAAGCTACATTTATTTAAAATTCTTTATTCAGTCATTACTCACTAAATAATGTTTGATTTTACATTGCATTAATTCACTTTTTAAATGGCAAAATGTGCTAACAAAGACAAAAACTTTAATACTTAATGTGCTGTTACAGTGATTTAGAGGGAAGCTTAAATTCCTTAACTGTATGCTGTACAGGATAAACTTGAGTAATTTGTAGGAAAATGGATTCACTATGAGACCATAACATTAAATGAGGTAAATCAGACACACGAATTTAGATATTGCATGGTTTCTCTTGTGTGAAAAATTTAATTATAAAGTGTAAAATGAAAGACCAATAATAAGAAAAAAGGTATTGTCATCTAGTGCAGACAGTGTACATGAAAGTGTAGCTTGACTTACCACAGTTGTCTTACATGTTTTATATGTTTTTTGGCCTATTGGGCTGGTTTTTAGTTCGTAAATATGATAATTGGGTTTATAAGATCTTTTAAGATGAATAAGTGAGTTTCATGCTGGTAAGATATAAAGGGGAAAAACAGAATGAAAATGTGCTATGTACGTGTACTGATTCCCTACAATGAATGTAATAATTGCATGCTGGAAACACGCACTAATAAAATTTTTTAAAAATAAAAAAGATGTCTAACCTTTGCAAAGCACTATGCACATAAATTTTTTCAGAGGTCACATCACTATCGCCAACATAAATATTTCATATTGTTTTCAAACTTGCAAACTCATTTTTAAAAGTCTGTCTGGTTTTAGCATTGAAACTTGAAAGTATAAATATTATTTTATATCACTGATCATATCAATGCCCATTTTAAGAACTTATTCAATTTTGAAGAACTTTCAGATGTTTACTGGAATATTTCAGTTAGTAGAAATTAATCTGAAATAGGCTGGTCCGATGGCAGTGGGTTATCAGAACTTATTAACATTAGTGTCACTAAAGTTGGTATACCACCCCCCCACTGCTAAATTTGACTGGCTTTAAAAAAAAAAAAAAAGAAATTAATCTGAAATAAATGAAACAATAAAAAGAAGTGAAATAGTTATGGATCTGAGGTTCAAATCCCACTGTCTCATATTTAAAACAATATGTGAATCATCCCCTAGAGTACTCAGGCCTTAGATGATGTCCAAAATTAGGTGTTATAATTTTTATTACTGGGTAAAATAGCCAAGTTACAAAATTAGTGCAAAATGATAAATAAGATAGATAGTTAATGCATTGGCATACCTAGGACCAGCAGTAATATTCACAGAACAAGAAACAGTTTCTTTTTCACATTTACTACTATTATTATTTATTTTTAAAGTAACATAGTATAAATATAATAAGCTATTGCATATTTACCACTGAAGGGTAAGTCATATTTTCAGTGGCAGGTCAAATTCATTTATCTTCTCTCTCCCTGTTATGATCTGCTGTGGTTCCATATCTCTGAGGCCGACATTCAAAACTTAGGAGGTGTACAAATCAAGGCTTGCTGTTTGCTTTGGTCATGGTTTTGAATTAGACTGTTGAACTTTAAGAACAGAGTAATTGATTCAGTTGATTTGATAATTTTTCCTTATATTGTACTGTTCGGAAAAGTTATATTGCAGTAACCTCCTTGGCAGTGTTGTGATTACATATTCAGCATTATAGATTCATGCTTGCTTGAAAAACAAATCATTAATTGTGGAGTTGGAGTAGAACTGAGGGAATCTATTGTGTTTGTAAATTTATTTTTCATGAGCTGAGTGTGGTGGCACATGCCTGTAATCCCAGCACTCAGGAGGCTGAGATTGCTGTGAGTTTGAGGGCAACCTGAATTATATAGCAATAGCCTGCCTATAGACTTATTCCTTATGAAACTAAAGGCAATTGCACACTAGAGTGGTAGCTGTTTTATTAGGGGAATCTAAATTTTTCTTGAAATAGTTGATCATAATCAAATGTTAATTAGGGAAAATGTAAACTTTTACCTGAAATAGGACATAGTTATGAGTATTACTTAATATTTACTGAAATTTTTCCTATAATGGTTCCATATCTTAATATGTATAATTTTTCTTTAAATTGACCTAAAAGGCATTCCATGAAAAATGATGAAAATACGCTGAATTAAGACATCTTTAATGGGTGAATGTGAATATACTAGTGCTAGGGGTGTCAGATATACTTAGACAGCTTTTTTGTTTTAAGGGAAAAAATAACAATAAAACCGTTTCAAAACAGGTTAGTAGAAGTTACAATAATTAATACATTATATATTGTGACAGCCTTTAAAAACAAGGGGTACTTAACACTCGTTTTTTAAGAGTATGGTACTTGAATCTAATATGCAGCCAATGTTGAGAAAGACCATGAGTTTTCCAGATCACTCCTATTTATCAGGGTTTTCACAGATTTGGGAGGTGCAGGAAGAGGCGGGTACCTCAGAAGTAAAAGTCCATGCAAATGACCATTAGAAACAAAGGTAGTAAATCTTGCTAATTAAGAGAATAGTTGGGTCTCCAGGATAGGCAGCTTCATTGCTCTGGAGCTGTGTTGTTATCTTGATCTCAGAGCACTGTGAATTTGAGTTTTTCCAACCCAGCCACAGGTTCCTTCTTGGTCAGCAGTTTAACCCTTTGATCGTCTGGTCAACAGCAGAAGAGGACCTTAAGAAATTCATGACCACCCAGGACCCTAAACATTTCCCAAGACTATCTTGGAATTAGAAAATGAAAACAACAGTGCCAAAATGTTTAATGCAGTACCACTGAACATAAAAGATTACATAAGCATTAACACAATTAGGGGACCTCAATACCCTATTGTCACAGCCACACTGATCAGTTAGACAACATAGGATCAAAAAACAAATGAACTTAATAGATATCTTCACAGTGTTCCACCCAAGAGCAAAAGGATATGCATAGTTTTCAGCAGGACTTGGACCATTCCTCAAAATAGATGACATACTAGAAAGCATCCGTAAATAAATGCACAACAGTTGAAATTATTCCATGCATATTACCCAATAATGTTGCAATGAAATTAGAATTCAGTGGCAAAAGAAATCTCAGAAATTACAAAACACAGAAATTAAATAATGTTTTCTTTTTTTTTTTTTTTCCTTTGTGACAGGGTTTTGTTATGCAGTTCAAACTGGCCTTGACTCATTTTGTAGCTCAAGTCAGCCTTGAACTCATGGTGATCCTCTTGCCTCAGCCTCCAGAGTGCTGGGATTACAGGTTTGCACCACTGTGCCTGGCTAATAATGTACTCTTGAGGAATCAATGGATCACAGAAGAATTCGAGGAAGAAATCAGACAGTTACTAAAACCTGGTGATGATGCCAGAAAATCATACCAGACCTATGGAACACAATGAAAACAGCCATGGCAGGGAAATTTGTATCTGTGACTACCCACATCAGAGAAACAGAACAAACCTAAATAAATCATCTAGTAATGCTCTGCAGTATCCTAAGGAAAACAAAAACTATCCTAATCTAAAGCTAGTAGGATGGATATTGTATAGAGATCATAACAGAATTGAAATAAATATACAAAAAACCCCCACCTATACAGAGGATCAGTGAATCAAAGAAATGGTTCTTTGGAAGTGTAAACAAAACAGATCTTTAGCCAATATTACCAGAAAAAGGAAAGAAAAGACTTAAAGCAATGCAATTAGAAATGAAAAGGGCAGAATCACACAAGAGACTGCCAAATTCCAGAAGATTATTAGTAACTACTTTGAAATCCTATACTCCAGTGAATTGGAGAACCTAGAAAAATGAGTAGGTTCCTAGATACATACAGATTGCCAAAACTGAACTTAAAGTATATAAAAATTCTGAGTGCTCTAATAACAGACAATGAAATTTAAAAGTAATTTAAAAAATTACCAACTGAGAAAAACTGAGAACTAGATTAATTAATCACTATGTTCTATAAGAATTTAAGGGAATATCTAACAAAATAGAAAGGAAGGAATTACTCTTAAAGTCATTCCTGAAAATTAGTATTGTCCTGAGTCCTGAATTAGACAAGAATTAAAATAAAATAGCAGAACCAAAGGTCCGTCTCTTTAAGGAATATAAATGAAAAACTCCTTAACACGGTGCTGGCAAATAGAATCCAACAAATCATCAAAAATATCATGTCATGATCAAGTGGGCTTCATTCCAGGAATGCAAGGATGAATTAACATACACAAATCAGTAAGTGTAATGCATCTCATAAACAGAAGCAGGCACCAAAATCCCATGACCATCTCAATGGGTACAGCGAAACCTTTGACATAATCTAATATTGATTCATGACAAAAACCCTGAAGAAAACAGTTATAGAAGGAATTTATCTCAATCCAGTAAAAGTCATTTATGACAAATGTACTGCTAGCCACATATTAAATGGGGGAAAACTTAAAGCATTCCCTTTAAAATCAGGAACAAGACAAACATGTCTATTAGTACCACTTCTGTTCAATGTAGTTCTTGAAACATTAACAAGAACAAACAGGCAAGAGAAAGAAATAAAGGGATATGTTTAGGAAAGAAAAAAGGTCAAGTTCTTTATTTTCAGATGGCATGATTCTGTACACAGAGCATCCAAAAATTCCACCAGAACCTCCCAGAATTAGTAATCAAATTCAGAAATACAGCAGGCTATAAAATCAATGAACAAAAATAAAGTATATCAATAATGAACTCATCAAGAAAAAAATTAGTAAAATACAGTGGTACTTTGGTTCATGAACTTGAGTTCTTCCCATGATTCTAGTTGCTAAATGGATTGCATAATGACTGATTCAGATTTCCCTCTAAGGTCATCACTGAACCTTACCATTGTGTCTGCCTCTCTAAGAATGTGTCAGAAGGAAACAGAGTATGCAAATAGGGACTGCACGACAGACAGAGGAATGATGTATGAGAACTGAAGTGGAGCTGTGACCAAAATGCTTGCACACAGAACTTTGAGTAGAAAATGGCTCATGATTTCAAAGGTTTCAGGCCATAGTTAGCTGGCTTCATTGTGGGAGCATAATGGATGAAGGGCATGGCAGAACAAAAATGTACATTTTATAGCAGCAGGGAAACAGCACAGGTGAAGTCAAGGAGAAATAAATTCTGAAGGCATATTCTTATTGATCTGGCTCCCAATGCTAACAGCAAACACAGCTATGACATCTGTAGATTAATTCACTGACAAGTAAATGATCTATTCACCTGTCTAGGAATCTCCTTATCCAGTCACTTGGCAATTAAGTTTAACCATCACAATTTCCGTTTTTTTTTTTTTTTTGCACCCATTTACATGTGTCTCTAAAGTCTTTGGATCTGTGTTGGGAATCTTTATTTCTTGAGTTGAAATGATACCTATTGTTAGCTCAGGATTAGTGCTATATTATCAGGGTTTTTTTTTTTTTTTTTTTTTTTTTTTTTTGTCTTTTTCCTTTTTATCGGTACCAGGGATCGAACTCATAACTGCCTGATTGCAAGGCAGGCGCTTACGCTTATGCCGCTGAGCTAAATCCCCAGCCCCCAGTTTTTTTTTTTTTTTTTTTTTTTTTTTTTTTGACAATTACCTGTAGTGAGGAAAAGGAGAATTTTAACAGTAAGATACTTATTTGAGAGACAATATGCTTAAACCAAAAATGAGTTAAAAATTGTGAAGTAATAAAAACTGGTGAAAGAAATAGTCTGAATCATCACATGATGATTGTTTCAGTAGGATATGTCAAGTCTGAATTAGAAGAAAGTCTATTTCTGTCTTCAAATAGAAGTAGCATATTTTTAATTCTAGATTAAAGTAGGGTTATAAAGCAACTCTTATTTTGGTTATTTTAAAAACATATTTCCAACTCAACTAGCAGATAAGGACTGACCTACAAAGGCTTCAGGGGCTCGTCCATAAAAATTAATTTGGCATAATTGAAGTATAGTTTATTTCTAGAAAAACAACTAAGAAAATGCCTTTAAAACCAAACACATTATAATTCTAAATGTTATTTTATACTTGATTAATAAATTTTTTCTGTTGAGTAAGGTAAATTGCAGTCTATAATAAAGTGATCAAACATGAAATAAATAAGAATTAATATTTAAATGAGATATAGCTTAATGGCAGACTGGTTTCCTAGCATGTGTAAGACCTCACATTTGGTCTTTAGTACCCCTCATCAGAATGAATAATGTTTTAGTGTGTGGTATAATTATTTAAATATTTCTAGCATTAGCCAGAACTGGTAAAAACTGGACCTGTAGAAACCTTAATGAATATTAAGAAGTTTAGCTCCTTTTGTTAACACCTACCCAATTAAAGAAACTGTTACTGCATGCTTGTCTGGTGTCTACTATGTGCCAGACACTCGGCTAGGGGCTGAAAATATAATGATGATGAAGATAAATGTAGTTATTGATACTACAATTATTCATAGGCTAATGCGTGAGAAATCAAACAGATAATTCCAACTCAAAAATCAGCATTTGACATGACCAATATATTGGTGACCTTATTTCTCACCCCATCTTGTATTGAAGACAAATACACTAGAAGATAGAGCTCAGTGTCAGCTTATTTTACTTCAAGCCCTTTGAAGAACAGGACTTGAGTTAGTCTCTACAAGGGGACTGAGACTTGGGCAGACTTGCCATCCCAGGCAGAGTGCACCAGTGGCTGCCTCTAAAAATATTTGTCAGAGGGAAGCAGAGCATGCAGGTGAGGACTGGCGTATGATGGAGAAGAGGTGGGGGTGAAGCTGAAGCAGAGAAGTAGGATTATTAATTTTCTGGAATTTAAATTAGTTTGGATTGGGCCGTGTATGAGGAAAGGTGTTAACAGATTTTGTGTGTATGTGACTTAAGTAGGGTCCGTTATGTCCATGGCATTGCAGTCCTGTGGAATTTCATCTTACTAGCAGCAGGGAGCCACTCATTTTAAACAGAGATTTGACAAGGCTGTCTTGCTAAATAGCATTGTCATTTGTGAGATTTGTGCACTGTTAATCTGAAAGGGACGACAGAATTAAGGATCTAATTAATAACTTAATTTAATACTGCAAGATATTATTAAGCCACAAATGATGCGCTAAACAATGTGAAAGTAATAAAACTTGTAAAAGCCCAATATATCACGTCATATTATGACTTACTAAAACTGGATAAATAGAGGTGGTGCAGGTGTGAAGAGGAGTAAGATTTTGGGCAAATGGGTTGGTAGACTTTTTCTATCTTATCTTCCTAGCCCCATTTTGGCCATTTGACTGCTCCTGCATGGCCATTTGCACCTGCAGCCACAGAAGAACTCAGTCAGACCTTTTGATGCTCTCTCAGAGCACCTGCTCTGAAAAATAGTTAATAATTTTTGAATTACAGTCATAATGTGGTTTGAGATTCACTGAAAATTTCATTTTTCATCCTTTCCCAAAATCTCATTAACACGTATGATCCAGTAAAAGTGATTTTAATTATTTAGTTGACTCTTTTATTTCTTTCTTGGTACCAGGAATCGAACTCACACATTGTGCTTGCCAGGCAGGCTCTTATGCCAGTAAGCTAAATACCTAGCAAGTTGACTCTTTTAATTGCCTTGTACCTGTGGTAGTTTGTAAGCTTCTTACAAGTTTTTAATTTGATCAGATCAAAGGAGTCATATTGTCAGTATAATAAGGACCTACAGAAAACTACAGCAAGCACATCAGTAAAACTGTGTTCTTAAAGCTTTGCGAAATTCCTTTGCTTATTAGATGAAAAGCTAAATAACTTCTTGGATCAAGCTATGTTTCCTTGTGTAATTTGTGAAGTGGCTTATTTTTTTGGTTTGAATATATAGATTGGACACCAATGCTTAAGGTTATTATTCCTTGACTTGACTTTAGAAGTTATTGCCTATATAAAGTTAAGTTTCTACTAATGTTGTATTATCTGTTTCTTTTTTTTTTTTTTTTAACAACAAAATTTACACATCTTGGATTTTATTACTCCTTAGTGCTTATTACTTTCTTTGGGGGGGGGAAGAATACAGTCAAATATGGCAAAACAAAGCTGTCAGTCAATACCAAGGATAGACATAGCACATGGTGTAGAACAGAGTACAAGTTTATCAACAATGGTTATCAACGTTGTCCCTTGTTTCCTTAAAAAGAATTGTCTATCTTATTAGATATTATAAAGTTGGACAAAACAGTAGAGAACAAGACCAATAAAACTTAGGCATTGTAAACATTACAGGACTTCCAAAGAAGACAATAGTCAAACCAGAATGGGTATCTTAGTGAATCTTATTGTCTTCAAAGTAGTTGCCTATGTCTTCAAACTTGATACTATCATATAGAATGGAACAGAGTCTAATCAGTCAAAACAAGATCGTGGGAGTACTACAGGACTTCAAAACAAGTTAATAGGAAATCGAAAAGAGTTACTATTTATATATCCTAATTTTTTTGAATTTTTTCTTTAATTAAGACAAACATAAGAAATGACTAAATAATTTTTTTTTGAAACAATAAGGGGGAGATTGAGATAAAACAGGACTTAACAATATAACAATAGAGGTCACAGCATGACTGTTTCAATAACCTAGTACTTCACCACCTTATAACCTGACTTAATAGTAGTTACCATAGTGTCTTTTTCCTTGAAATATTTGGGTAAAACTTCATATACTCTAGCTTCAAATATTTTCATATCAAGAAGCCCAGAATAAAGCCTTTCTAATTAATGAGTGAAAACTTTATAAGGCTTCAAGGCCACCTAATGGGGAATCATGATTACCACATATTTTTATATATTTGAATCATTACTTACATTAGGGAAACTATTCGGTATTCACACATGCGAGATTGATTTATTTCACTTATGAGTATGGTCTCAAGCTGTGCCCATTTATTGATAAATATCTCAATGTGATCCTTCTTTATAGCTGAATAATACTCCATTGTATAGAAATACCACAACTTTTTTATCCATTCCTCAGTTGATGGGCACTTGGGTTGTTTCCAAGATCTGGCGATTACAAATTGTGCTGCTATAAACATAGGTGCACATATATCACTGTGGTATGATGCTTTCAGTTCTTCTGGGAATATGCCTAGAAGTGGAATAGCTGGAATAAATGGGATTTCCAGTCCCAACTTTTTGAGAAATCTCCAGACAGATCTCCACAAAGGCTGTACCAGTCTACACTCCCACCAGCAGTGCAGGAGAGTTCCTTTTTCCCCACAGCCTCTCTAGCATTTGTTGTCGGTTTTCTTGATCCTGGCCATTCTTTCAGGAGTGAGATGGTATCTCAGTGTGGTTTTAATTTGCATTTCTCTAATGACCAATGATGATGAGCATTTTTTCATGTATTTATTTGCCATTTGCATTTCTTCATCTGAGAATTGCATATTCATCTCAGATGCCCATTTTTGGATTGGATCTTTGAATTTCGGAGGTCTGAGTTTCTTTAATTCTTTGTATGTTTTAGACAAGAGGCCCTTGTCTGAGAGAGAGTTCACTAAAATCTTTTCCCAGTTTGTGGGTTTTCTTTTCACTATGCTGGAGATTTCTTTTGACATGCAGAAACTTTTTAATAAGAAGTGGTCCCAGTTATTGATTCTGGGAAGTATTTCCTGTGCGGTTTGAGTCCTGTTCATGAATTCTTTACCTACTCCTATGTCTCCAAGGTTTCTACCTATTTTGAATAGGTAGAAATAGATTTCCAATAGATTTAGTGTTTCTGTTTTAATATTCAGATCTTTGACCCATTTAGATTTTAATTTAGTACATGGTGATAGACATGGGTCTAGCTTTAGTTTTCGGCAAATGGAGAGCCAGTTTTTCCAGCACCATTTATTAAAGAGACTGTCGTTCTTCCAGTGAACCTGCTTGGCTCCTTTATCAAAAATAAGGTGGTTGAGTGTGTTCGTAGTTGTGGTTGTATCTTCTAATCTATTCCACTGATCTTCAGCTCTGTTTTGATTCCAATACCATGTTGATTTTACTACTGTTGCTTTGTAGTATAACTTCAAGTCAGGGATTGTGATGCCTCCTGCTTTGTCTTTGCTGCTTAGAATTGCCTTTGCGATTCTAGGTCTCTTCTGGTTCCAGATGAAATTTAGGAGTGATTTCTCTAGATCTATATGGTATGTTGATGGTATTTCTATTGGGATTGCATTGAATCTGTATAACAGTTTTGGGAGAATGGCCATTTTCACAATGTTTGTTCTTCCTATCCATGAGCAAGGGATGTCTTTCCATTTTCTGAGATCATCTTCAATTTCCTTTTTCAGTGTATTATAATTTTCACTGTATAAGTCTTTCACTTCTTTCGTAAGAGTAATTCCTAAATATTTCATTTTTTTGCTTGCTAATGTGAATAGTCCAGTTTCTCTTATTTCCCTCTCTGTAATTTTGTTGTTCGTGTATAGGAATGCTATTGATTTCTGAGTATTGATTTTGTATCCAGCCACATTACTGAATTTATTTATTGTATCTAAGAGTATTTCAATGGAGTTTAGGGGGTCTTCTATGTAGAGTATCATGTCATCTGCAAACAATGATAATTTAACTTCTTCTTTTCCTATCTTTACTCCTTTTATTTCTCTTTCTTGCCTAATTGCTCTGGCTAGTACTTCCAGTACTATATTAAATAGGAGTGGTGATAAAGGACATCCTTGTCTTGTACCAGATTTTAAAGTAAAGGCTTTCAATTTTTGGCCATTTAGTATGATGCTGGCTGTTGGTTTGTCATAAATGGCCTTTATTATATTGAGGTAAAGACCATTTATTCCAATTTTCTGTAAAGTTCTTATCATGAATAAGTGTTGGACCTTATCGAACGCTTTTTCTGCATCTATAGAGATGATCATGTGATTCTTATTTTTGGCTTTATTGATATGGTGGATTACATTTATTGATTTGCGTATGTTGAACCATCCTTGCATTCCTGGGATGAATCCCACCTGGTCATGGTGTATAATCTTCTTGATGATTTGCTGGATCCTATTTGCCAATATTTTATTGAGGATTTTTGCATCTGTGTTCATTAGGGAGATCGGTCTATAGTTCTCTTTTATAGTTGGGTCTTTCTCAGGTTTTGGTACTAGAGTAATATTTGCTTCCAGGAATGACTTAGGAAGGATTGCTTCCCTTTCAATTTCATTGAATAGTTTGAGGAGTGTCAGCATTAGGTCTTCTTTATATTTCTTGTAGAATTCTGCAGTGAATCCATCTGGGCCTGGGCTCTTCTTGGTGGGCAAGGACCCAATTACATTCTCAATTTCATTAGCAGAGATTGGGTTATTCAACAGTTTTATATCCTCTTGATCTAGCTTTGGTACTTCATATGCTTCTAAGAATCTGTCTATTTCTTCTGTGTTATCAAACTTTTGAGAGTAGAGGTTTTCGAAATAGGTGTTGATGATCCTCTGTATTTCTATTGGGTCTGTAGTGATTTCTCCTTTTTCATTTCTTATTGCATGAATTTGAGCTTTTTCTTTCCTTTTTTAAATAAGGTTGGCTAGGGGCTTATCGATTTTATTTATTCTTTCAAAGAACCAACTCTTTGATTCGTTGATTCTTTGGATTGTTTTCTTAGTCTCTATTGCATTGATTTCTGCTCTGATTTTTATAATTTCCTCTCTTCTTTTGGCTTTGGGCTTGACTTGCTCTTCTTTTTCTAGCTGTTTGAGGTGTAGCATCAAGTTATTTATTTGTATTCATTCTGTTTTCCTGATGTGGGTACTCAGTGCAATAAATTTTCCTCTCAGAACGGCTTTCATTGCATCCCACAGATTCGGGTAAGTTGTATCTGCATTTTCATTTTCTTTTAGGTATTGTTTAATTTCTTCTTTAATTTCTTCTGTGACCCACTGATTACTCAAGAGTGTGTTATTTAGTTTCCATGTGTTTGCGGAATTTTTGCAGTATCCTTTGTCATTAATTTCTAATTTCAGAGCGCTATGATCCAATAATATGCAAGGGATGATTTCAACTCTTTTGCATTTGCTTAAATATGTTCTGTGAGCTAATATATGGTCTATTTTAGAAAATGATCCATGTACTGCTGAGAAGAATGTGTATTCTGATGTTGTTGGGTGGAACATTCTGTATATGTCTATCAAACCCATTTGTTCACAGGTGTGATTCAGTTCTGTTATTTCTTTGCTCATTTTCTGTCTGGTTGATCTGTCCCTTGGTGTCAGTGGTGTATTAAGGTCTCCTGTTACAATTGTGTTACTGATAATTTGAGTTTTCATTTCTGTTAATAATTGTTTTATATAACTGGGTGCTCTGGAGTTTGGTGCGTATATATTTAAGATAGTTATCTCTTCCTCTTGGAGTTTTCCCCTTACGAGTATGTAGTGACCTTCTTTGTCCTTTATGGTCATTGTTGGTTTAAAGTTCACGTTGTCTGCAAACAGAATGGCTACTCCTGCCTTTTTTTGGATTCCTGCTGCATGAAGAATTGTTTTCCATCCTTTGACTTTCAGTCTGTGAGTATCCTTCTGGGTTAGATGGGTTTCCTGTAAACAGCATATGGTTGGATTTTGTTTCTTGATCCATTCTGCTAGTCTGTTTCTTTTGATTGGTGCATTGAGACCATTTACATTAATGGTTATTACTGTTAAATGCTGGTTAATTGTAGGAATGTTATCTCTCTGCTGTTGCATCTTTATCTTTCGGTTCTGTTTAATTATTTGCTTTGCTTAGTGGTTTTTTCCTTTGTGTATCTAAACTGTCTTTCAATATTTTTTGCAGGGTTGGTTTGTGTTCATGAAGTTCTTCAGCTGTTCTTTGTCATGGAAGTATCGTATTGCACCATCTATTTTGAATGATAGTTTTGCAGGATATATCAGTCTTGGTTGGAAATCATTTTGCTTTAGGATCTGGAATACTTCACTCCATGCTCTTCTTGACTTTATCGTTTGTGCTGAGAAGTCTGCTGTGATTCTGATAGGTTTTCCTTTATAAGTGATTTGTCTTTTCTCTCTGACAGCTTTTAATAATCTATTCTTGTGTTGGATTTCTGGGATGGTGACTATTATATGTCTGGGTGTAGTTTTATTTTGGTTATGACTGTTTGGAGTTCTATATGCTTCACTGATCCTGATGTCAGTTTCTGATCTCATGCTTGGGAAATTTTCAGCTATTACTTCTCTAAATATCCTCCTGACATCCTTCATGTTGTCTCCCTCTCTTTCATTAATCCCTATCATTCTTATGTTATTCTTCTTTGCATCGTCTTGCAGTTGTTGAATTGTTGTTTCCTGGTTCCTTGTTACTTTCAAAAGATCTTTCCTTTCCTGTTCACTAGCTGCAATCCTGTCTTCAAGGTCTGAAATTCTATCTTCACTTTCATTAAGGCGGTTTTTACAACTTTCAGTGGAGTTTTTTATTTCCTGTATATCTCTGTGCATCTGCATTATGTATTCTGTTTGTTTCTTATATTGCTCGTCTAGGGATTCTATCTTTTTGTTTAGTTCCTCCAATTTTTTATCTGTGTTTTCTTTAGATATATTTAGAATCTCTTTCATTTCTTTTATCATTTCTTCTTTTATCTGGGAGATTATTTCGAGTTTGAATTTCTTTAAAGCTTCCTGGAGTTGCTTGTCAATTTCAGTGGCTATTGTGTCCGATATATGAGGTGGATGGGATATATTTTCTTCTATATACATCGCTCCTAGGGTTTCTTGAGATGGGCTGGAGGTTTGAGGTTGTAATTTGGTCTTTCATTTTGTCATTTTCCTATATTTCTGTGTTTCAAGTGTTATTTGAAAGCTTCCTCAGGATCTGTTGAAAATCCCCTTCTATGTTTGGAGCTACTGGGACTCTGGCGCCGCGCTACTCCAAGCCATTAGGCCTACAGAACCAGTGGCCCTCCTCTGCCTGCTCAGAACTCCGCAGTTCCAGACAAGCTGGGCCTCAGGGACACTGTGCGCCCACCTGCCCCTTGGAAGCTCCACAGTTCTTCAAACGCAGCCGGGTTAGGGTACTCACCACAGGCCGCAGTGCTTCAGGAACCTGTGGACCCTCCCTGGTTGCAGAGATATCCACAGTTCTCCAGACACGCAGAGAGGCCAGTGAGGGCACCCCAGATCTGCCCAGCTCCTCCTCTGCAGACCTGTGGCCAGGCGTGGCAGCTAAACAGGCTGGGCTAGGCTGGTAGTGTGGGCCAGCCCACCTATCGGGCGCTCAGCAGGTCTCCAAATGAAGCCGGGAATGGGGAGGCTGATGTGGAAGCCTCAAACCCACCTCTCTCCTTCACTGCACCTGGAAGCCTGAGGGAACTCCAGCAGTCTGGGCGCAGAAATCCAGAGTCCTCCAGACACGCAGAGAGGCCAGTGAGGGCACCCCAGATCTGCCCAGCTCCTCCTCTGCAGACCTATGGCCAGGCGCGGCAGCTAAACAGGCTGGGCTAGGCTGGTAGTGTGGGCCAGCCCACCTATCGGAAGCTCAGCAGGTCTCCAAATGAAGCCGGGAATGGGGAGGCTGATGTGGAAGCCTCAAACCCACCTCTCCCCTTCACTGCACCTGGAAGCCTGAGGGAACTCCAGCAGTCTGGGCGCAGAAATCCAGAGTCGTATTATCTGTTTCTTTAAACACCTGGTTAAATTTTGCCCTTTTTTCACTTGTGTCTTCATTGGTATAGCATTGTGGAGGTATTAGTAGTCATACGTGATAGTTATGTGACCATTCATTTCCACTAGGGTGTGCCTAGCCCTTGGATTTAGGGTTGATAATATATAAAGACGACAAATACAAGTGCTTATGTTGGCTATTCACTGAGACACATAACCACAGTGTAGATGTAGGAATAACTATTTTTCCTTCATAATCAAGAGTGGAAACTTTGAGTGAAATTGGAAAGGGGTGTATCAAACCATGAAATCGAAGGGTGCAGCATGTAGAGATATAATTGTATGCCAAAACTGCAGAGACAGAGATAATGGAAATACTTTATATTTCTATTTTTCTTTTAATTAACAAAGACCATTCTCTCTAAATTTTAGAATATAGACTTTAAACCTAGACTCTAGTGCTGATGTTTGATGTTCTTATCCCAGAGCTCCTTTATTTTATGGTGTGCAGCTTGAAGTTGAGTGCACTGAGTAAGGAGATAATATGATATTTATAAATGTGAGTCTGATTTATTTCACTTATGACATTAGCCTCAAGTTGCCTCTACTTACCTATAAAAGCCTCAAAATCATCCTTTTTTATAGCTGAGTAATATTCCTCTTTATAAAACTACCACATCTTTTTTCATATTGTCTCCCTTGCATAAAAAATAAATAACAAAAAATATTGAAGAGTAATAAGATCCAAAATGTACAACAGATTTTGTAATAATGAAAGGGAAAGAAAATACTCAAAAAGAAAGAACAACTTGTAGGTATGTACACATAACTGTACGTAGGTTTAAGTGTGCAAGATAAATAATCATAGTATTGTTAGTTTATCAAAAAGAATAGCTTGGCTTTCATTGTTTGATTGTTCATGTTTTATGCTTAGATTTTGTAATTTGGACAGCTACTTCTAATATAATATGTAATATATTAACTAGTGTTGATTTCTTACTTTTTTTGAAATTCTGTGTTATTTCTACCTTTTTTTCTGTTTTACTTTTTAAAAATAAAAAAAAAAATAGTGAACTGACTCACCCAAGGTTACATGGCTGCTCAAATGCAGTGTAAGGTCTGATCACTGTTAATTGAATACTCTGATTCTACTGCTGCAATGCTTGCATGAGAAGCCTTTTTGCTATTATCTTTGAAATTTTACTTTTTATTCTCTTTTTTGTAACCCAAAAGTTCTGAAATATTGACCTGAAGTCTTATAACAAGGATGTTACTGGGTCAGTTTGGTTTGAGATGTTTAAGGTTGATCATCTTTGGTCAGAGGTATTCATCATGTGTTTCTGATGAAGGTGTCTTAGAGTACAGACTAATGTCTAAATTTTCCAGAGAAATGTTTATGTACAACTAAAGATGATTTCATCCCCAGAGTTTAAAAAAGAAAGAGTGGTGATTTTTTCTTGGATTCTTCGATGTGTACAAATACATTAGGAAGCAAATTAAATTACAGTGTGAGAGAAGTTTTGACTCTGCAATTCAGGTATCAGTAGATTTTTAATAAATAAAAAATGTGAAGAAACATTTACATGTATAAATGACAATGGTAACACTTTAGAAATTTGTTCTAATGAAGAAGTTTGTGTTTTCACAAATACTAGTTCAGAAGTTTCCAGGTATAGGAGTTACACTAAGTGTCTACAATAAAGGTAACGTATTTTCTAGACTATACAAAAATATAATAATGCTAGAATAATATAAGATGACTTTGTTACTTTTATGCACTATATATTGCAAATTGATTTTTCGCAAGTCTCATTTCATTTAAAATATATTAATTCATATTTTTAATAACTTTTCAAAGAAATTTTTATAAAATAATTTCTAGAGTATAACATTTTCAAATGAATTCTCATTTCGGATCAATTGTAAAATTTCTTGTGTAGGATTTTGTTTGTTCTGCTTATAAGTGCTGTTAGAAATTTTTTCTAACATGAGTTCACTGATCATCAATGAGTTTGTGTTTTAACATAAATTAATATTTTTGAACAAAATAACTTAATTATTATTTTATGAAGGTACATCAGAACATTGTATTGAGTTCATTTACAATAAAAGAAAACTTTAAAAAATTGCTTTTGATAGCTGAATTTCATGCAGACTATGCTTTGTTATATATCTCGAAGTTCAGCTAGTGTTCTGTGAATGAACTGATAAGTAATAAAGCATAGGTAAAGCGTCATTCTGTGAAGGATAGTGGAGACTGAGTAGTGTCACGGGAGGATTTGGGTCAAATATGCTGCACATGACTGTCTTCTGACTGGAGGTATTTTTCAAGTAGACATCAGAGAACAATGCCTCAGCCGCAGGCCCCAGCAGAGCGGCAGTGCATGCCAGTCCAAGGAGTAGCTGTTTCCATCCTCCCCACGGCAAGAGAACCCGTAATTGGCTTTTATAAGATTGATTTTTTTTTCTCTCCCAGCTTGTTTCTAACACCCAAAGGCTGGATATAATGGCAACTATAGCCCTTCCATCTTGTTGATCCCAGTATCTATCCTGCTGTCACTTGTCTAGAAGTGAAATACTGCATTTTGTTTCAAAAACTTCTGGTAGAAGAATCATCTAGAGACTTCAAGATGATGATTTTTCCTGTCATCTCTGTTTCCTTATACATCTTTGTCACTCCCTCAACTCCCCTGATGCCTCCTGCTTCCCATTCGTTTCTCTTTGAAGACCAGGATATAATAGTAATAGTATAATAGTAGGATGCCATGTTTATATTTGTTCCTCATGTTTATATAAAACGGTGAGGTTTTTAAATGAAAAAAATATGTTTATACAATATTTTAGGCATATTAAGCACCTTCATTTGAATGCAGAAGACAGGTTTATGTAGGTTTTGATGATTGGTAACCTAAATACAAATAGAGCCTCCTTTAAATCACTTTTGATTTTTTGTTTGATTTTGTTTTTACCAGAATATAAAGATGGGACTTATCTCAGTAATAACTCTAATAACAGCTTTCACAGGAGTTTGGCAGTCTACAAATTCAATTCAAGTTACTAAGGTGGTAGGGCTACAGGAAAATCTCACATTCAGGATGTGAGCTGATGAAAACTGTCTGAATGAGGTTGGTGCTGCAGACCAGCAGGCTTTATTCTGATCTGCAGCACCAATCTCATTCAGACAGCTTCCTGGGATATGGATCCTTTCCTGAGGTATGGATCCTTTTTTTCCTGTCTCAGACTGTATTGTGTTTGCAACTGTCACTGAATTCCCCTAGAGTGTTTTGTGCTGTCCACTGGCAGGAGATGACTCCAGGCACTGACCTGCTTCTTTGTACTGTAGCCTGAGTTCTTCCATTGGGAAACAAGAGTGATGTGTGTATCAGGTAATGCCATCACTTGGTGAGCAAAGGAGACCAAGCAATCACAGGATTCCTTCTATAGGTAGCTTCAAAACCTTGTGTCTGAACCTTCTAGTTTAACTTGAATCAAGAAAGGAATCAGACTAGGAGGATTTTTTTTTTTTCCCCACAAAAGGTTAAGAACTATTCTAACTGCTTTTTGCATATCTTTGAATCTTCTTTTATGCCAGTGGATACATGTGTAAATGCACTCACACACACTGAACCAAACACTGTATCATACAAAATACCATAATTGATTAATAGCATTATTTCTTCTTGATTTATCTTACTGTATCTCAAACATTAGAGCGTTAGGTTGGCACCTGGTCCATCAGTTCACTGCTATGAGAGTGTGACCTTCAACCCTCTGTTTCCTTCTTTGTAATAAAGCTCAAGACTGGTATGTCTTTGTAAATGTCAAAACAGCAGATTTCTGGTGAAAACAAATTCGTTTACTGAGAAGTGATGAAGTGCATACGCACTTTATTTTTATTTCCAACGAATTTGCCAATTTTTTTATGAAAAAGAAAAAATGATGAAAACAGTGGAATATGTTAGTATCATTGTGTTTTAAGAAATAATATCTAAAAGCTCTTGCTGAACTGGCTTTGAAAGTAAAAATAATTCAGTAATTTTTCATTAGTAATGATTACTAACTTTCAAAGAATAATAATGTGGTATTCTATGGGATTTAAAAAATAGTAGACATTATTTTTAGAATAATTTTTGATTCACAGAAGATCTGAGCGGAAAGTATATGGTGGTGTTATTCACTACTGCACTTCTCTCTGCACTGATTTCTGGTATTATTAACATTTTGAATTGAGTACGAGGCTTCTGTTAAAATTGATGAGTCAATGTTAAAATATCATCATTATTAAATAAAGTCCATAATTTACATATGGCTTTACTCTTTATTTTACACATCCTATGTGTTTTTGACAAATGCCATAAAGACATATTTACTCACAGTGACACACAGAATAGCTTCCTATCCAAATATCTATTCATCTCTCCCTTCTTTATACTTGACCCTGGCAACCACTGAACTTAATCACTAGCTTTGCTCTTTCCAGAATGTGAGAAAGTTGGGATGGAGCCTTTTCAGATTAACTTAATTTATATATTTATTTTTCTTCAATTTTTAATTTTTATTATGTGTATGTGTTTGTAGAATGCAGTGATCACATTCCTCATGGAGAGTTGTTACATGTACATACCACATCTCAGTGGCTTCTTTTAATTAAATTCACTCAAGGTTCTTCTCTATTTCTTTTCACGGCTTTTGATTATTCTAAAATATCACATTATATATAATGTGCTATTTGTTTATCCACCGAAGAATATCTTGGTTGTTTCCAACTTTTTGCAATTATGAATGAAGCTACTATAAATATTCAAGCATACTTTTTGTGTGGACATGTTTCAAATTTATGATAGTAAATACTAGGAAATATAATTGTTAGAATATATGTTAAGAGAATCCAAGTGGCTATGACTTTGCATTCCCACAGGTCTATCAATGAATGAGAATTCCTGTTTCTTTACATCTTTGCTAGTGTTTGTAATTGTCAGAGTTTAGATTTTTGGCCATTCTTATATGTATGTAAATATTTTTCATTTGGATTGTAATTTGCAGATTTCATACGCTTACTTGAAATGTCTGTGTTTCTTTTGATGAGGTATGAGTTCAGATGTAGTGCCTATTTTCAAATGTGTTGTTTGTTTTATTGTTGGTATTTAAGAGGCCTTTGTGTATATTGGGCATCAGATATTCATCGAATATTGTTTTGCAAGATTTTCTTAGTCTGGATTCTTTTCATTCTCTTTATAGCATTTTTCACACAACAGCAGTTATTTTAATAAAGACCATCTTATCAGTACTATCCTTTATGGCTCATACCATTGGTTTTCTATCTACAAATTCTTCAATAAAACTAAGGTAGTCTAGATTTTCCTTATATGTTATCTTGTAGGATTTTTATAGTTTGTGTTTTGCATTTGTATTTGTGGTTACTGAGTTCATTTCTGCGGAAGACATAAGAACTCTGTCTATATTCATTCTTTTGCTTGTAGGTGTTCACCTTTGATTGAAAAGACTGTTCATTAATTGCCTGTTCTACTTTACAAAAATCAGTTGATTATGTAGATTTGTTACTGAATTCTCAGTTCTCTTTCATTGATCTGTCCTTTCTGTTTTGCCAAAGGCATTCTACCTTGTTACTTGTAGTAAGTCTTGAAGACAGTTAGTAACAGAAGAACAATTTTGTTACTCTTCTCTATTGTTCCTTGAACTTCTTTTTTATTTTTTGCTTTTGATTTTCCATATAAACGCAAGTAGTGAATATTTGCAAAATTGGTACCAGCATTTTGACTTGGATTTTATTGAGTAAATCGATCGAGTTTGGAAGGGCTGATAATCTTAAAAATTTTGTGTTTTCCTATCCATGTACATTTCCGATTATTTAGATATTTGGATTAGTTGATCAGAATTTTATAGCTCTTACATTTTTAAGGTTACTTGTTCAGAACTCTACAGTTCTTATAAATGTAATATTTATATCTAAATATTGCATTTTTCTGATGCTAGCATTTATAGTATTTTATTTTTAATTTCAGGTATCAAAGAAAGTCACTGACTATAATCTGATCTTAACTTTGGATTTAGCAAACTTTCTATAACCATTTGTTTAGTTTAAATACTTTATTTGATTCTTTGGAATTTTCTGCATTAACAGTCATGTCATTAGCAAATAATGATAGTTCTACTTTTTTTTTGCAAATTTTAATCTGTTTACTTCCTTTGTCGTTCTTATTGCATGAGCTAGAATTTCCATTATGGTATTAAAAAAATCAGTGGTAAAGTGCATGTTTGATTTGGCAAGAAAGCTCCTTGTTTCTCATTAAGTATGATACTACCTGTGGGGTGGTTGTAGGTTTTTAAAAATCTAGTTGAGAAAGTTTGATGTCACTCATTCCTAGTTTGCTGAGATTTTTTTTTTTAAGTCACGAAAGAATACTGAGTTTTGTTAGATACTTTTCCTCAACTTATTGACATAATCGTGATTTTTTTTTCACTCTTTGCCTATCAATATGATGCTTTGGATTAAATTTTGAATGTTGATGCAGTCTTGTGTACATGAAATAAATCATTCTTGGTCATAATACTCAATGTTTCCCACGACTGTTGGATTTGGTTTGCTAGCATTTTGTTGAGAAATTTCACATCCATGTTCATAAGAGATATCATTGAGGCATTTTCCACTCATTATCTTTATATGATTCTGATATGAAGGTATTGCCTTCCTCATGGAATGAGCTAGGAAATATTAGCTCTGCTCTTATTTTCTTGAAATAAATGTAGAAAATTGATATAATGTCTTTCTTAAATGTTTGGTGTGGGCTCAGGTGCTCAGGGATGCAGTTCTCGCCTTGTTGAGTGAAGACCTGAGTCTTCAGCACAGATAAAAATAAGGAGGAAGAGGAGGGGAAAGGAAGGAAGAAAGATAGGAAGGGACATGAGGGAAGAGAAGGAGGGAGGAAGGGAAGGACTGTATAGATATGTTGAGATGACAATATTTTCTGTGTATGAGTTTCAATAGATTATTTAAACAATTAATTGATTTATATAAAATTTAAGACACAAAAATTTAAAACTGTTATTCATCATTTTAATGTCTATGAGGTCAATAGCAACAATTTTTAAAATTTCTGATATTTCTGATATTTAAATTTATTTCTTTTCCCTTCTTTACTTAGCTAATGTAGTTACGATTTCACCATTTTTATTGATATTTTGAAAGAAACATTCTATTTTGCCATTGATTTTCTGCATTGATATCTGATTTCAATGCTATACTTTCTACTTAAATTTTTATTATTTGCTCCTGCTTGCTTTTAATTTAATTTCTTCTTTTTTTATTTTTAGCTTCCTTGTGTGGAAAATTAGGTGATTGACTTAGACCTTTCTTCTTTTCTAAAATATGTAGTCAATGCTATAATTTTAATTTAAGCACTGATCTCTCTGTTGCTAATTTATAGCTTTTCCTCTGTCATTGGTTTCTAGTTTTATTCCTTTGTGGCCTGAGAGCACATTTTATATTATGTCTGTTTTTCACTTGCTAAGGTGTGATTTAGAAATCAAATTGTTATCTTTTCTGGTGCTGTGGCTTGAATGTCTGCACCAAAACTCATCTTGAAATTGAATCCTATGTCCTATGCTGCCTTTGGTCCCTAAAGACTTCACCATCAAAAAGGTCCTTGCTAAATACTGTGGTCACCAGATCTTGAGCCTTTTAAGCTTTACAACTGTGAACTAAGTAAATCTATGTTCTTATAAATTACTCAGTTTGCATTAAGTTATTGCAACAGATACAGACTAAGAAAATTGGTGACTTATGTATGAGATTGAGAAAAAATGTGCATTGTAGTGTATAAATGTCAGTTAGATCCAGTAGATTATATTGTCAGTTTACTATTTATCTTTGTTCTGAATAGCCATCAATTACTGACAAAGGGTTAAGTTTCCATCCATATGTCTATCAAATTTTGCCTTATATCTGTTTGTCAGTGTGTTGTTATATGCACACATATTAAAGATTCTGGATAAGTGGTCCCTTTATATTATATAATGTTCTTTCCTATTCTTCGATCACTTTTCTTGCTCTGATGCTGTTGTCTGAAATTAATATAGCTACTTCAGCCTGCTTTTGATGCATGTTAGTAGCATTTGGACTGAACCATGTGTTACAAAACTCAGAATGTACTTGTACCTGTAGATAGTGTTTTTAAAGAAGTAATTAAGTTAAAATGAGGTTTATAAGGTGGAACTAATCCAGCATGAATGCTGTCTGTCTATCAGGAGGAAAGTATGACATAGACATACAGGGGGAAGACCATGTGAAGACACAGGGAGCAAATGATAGCTTCACGTCAAGGAGAGAGGTCACAAACCAAACCAACATGGCTGACACTCTGATCTGGAGCTCTGATCTTCCAGAGTTGTAGTAAAATACATTCATGTTATTTGAGGCACAAAATTTAATGTGCTATGTTATGGTAGTTAGAGCCTGTCTCAAAAAGACAAAAAAAGGCACTAATTGCATAATTGAGTCAATTTCCCTTTAAGAATTAAAAACAAGCTGCAATGAAAGTAAGCTGACATATATATTATACACTATTTAACACACAAAAACGTGTACCTCAAACAAGAATATTGGTTGCTTGTGCATTCTGAATCTTTAGCAAACCAGTTTGCCAATTTTTCAAGCATTATTAACCCAAACCTTCTTTAAATGCAGCTGACAGTATAAAACACAGTCTAGTTTGCGGATCATCAGCCGCAGGTACTGCTACCTGGTTACTCTTATTGGTTTCACAAAAACCCCTTAATCGGATCTTATCATTCTTTTGAAATACAAAAAAATTTCAAAATGCTTGCAAAAATTCACCCGTAGATTACTTTTTGGGAAAAATTCCATTCAACAAAAATCAAATTAACCATAAAACAGACTTCTAATTTCCAGCTCATTGTTCAAAAAGAGTTCAAAAATCACCACTCCACTCTAACAAATAAAAATTGAACGTACTGAAAATTGACAACTTTTGTTACATCCTTTAGGGAACTGAGATCCTAGGGCAAACATGCTGCTAAATGTGGAAAGCCGAATACAGACGATCACAACTGTCAGGAACAGAAATCTCTGTGGGGAATTGCAATTGAAATCTACAGCTGTAACAGTGAATTAATTGGTATAGATTAGAAACTCCATGAGGATCCAATCTGAGGGATCAGTGTGAGTTCTAACTGTAAGAGGCTTACCAGATTCTTATTGCAAAGATCGGAGAAAACGCCTTTCAAGGTTCCCAAGTGTGTTTGGGTGAGGTGTGAGAGCAGCCATTTTGGAAAAGTACCCAGAGCATTCTGTTCTTCCTAATAAGACATATACTCAAGGGAAAATGTTCTACCAGAGCCTAAGTGGTCTGGAAGAAACAAAAGTCCCAATTCCTGCCAAATCTGGCTTTTACGCCTCCCCCCAGGGAGGGATATAGAGTGGGATAAAAATGCAGAGACACATTAAAATGTAACAGCTCACCAGGCATGGTGGTACGCATCTGTAATCCCAGCAGTAAGGAGGCTGAAGCAGGAGGATCCTGGAAATTTTAAAGCCACCCTAAAACTATATAGCAAGACACTGTCTCAACAACAACAAAAAAAGTTAACGACTCGAGGACACTGAGACCAAAGACTAGATCTAATCATTAGACTAAAGGATGTTCCCATACTCCATTGTTACCATAACAGCAGGACTTCTGTATAATAGCAAGATATAATTTAAGAACTCCAAATCTCATACCTTATATGAGAAACAACTTTAAGGGAAACACAAGGTAAGAACAAGGATAAAAACCAGAGCACCAGGGAATTTAGGTGGCTGACACTGCAACTAGGGTAAACAAAGCCTAACTCTTAACCAAATAAACATAGAACCTCATACTAAAGGCCTCTTTCACGCCTTTATTTTTCACCAGTATGTATATCCCACTTCCAACAAAAATTATAATATATATTCAAAGATCAAAAAAAAAAATGAAGAAGCAGAACAACAGCCAGAATCAGACTAAGATATGGAAGAAATGTTGAAATTATCAGACTGTAAATTTAGGGCAACTATGGCCATATTCTAGGAATTCTAGTGAATAAATTAAGTAGCATGCAAGATAAGATAGGCGATACAGGCAGAAAGATGAAAATTAAAAAGGATTTGAATATGTGTTAAGTAGTGTTAAGACATGCAGTATTTTTTAAGCTCAGAAAAGACAGGAAAATAACTGAAGACAAAAGAAAAGGGGCAGGAGCGTCAATAACCACCACCAAAACCAACAATCAGAGCAGACAATAACACAACTATATCAGTGATCACTCTAAATTTCAGTGGCATAAATGTACAAGTTACAAAGAAGATAACTGTCCAAGTACACAAAACTACATTCAGCAACATGCTGTCTACAAGAATCCCACCATAAAAACAAAGAGAGGGATAAAGCTGAACATTCTAGGTACAGACCTGTAAGTCTAGCATGCTGGGATCCACAGGCAGAAGAACTGCAAATTCAAGCACAGTCTCGGAAATGTAGCAAACCCCTGTGTCAATATGTTTTCTAGAGTCAAAAAAGCTAGTATGGGGCATATTTATATCGTGGCCCTTTAAAATGTAAATTTCAGGCTTATTTTAAAACAAATTTAGATTCTCATATTGTTACTTACTTTTGAAAATGGGTTGCCCCAAGCTGAGATAATATGAGGATTCTGAGACCCTGGAAGACCTCAAAGCAATAACTGACTCATCATAAAATGGCTAAATTCTATGCCTATAGTTCTAGTTTTCTAGTTCTGAAAATTTTTATTTTATAATATTTAAGTTTTCTAAAAGCATACTAAAGTTTGCCAGCTGCATTAAAAATAAATTTAGTTTAAACATATTGTTCATTCTCAGTCTGTGTGACTTAATGGAAATGGCTCAAGAAAATAAGTCAGGACATTTGTAAATTTGTAAATTAGAATATTTGGCAGTAATTTATTGGATACTAATTAGTGACTGTGTAACCTTGCCTCTGGGTATCTCGATTTTCTCAAGTTAGAATGAGATGTAGGCAATAGTTTTTATTACATGATGTCATTCTGAGGATTAAGTTAAAATTTATAAATTCCTTAGATTAATATCTGACATTAATTTCCTAATTAATGTCAGTTATGCTAATTAAAGTGCATAACGGAATGGAACTTGCATCCATTGCATTTTTGACAATTTTCCTTTTATAATCCGTTCTGAAATAATATGAAGACATGATTGATCTTTTCACCTTATTTTATTCAGTTTGTACATCTAAGTATGTGTATGTGTGTGTGGGTGGACAGTGGTGGTGAGGCAGGAACAATTAATTCTAATAATTGACTCTCCTGTCACACAGAGTAGTAAAGCATGGTTTTAAAATTAATTTAGCACAATACATCTGTGGTGAGTGGATTAGTACAATCTCCAAATCTCTAGTCCTACTGAAATTCTGATGCTCTGTGCCTCTCTCCCTCTGTCATTTTAAAAATATTTTTAAGTAAACCGGTGTAATTATAGCAGTTGCCAAATTACATGCATGTGGTACATGTGTGTGTGTTAACATGTTAGAGTGTCTAGATCGCTTCTAGGACTATGTTATTGTTAAATAACAAGCATTCTAGGTAATTTGCAATTTGTCAAATAATGAAATATGAAGTAAGGTGTAGTTTGAACTTTCATCATATGTAGAACATTAAACTATATTACAAAGAGAATGAAGTTATGAAATTACAGTTATGACAGATGAATGCAGAAAGTTCTCCACAATTTTTTTGTGTAATTTACCCAGAGATTTTTTATTAACATATAGTAATTGTACATCTTTAGGGCGCAACTGGATGTTTTGGTTCATTTGTTTATGTGTTTTATACTAACCAACTCATTAAGTTTAAGTTATCCATCCTTCCAAACATTTAACCTTTTTTGTGATGAGAATATTTCAAAAGTCGTCTAGCTATTTTGAATCACACAATACAATATTGCTGATTATAACACCCTTTTGTGTGACAGAATGAGATATAATCTCACCTCAGTTAGAATGCTGTTAGTGGGGCCAGGGATTTAGCTCAGCAGCATAAGTGTCTGCTTTGTAAGCCCACAGTAGTGAGTTTGATCCCCGGTACCCCACCCCCCACAAAAAGAATGCTGTTAGTAAACAACCAAAAAAGGAAAATCTTAGCTACTGAGGAAATACAAATTACTATAGCCATTATGTGAAACGAATTTTCACAAAAAGTTAAAAGTAGAATTATACAAATCATCAGCCCTTCTGTTGGATATATAACTAAAGGAAATGAATCCAGAATATCAAAGATATATCAGTAATTTTAAGCATAGCTATTTTTAAATTTTTTGTGTTTTAATATCTTGCAGACTTTGTTTTCCATAATACTAGTTCTTTAGAATTTTTGTTTTGTTTTGTAATTGTAACATAAAAATTATATACACTTATGTGTAGCTTGTGTTGTTTTGATACAGGTATACATTACATTGTGTAGTATTAAATCAAAGTAAGCGTATCTATCTTTTAGAACATTTGTCATTTTTTGTGAAAATGTTCCAGGTCTTGTAGCTTTTTTGCCAGTATTTCTTGAGTTGATAGTTTGTAATTTATGTTTTCTTTTGGCATCTATCCTGCATTGTAACTGTCTGAATTTTTTTTTTTTTTTTTTTTTGTCCTTTTGAGACAGGGTCTTGCTATATTGTTTAGGCTGGCCTTGAACTCACTTTGTATCCCTGGCTGATCTCGAACTCACAACAATCCTCCTGCCTCAGCCTCCTGAGTGCTGGGATTACAGGTGGGTGTCACCACACCCAGCTCACTATCTGATTTTTTGGACAAAAACAGAAAATTTTCTTCAAAAACCTGGGATTCCAGCAAGTTCATTCCATATTCAGACACTGTACTCTGCACTGGTTTGTCACATTTGTGGATATGTGAAAGTAAGCTTCTATATGAAGACAAGAAATCTTGGTTCTCAGTGAAGAGAAAAATCTTTGACTTAAAATAGCATTTTATGAGGCAACAACAAGGGAGTGACCCGTGACTTCGTAGGGTGAAGCCATTAAGGTTTCTATGTGTGAGCTGTGCCTGCTCTTGGAAACCCTAGTGCCGTGGCAAAGCAGATAATACAGAGTTGGCAGATAGCACAATGGTTCATTTCAAGATATAATCTGGATTCAGGCTTAATGGGCTACTAATATATTCTTAAAGGGACCAGAGGCAAATGTTCCCCAGAGACCTTTAGAGATCTGTGGGAACTTGTCCTCTTGCTCAAAGGAGGATGGAGGAGGTCCAATGTCTTTCAGAATACACTTTTGACCAGTTTTACATGTGATCCAGCAGAGGAATTTAGAGGTAGATTTTGAAAGTTGTTTCATGTTCTCAGTGGCACTGCCTTTGAAAACTCACTTCAGCTATGGTTGCAGCTTGTACATCTGTAACCTAATGCTATGCAGTAGAAAGGCAAGCTTGCCTCTGAGTGAACAGGGGTTTCCTAAACTTGCAGAACATTTTTCTTCAGTTGGCTACCATTCAAGTCCTTTAAAGGTATTGATGCTGTGTGTATTTTATTTGTTCTATCATTTTATAGAAAATCAAGAATGTACAGTTCTCTAGCTAGAATTCTTATTTACCATGAAAACTGAAATATTCATGACATGCGAGGATTATAATTTTCATTAATGATAGAAAGGCGCAGGTAAAAGTTAAGTTTTTATATTTTTGCTTCTTTTAAGTGTTGATTAATACAGAGAAGATAGGTTTTTTTTTTTTTTGGATTTACAGAGAATAAAAAAATAGATTTAATCTACTACTTTACATTTTCTGAGTCTTGAAAATTTATTTTCCATTGTGCAAAATGTTTATTTTTGATCATTTGTTCATCAACATCTTTTAAAGTGACACTATTTAATGTTGACTCTGATTTGCTTGTGATAGGTAAGGAAAAGAAAGCACTGTGACATGTGGAATATTCCTTGGATTAAAAATAGTTATTATAAATGAAAGATGCTTCCAGTATTTCTCTTTGCCCCAAGACTTAATAAAAATGATTGTAATTTTATTCAGATTCTCTTCAATATTTTGTTCAACAATATTGTTTTACTTTGGACTAAGGTGTAGAAACTTTTTATAAAATATCATATCATCTTGGTGAATGATTTTTTGTGCTATTTTGTAATTTTGATAACATTTCTTCTTAGCAATTATATAGAACAGTCCTGCTAAACCATGATCTGAAGCCTGATACATTAGTTATGTCATGTCTTTTTGACTTTCCCCAAACCTTTCAATATAATATCTTCTTCATAATATCTTAGACCTCTTTAGAAATATTATATTATATTACCAAGAAATTTCCTATTGAACAGATTTTGGTAATAGTTTTCAGTTTTTTGTTTCTAACATTATAGGCTATTCTTATAATGTCCACTGTTAAACCTGGCACATGAATTTGGGCTTGAGGGACAAGTTCAGAGAAATAATCCATGCTTTATCTTACACTGTTTTATGTATTTTTCCAGAATGTAACAATGATGCATTCAGAAGTGCTAGGGAACTATTTTCATAGCTTTATCTTGTTATGTTTCCTGGCTAAATAAATAAAAGTACTTTTGATATTTATAACCTCATCCATGGAAATCATAAAAGAAAAGGTGAGCTTCTTCTTGGCTCAAGTATTTCTTTAGAAATGTGTCCTGCAGAGTCACAGTGCAATCAGCCATAATACAGACTCTCCTATTCAGGTAGAAACATAGACCCCTGAAGCTCTTGATTTGACTTGTTCTACACAGGTAACATTTATCTCTACTCCTTGTCACCAGTCTCTCGTTTGGTCATCTAATTTATAGTACAGAGTAATTCCACTTGTGAAATGATAAAAACTATGATTTTACTTTATTACAAGTTTTACATCTCAGATTCTTTAATTTGCAAATTCCATAATCATTCCTTTTCTATTGACGTAGCTGTAATTTATGCTTTTATGTTGTGCCTTGATGATGGAAACATCTTCCTTTAGATCTTTCTTTACCTTCTTGCTTGTCTTCCGCTCTCTGATTTTCCACAAACTTGAAACTATCAACCCACTGACTTGACTGAAGCCCTCTAGCGACTCTTCTCTCACTTCTGGACCTCTAGCAAAAGACACTTGTCTATCTTGCCTCTTTCCTCCAAAGAACAACACATGTAGGCCTTTGCACACCTAGAAAACACTGAACCATCTTAGTAGTTTTCTGGTTGCTAGGTAATGCCCAACAAAATGCACAACCACCACCATTTAAAGGAGGAGTGGTTTATTTTGGCTCACAGTTCCAGTCCATGATTGGTTGGCTCCAATGCAGGAATAGGATGACATTGAGGTATAGTAGAAGAAAAGGTACTCAGCCCATGGCAGCCAGAAAGCAGAGAAGGAAGGTAAAGGAGGCAAAATTTATCTTTTCACCTCCCATCAGGCGCCCGCCTCCTACCTACACGTGTAGCCACCGAACCCCTTAGTAAATTAATCTGCTGATGAATATAATGCCCCTTTCTTATGCACACCCATGAGGTTTCTAGACTGTCTAAGCTATAACATTAACTGTGATCATCATGTGCAAAACAAAATACATGATCATAGTCACTCTGTCAGTTTGGACATCAGTATCATGTCATGGTTCTTTCTCTGTTCTCTGTTTGGTTAAACTTGTTGAGACTTCATGTCCCTTGAATAGCAGATATTTTTGACACTTTATTGTTTCACTCAGGCTGTAGGTTATTTACAAGCATGGATTCCAGTATTTCTTCTGAGCATCTTCAACCGTGGTCTGCAGAATGCCTGATGCATAAATACAGAGATACATAGATACAAACTTAACTGTGTCTGTGATGTGTTGTACTTCATTTCTCAGCTTCCTTTAAAACCTTAACTTTAACGTCTACATATTTCGAAGCCACACAATCTGTAAGAACTGGTTATTTTGTAGGAAATATTGGCAGAAAAAAGTATTTTTTATTTTCTTTTCTCTTATCTTTATATAAACAATTGTTACTATGGTAAACAGATGGTTTCCTACATAGCCTGTTCATTTTAAAATTTTTCCCCTTATTTTTCTGTAAAGTAATGCACATAGTAGAAATTCTGTTTCAAATTTTGAAGTTTGTCCTATTCCTAAGCAGATGTGGTTTCCTGTTAGCCACTGACACTATATGGTGTACGTGTTGCTCAGCTGTGATATTTAGTAAATTGATTGTATCAAATGCATTTTTAAATTATGTGATTTTCAGTTTACTATGAATTTAGGACTTTAGGACATAAGGACTAGTGCCATTACAAGTCAAGGAACATTTTATTTTTTGGAAGTTTTCTAGTACAAAGGACTATAATTTGTGTGTATTTTCCTCACAAAAATATTGTGAAATCATCTCTACAATGTGTATACTCTAGCATATGGTTTTATCCTTGTGTTTTTGTTAAAGAATAATAAATATCTTCATAATATTCTCTTTACAAAATGGCCCTCATTCTCACTGTCTCTCTCTTTCTGTCTCTCTCTCTCTCCGACTCTTAATAAATGGATCCTGCTTTCCCAAAGTAAAATGGTATTAGAAAAGCATTACATTAATTAGGAATATAATATTCAGTAGAAAAGAATACTGAAAAGGTTAAAAATTAGGATCAGAAAATGGGTTGGTCAATTTTCTTTTGTACTTTCTAATTAAGCTTAATCAATTGAAAAACTGCTTATAGTTTAGACACTGTATGATTTTATATCTCATTTAATCTGTGCCCAAGGAATTAAAAATATTACATGAGCAAGAAATAACAGTTTGACAGTCAGTGTATAGCAGATTATTTAATTTACTTGAAAGAATTAAGATATATACATGTATATCTTAGATATAAGCAAATACAAGTTAAGATTTTAAAAATGGTCACAGGAATTTGGGCAAAAATAATGAAGTCATGAAAAATGACAAAAATGAAATAAAGCAGAAGTGAGATTCTCAAGTAGACATGTGTCATTCTGTCTTATATTATACTTGAAGGGATTTTTAAATTGACTCATTTTTTCTGTCATTCAGTAAGGGAGAGAAGGACTATTTCCTATTGCATAAACACGAGAGCAAACAGCAAAAGTCAAGTTAGAACAGATATAAAAGTATGACTAGTATGTTTTCAAAGAACAGATATTTTAAAATTTGGTGACCAATGTTCTCAGAACGATTCTTCCACTCTATGTAGCATGGAATTAGATTTTCTGTGACAGATGTCTATTCAGGCTGATGACACCACACCTAACATAGTTCTGTAGAGTTTACGTGCTGTCACCCCAGTGATTGTTAGTAAATGTTTTACAGTTAGTATCTGGTAAGTCGTAGGGTAGGAAGAGGAAGATCTTATTTGAAGCTTTTGTCAGTTTTCCTAGTACAAATACGCCCACAAAGGCTGATTATTTCCTCTGCCTCCTCTCCTTTTTCTCCTTCTTCCTCCTCTTCTCTCTTTCTCTCTTCCTTTCTCCCTTCCTTTAAAGACAGGGCCTCACTATGTAGTTCGGAATGGTCTTGAATTTACCATGTATCCCAGGCTGGCCTTGAACATGTGGCCGTCCACCTGCTTCAGCCTCCCGAGCGCTGGAAATACAAGTGTGCACCATTTTGCTTAAATATTATTAGGCTCTTCTAACTCCTGTGCTACTTTCTCAGCACTGCTGATCATTGACAGTAGTCTTGATTAACTTTCCCTTGCTCAGCTACTACAGGGTATTGCTGTTTGCTATCAGACAGCCAGGGAACATCTTCTTTTCCTAGTCACACAGAAAATGTCTTAAGTGCAACTATTGTTTTCTGTCCCAAAGCCCAAATCAGTTTCAAGATTCAAAGAAATGGATATACAGTGTTCTTAGTAACAGTGAAAAAGTATAGCTACACTATAATGGCTAAATTTATGCATAAGCATAGGTATTTACATGGGTTACTTTTTAAACTGACATGACCTCAGAAAAGAGAAGCATGTCTCTTTTAATTCTTGAAGGAGGGTGGGGGAGAGAAATGATGATCCTCACTACAGAAAATGACCCAATTTATTACCTTGGATTTAGTAATTTTAGACCCCGCCAGGATCTTCCCTGACTCTTTAGGTGACTTGGCTTGTTCTAAGTACACTATGTACATTTTAATTGCAATTCTATTTGTTTTGCTGTTCTCGTTTTATAGATGATAAATACACATCATGGAAAGATAAGGAAATGTGCCTAAGATACAGTTCCTAAGTTTCTGAGCTGGGATTTGCACTCACTGCAAGCTACCTCACTGCAGGGATTACACGGGCACTTAATGAGTGTGCTGTACCGTATACGAGGATGTTTTATATGTGTTCAGTCCATTATTAGAGCTTTAGGTACAGTGACTATTGAGCTGCTGAAATGTAGCTGATGCAAGAGAGGAAATACATTTTATGTTTCATTTAATTTTAATTAACATTTAAATAACCACAGTGACTAGCATCTCCTTTATTGGTCAACACAATCCCAGATTGTGCTGCCACATATAACCTCGACCAAAGAAGAGCTAAAAAATAATTGGATAAATTCATTATATCCAAAGATCTGTGCTGACATTGTTTATTTATGAGTATAAAAAAGATGTTTTTAAACCAACTGGCTTATCATCCTAAATTAGTTTTAATAGTCATCATAGGTAATTTTATTATATAGTACCCCTTCCATGTGTCCCATGGTTCAAATTCGTGTTGTACGTTATAATATATTATATTATAATATGATACTTGATTCTAATCAAGAATACTTATAATTAAGGGAATCATAAATTAAATATTTGTCATGTACTACTTTATAGGTAATTTGGCTCTTCCTGTTGTAGCTAGTAAATTCATTCTTCATGTTTCATATCTTAAAATAGATATGACATAGGTTCCTGAAAACTAACTGTTTCCTAAAACATTTCATGAATTATTTCTCCCTTGAAATACTACTCTGTGGAAATCTGTCATGATGTGACCAAAGCTTCAACAGAATATATTTGTAAGTTTTTCAGCTGTAAAATGATAGATTTCTGGAAATGTTTTGACATAGAATACATGTCCCTGTTCTTTGATATACCATTTGATTTTATAAAATGGAGCACTGAGGATTTAGCTCAGTAGCATAAGTGCCAGCCTGGCAAGCATAAGGTCATTAGTCCAATCTCCAGTACCAAAAAAAAAAAAAAAAAAAAAAAAAAAAAAAAAAAAAAAAAAAAGAAGTGGTTTTATAAAATGCAGAAAGCATGCTATATTCTTAAATCAAAGGAGAAAGTTTCTCCCTGTTTCCTGTTACCTATATTTTATTTTTCTCTTTAATTTATTTATGGGACCTTTAGTATAATTGTGTTAGTCAAGGTTCTCCAGAGAAACAGAATCAAAAGGTGTATATGCATGCATGTGCGTGTGTGTACATGCACATGCATGTGGAGGTGTGAGTAATAAAGAATTGACTGATACTATTATGAAGGTTAGTGAGTTCGTAATATGCAGTGTGGCCTGCCAAGCTGGAAACCCAGCAGAACCACTTGTATAGACCCATTCACATTACAAAGGGTGGTCTAATTAGGATTCACCATTTTAAATCTTAATCGCATCCAAAAACACTCTCCATAATTAACAAATACAGATAACTGTCTCAGAAGTATAAACGTGAACAAGTTGTGTTTTTTGTAAAGCTACAGAATTCTGGGATAGATCCAGGTATTTTATTTCAGAATATTATTGGCGTTTATTTATATTAATAACCAGCTATTACTTATTATCTGTGTAATTTGAAGTACTTTAAATGCTTAGTTTTTCATTGTTTTAACAGTTGATCAAGGCAGATAAATGATGTTTCTCTAATTGTAGTCCAAGGCACTGAAACTTGCAAAGTTCATTCGGTTCTTTACAGGAGTGAGGCTGTAATCCAGAAGGATCTTTGCCCCTTCAGCTTTGCCGGCTGCATGAACTTTCCTGTTTGTGTAGGACCTGATGATATGTAAATCACGAGTATTAACACCTATATCTAGTGTTTGACTTCCAGTTTCAGTTCTGTGTCCATAGTGCAAAGAATTGACAATGTATAGTTCTTCCTTTCAGTTTTCCCGCTGAAAACTCCAAGCAAAAATGACTGTTTATGAGGGAAAAGGACTTATTCTGGAATCCCTTTTGGCAGATAATCATCATAAAGAGATGACATTTTGTACCCCAACACATTAAAGAGTAGTAAATCCTAGGTTGCAGAGTAGAAATTCTCTTTCAGTGATCATTTGGAATGAGTGGCATCACTGTAATAGAAACCTTAATCATTCTAGTGTTTCTACATATTCATAAGAAAAAAATAAACCTGTACAAACACTATATTTTAAATAAAGTCATTCACTCTTCATAGATATTTCTATTTTTAGAACTCTAGATTCTGAAATGTTTAAGTACGTTTGATACTTTGGAAACAAATGTTGAGTTTAGGGTTGGTAATTTTTGCAGCAAGAGTAGGATTCTTTTTTTTTTTTTTTTTTTGGCTTTTTCCTTTTTATCGGTCCCAGGGATCGAACTCACGACTGCTTGCTTACAAGGCAGGCGCTTATGCCGCTGAGCTAAATCCCCAGCCCCAAGAGTAGGATTCTTGGTAATAATTATTTACAGTGAAAGGAAAAATCAAGTATTTAAACCATTAAGTAGCATTTAAAATATTTTTATTAAAATCATACTTCAGTCAAAATTTAACTTAGTGTTTTGTCTTTTTATCCCACCCAGAAAATTTAAGCATAACAAAAATGGCACTGCCCAATCTGTTGACTATAGCAGATTATTCTAAGGTCCCCTGAGAGTAAAGTTACATACGAAAACTCTCGGGAAGCTCTGTATTTATTTTTTGTGAACATTTCAAAAGCCAGAAATTATTTTACAGGTTTTACATAAACTGGCGGTTGAACTTGGAATATCTGTATGTTTTTGAAAATCAGAAATAATCAATAAGTATTTTTCCATATTTCAAAATAACTTATTAGATATTTAGGAAATACTAGTACATTTTCAAAATTTCTTAAGAGTCAGTGGAACTTGGAATTACTTTAATTTTATAAATTTACTAAAATAGGGCCAGGGGTTTAGCTCAGCGGCACAAGTGCCTGCCAGGCAAGTTTGAGGTTGTGAGTTTGATCCTCAATACCAAAAATAAATAAATAAATTTAATAAAATAATGTAAATACAACTTGATAGAAATGAATATTTAGTATATTTCACCAGTATTCTATCAGTTTCAAAACTAATATGATTTCATTTATTCTTTTATTCTTTTTTAATGATGCAATTAGGTATCTACATTTGGATAGATCTTTTAATATCATAATAGGATAAAAAGAAGATACATTAACTTTGTGAAAACATGTTGAATTTACTCCCCAGCTACTCATTATATAATGAATTGCTTTTCTTACTGATGTGTGCACTATGAGCTTATACAGTATTCTGATACAGTTCTTTTTTTCTTTATGAAAATCATTTGTTGTTCAGTGGTACTTATGTATTATCTTGACTAGTAAGAATTTTATCCGCTGTCACACATGGATTTATAAAATATGTTGGAAATATTTTGTTTGAAGTCTGAAAGCTGTAAGTGATTTTTCTATTTGATTTAATGGATTTTCATGCAAACAACTTAATGCACAAAATGAAAGTTTTTAAAAACAAGCTGTTTATAATATCACCTATTCCAAGTATGTACTAAATGTGAAGAATGAACAGATACTGTAGAGCCTATCAGTTAAGCTTTATCTTCATGCATTAAAATCCAAACTGCTGAAGGACTTTGGAAGAACCCGCCAGAGAACATGCCCTCATATTTTTTGTTGGTTCCAAGGAATTTTGTTCTGAGGTCAGCTCTTGAGAAGAAGAAACAAGAAGTGCTAGGTACGATTCAGAGCTTGAGCAATTTCTTTAGTAATTTAAAAAACCTTTACGCAAAATTCATGCCAAAGAGTTAATGAGGTGAGACAGTAAATTTATATTTTTTAGTTTTAAAAATTCTCCCTTTATTAAAAGAATTTTTTTTCATTACAAACAAATGAAAAATTGCAAAAAAACATAAAAAATTAGGATAAATTGTAATTGTACCACTCATTGTTAACTACTTTTACATGAGTTTTTATTTTGTTTTGTTTTTTGATGCCAGGAATCAGGGCCTTACCCTTGCCAGGTAAGCACTGTGCTGCTGAGCTACATTCCTCCTTTGGGTGTTTCTTTTGAAAATACTTCGTGATGTGCAAGGTTATATGGAAGCATGAATTAGCTAATTATTATAGAAGTTGTTTCCTTTATCCCTTAGTTGTATGGAAAGAAACTTAGCTGTAGGTGAAGGGTTGTCCGGTACTTCCTCTCCATTACCCAAAATACACACTTACCACTAAATGCACTAAATGATAGAATAGGATAAGTGTCTCATTGTTTTCAGGAAATTATCACTTGCAAGTATCTATAGTTAATTTCAAAACTTGCCCTTTTCTTACTACAGTAATGATGATGATGATGATGATGATGATGATGATGCTGATGATGATTTGTGGTGCTGGGACTGAACCTAGAGCTTCCCCCTAGGTAATACTCCTAGCCTATTTTTAAATTTATTTATTTTTATTATTTTGAGACATGATCTCACTGAGTTGCCAAAGCTGAATTTGAACTTGTGATTTTGTTGCCTGAGTCTCCCAGAGTATTGGGATTATAGGAATGTGCCATCATCACACTGGCTGAATTGTTATTATTAATGTTACTAACAATATTACTATGTTACTGGGTAAGGCATGCATCCATAGTTTAACTTTATGTGTAATATTTCAAGATTCCAGAAAAAGGAAAGGACAGAGTCTCAGCTATAATTCTTCCTTTATCCCATTGACTGTGTTTATATACTTACATTAATCATGTGTAGTGTTTATAGTTCTTAGTTATAAAAGATTTGGCAAACTAATCAGAATTTTGGAGTTTAAGTTTTCTAAAATCAAACAGCATTTTGAAGATGAAGTATGATGTGATTTAGGGGCCAGGGATTTAGCTCAGCAGCATAAGCGCCTGTCTGGCAAGCACATAGTTGTGAGTTTGATCCCTGGTTTAAATAAAAAAAAAAAAAAAAAAAAAAAAGTTGTGGTTTAGTTTGAACTGCTCTCACAGAATGCTTGATACTGTGTGCTGGGTGGATTAAACATCAAGTGTTTATTTATGATAATTAGATGGTGGGAGTCCAAGGTCAAGGTGCTAACATTACTAACCTCTTGGTAAGGGCCCTTGATCTGTCCCAGATATGGTCATTTTATTCTATCCTCAAGTGACAGAAAGAAAATCCATTCTTTTCATGTCTTTTCTTACGGAAAACTAATTCTGTGCATACAAGTTATACCGTCATGACTTAATTATCAAGAGCTAAATACCTAATAGCATCACATTAGAGATTAGAATTCCACCTTATGAATTTTGAGGTGAAACATTCAAGTCTATGAGATGAAGATTCCATATTTGAGTTGGATCACAAAGGTCTCTTATTGTTGGACTTCATATGCTGCATATAATATCCTCAAGTGTTTCTACAATTACTAACATGGGAAGGGACTGGAAAGTCAACATATCTTAATGTACGGTGCTATGTTGGCAGAGCAATTGCAGTGAGAAAGAGTAGAACTTGGATTTTGTTTTCGTTCATATATCAATGTACCCATGTATTCAGTAATTACCTAAGTATGTACCTCTCCCAGGAATTTGCTAAAAATCTAGAGTATGAAGGGAATCCTGAGTAAAGTTTTCATTTTTTTCTTTACAAAAGGGCTGGGGAATTTGAAAAATTACTCAGATCTCAGTTTTAATATTGATCGTTAAAACAGTAAGTGCCTTTGGTTGTCATTTATATCATAATTCAGTTAATGTCTGATTACATTGCTATCATATAATAATGCCTGCTGTACTAGCCATTCATTTGGAGAAACAAATGTGGTAATGGTTATAAAAAATGATTGTGGAACATATGTTATAGCACAAATATTATCAAGGATGATTTGAAAATGCATAAAGTGTTTCTGAAGGGCCTTTTGTAATTGTTCATTCTGAACATATTATTTTTGAGTTCTTGAAACTTTTGCAGCAAGTGGCCTTATTTTTAAATGACTTTCTTCAGTAGAAGTTTTCCCTCTAGTGGTTGCTGTGGAAATCACATGAAAGTTCAAATGAAAAAACAAAACAAAACAGAAAAACGAATAACCTGGAATTTTGAGAAGCTGTTAGCTAGTTTTCTTCAAAAAAAAAAAAAAAAAAAAAAAAAATCCAAAGGAGACAATAGTCAAACCAGAATGGGCATCTTTGTGAATCTTATTGCCTTCAAAGTAGTTGCCTATATTTGGATTTTAAAATTATATGAACTCCCTCAGATTTTGAAAATTGGAGCATTCTTTGCTCCTTTTATGATATATGGCTTGCAAAAGAGAAAATGGTTAAGGCAGCAAAGGCTTGGGACAGGCAGTAAAAAGCTGCATAGTCCCCATTTCGTTATGCACACAGAGCACTTTCAAATACAAGTTCTTATTTGATTTTTTTCTTTACTGATCTGACTTTCAATATAGCAGAGATCTCTTGTAAGCATAGCTGGTCTTTCTTCAAGGACCCTGTACAGAAAGCACTCCCAAAGACAGAACACTGTAATTTGCTGAGAAGTTAGCTACACTTGAAGCCCTAGTATGACCTCCCCGGCGCCCTGCTCTCTGTCCCCTGATCCCTCTGCAGCCTTTCCGTGGCTTGGTCTTCCCTTCCTTACAGTGCTCTGCATGCTGCCATCCATAGCACCCCCTCTTCTCTCTTCCCTGCTCTTGGCACCTTTGCTCTGGCATCACAGCTGGCTTAAATGGACTACCTCCCTAAAAGCCTAGTGTACCTCAAAACTTCTTCCCTGAACTACCTACCAAAGCAGCTTTTCGACGGTTAATATTCACCGTAACATGCATATATTTGTTCCAAACTCTTCTCACAATCTAAATTATCATGCTGCTTGCTTATTTATGTATTTAGCTAATGTAATCTGTATCTCTCACAAGAATGGAAGCTTCGTGAGACAGATTTGGACCTCTGGTTCACAATCACATCCTGAAACCAAAGCAGGGCTTCCTACAAGGGCTGTGCTTGATGTTGCTTGACACAAGGAATAAATGGTTGGAAAATAATGGGAACGCAAGTATTGTGGAATACCAAATAGATTTTGATACCCTATTTTAGTTGAGATTGTTTTAATCTTAGGAATAATGAGCTTTATGGGGTGGGAATTTAGCTCTGTGGCTCAAGCGCTTGCCTGATGTGAGGTTGTGAGTTTGATCCCCAGTACCTCCTCCTCCCTAAAAATAAAGGAAAACAGAGAAAAAGAAAAATGAGTTTTATATTAATTAACCTTATAGCTAATACATATTCAGTTAAGATTTTTAAAAATGTTGCAATTCTTTATACAGAAGCTTTAGTATAGAATCACTAAATTTAAACATAGGTAGATAGGAAATTCTTGTTTATACTAAATAAGAACATGGTGTTTTTGTCATTTTTAATACATTTAATTATATTCATCAGCTTTTTTAGTGATATATTCAATTTCTTATATCTGCACAATAAGATACTCCATAAAGTGAAGTACTTTTTTTCTGAAAGTGTTCCATCTTGTTCTGTGTTTCATACAGAGATAATTGCTGTTCACATTCACATACTTGGCTTTGTTAGCCTTTTCTTGTTTCAAAAAATGATCAGTAAACAAAAAATAACCTCTTTTCAAAACACTTCTCAATTATAGCTTCAATTAGTTTTGATTGATGTTCTTGTTTGACATGGCTTTAATTATTTTCAATATTGTTTCATGTTCTTGAGGTATATATATATATATGTATATGTACATAAAGCCTCAAAGTGTCTGAAATGATGGCTGCTATATTTATGTCTCCTGAGGGCTACAGTGCTGGAAGCCTATGTAGCACATTATTAAGAAATGTATTGCAACTGGTTGCCTTTCTAACCATGTTTGTTGCCTGTTAATGTGCACTTGTTGCCTCATGCAACTAAGAGACAGGTGTTTTTGTTGAAATATGTGGCAAAAAGGCTGACTGCAAAAACTGTGAATTTCCTACTTGGTCTTCTGCTGTCACTTTCTTCATGCAGCCCAATAAAAACAAGGGAGACATGCATATATTATAATAGCATTTCCCTGGTAGTATTTTTAAGAGCTGTGTATTCTCTAAATGGTGGCACAGTTGCAGTAAGTTATGGCTAATACTCAGTGTGTATGTTAGAGGAATAATATATTTTTAACTCATTGTAAATGAAAGGAATTGGAAGAGAATTTGGTATGTGTTATATAGATAGTTCTGTTTATTACAAAGACTTTCAAGATGAATAGATGAAAAACAGCTCATCATTGACTTATTCAGGCTCTGTCTTTTTCATTCTTTTATCCTCTTCTTGTTACCATAGTTACTGGTTTAATCATGATGCACAGAACCATTTCTAATTACAGTATATGCCAGTACAAAAATTAATTCTTTGCATATCTTAGGCCACAAACAGCTTGTAGCTTGCTTTTTGGCATTTTGTTACTGCATATTCTGAAAAAGACATTTGCACATAATTTTAAATTTGTTGTTATCTGCTATTTGTTTGTAAAATGAAAATGTCTCGGAAGTGGGTTGATGTTAAGATAACCAATATATATTTTTGATTTGAAAGTTTATTACAAATGAGACATCATTAACATTTGCTTGATAAGTTAATAACAATATACATTTCATTATCTTTCACTGTCAGAAAACAATACTAACTGGTTGTTCGTCATTTAGAAACCAAAATTACCAAATTTCTGGGACTAAGTATTTGAACCAGAAACCAGTATTTGAGCACTTATATTTTCCCCACTTGGGGCTATTTAGATCAAAATTCCTTTTGCTGAAATTTTCAGATTCTGTAGATCATCTAGTATAATTTGATATTTTAAAATGTATTTTAAATTCTTATTAGGCATAATAGGTAATTTCTACATGTATGAAGTGAGATGGAGAACCAGCTAGAGTTAAATCTGATGTCTTACCTTAGTTGTAGTAATACTAATTATAAAAATATATATATATATATATAGTAATGGCCCTATAATTCCATTTGTGCTTATGGGAAAACCCATGATTGCCAAATCTGCTAGTCTGCTTGTTAAGACTTAAGTAGATAAATGTAAAATAAGAACAAGAAATATTTCCTGCTACAAAACCAAGACTTTTTCTTCTTGCTTCTCTTTAAAAACCATCATACTCTAGTTCTAGTCTTAAGTTGTATATTCACTCTCAAGGAGTTTATTCCAAAATACATTTTATCTTCCAGTTGAATCTTACTGTGACTTTGTCCATCTGATTGACTTTATTACACTTAATGGACAAATAGAATGAGTATGTTGTTAATTGAAGGGTCTTTAAAATTACTGAACTATATTGGCATTTAAGTTGATAAAAAGTGGACTCTGTAATTGGGGAAAATGCATTTGTTGGCGTTTTCATTTGATATTTTTAACTTGCCTGGATGCAAATGAATATCAGCCAGGAAAACATAATTCTATTAAATGTAATTGAATTGATTTAAGAAAGTTAAAAATCTCTTAATCTGGGCAACAGATTTTATACCAAGAGGAACACAGACTATTAAATCATTCACAATTTTAAATGTTCTAGAACGGAAATTGTAGACATGAAGATTGCTACATGAATTTGTCTATTTGATCCCCCTCAGGGTTTTGGGATTATAATTGTTCGACCAATACAGGATCTGCCTCAGCATTCTTCTAGCTCTAATCCAGCTCCAGTCCAGAGATGTGGTAGATGGAATTTAGATTCTGTGCAGTATCTTTAGTTGTCAATTGTAAACAAGGTAGACATTCCTAGGTACAAGCATTTTTCAAAGCCATTTTAGTTATTTAATGAATTATTGAGTTTATTTTAAAAAAAACATTGTGGGTAAGTATAAGATATAATAAGGTAAAGCTCAAACTGTGTTATCCATTCACTTGAGATTATATCTATGTAAATAATTAATAATTTTAAAATTAAATAAGTTAATTAAAGTTTCCAAAATTGCCAAACCAATTTCATTATTGATTTCACCTTTTGCTTTAAGTAGCATTTTTAGATTTAGGTGCAATTTTTGTTGTTCAAAAGGATTATTCATTTAACCTAGCTTGGCTCTCAACCTAGTGGTTTTGTATTACCCTTTTCTTAATAGCTAGATTTCATTTTTTAGAGTTTAATTTACATGAAATTTAAATTCAAAATTTCAAATGAAGCTTGCTGAAATAATCAAGTAAACTTTTAAAATCGCATGTGATATCCCCCTTGCAATCCTCTGGTATTTGCAGGTTTCTGTTTACTAACTGACTTGAAAGCCATAGGTGATGCCCATCAGAGTAGCAGGCTTATTTACATATGTTAGTATATTGTATATTATCATGATATTAATTGAATTACACTACATAAGTAGTTTTCATGTATTACTAGACATTTATATTTATTTTCTGTGATTTTTCTATTTGTATGCTTTCAGTACTTATCCTTTACCGTTCTTGCTTTTAGTTATTTTTAGGACTTCACATATATTATAGACATCAATATTTTCTCTAATGTAATTTAGGATGTGCTTCTCCTAATGGTGTGCTTATTTTTGAAGTTCACAGTATCTTTATATTTAAAATGTTTGTCTTTATTATTTGAATCTTTTTCATATATTGTTTTTTGTTCTATATCTTTTTGGATTATGCTTCCACATTTATTATATAAAATATGATTCATAACTTCTAGGTTTCTTTAATATGATTTTGAGATTACTAATTAATTAATAAAGTAATTAATAATTACACTATTAATTATTAAAATATCCATTGAGAGTCTGCTGCCTGCTACATTTGTGTCACATGCAGGAGCAAACTCTAAATGAGCCTTTCTCTCAGGGGCGCTGTGCTCTACTAGGTTAAGGACTCTGATCAGATTAGCACTTTTATCAAAGTAACTAAAAGTTAGGTACAAGGAAGGAGAAGTATGCATCAAATGTATATTTATTGGTTGGGGAATTGAAATATAGAATTATCTCCAACTACTTAACAATATTGCTTTTCTATTTATTGCAAGTTTTGCATTATTTTTAAAAAACATTGTAATGAATCAGAATGTTTCCACTGAGTATTGAATTTAGAGCCTTTGAACTCAGCTACATTCTCAGTCCAGTGTTAAATTTTTATTTTTATTTTTTTTTAATTTTGAGACAAGGTCTTGCTAGATTACTAAATTATCCAGCTTGAGGCTCCGTCCTTTCATCCTCCTGCCTCAGCTTCCTGTAGTGCTAGGATTTCAGAAGTGTGCCACAATGTCCATTTCATTGAATTTCTTTTGAATATTATTAATTTGGTGAATGTAGCACACTTATTGTTGAAGACAAGTTTTCAAATACTAATTATATTTTTAAAACCATAAAATTTAAAAATTTTTACTGGGTGTGAGTTATTGAATTCAGGTACATTGTATTATCTTTATTTACTCATGCTTTATTCTTTGTTAAACATGTTTTTCCTCATAAGTTATAAAGAAATGTATGAGTATATATATGTAGATACATGTAAATATACACATTTGTTTTTAGAATGTTCATATTGAAACATAGATTTCTAAAATTCTGATTGCTCTCAGCCTATATGTTTGTTCTGGCTATAGTTTTAATGTTTTAGGAGTGTTAACACAAAAAGCAGAGAGTGCTCAGCCCTATGGATAGCAACTTCTTTTTTCTATATTAAGGATTTGCATATTTGACTGCCTCAAATTACCTTGGTTAGTATCCTTTTTTTTCTTCAATATCCACCCAGCAATGAATGAGAATGCCTTGAGTGGGGTGATAAATAGCCTTGGAGAGGCAGCTCTAAGCGACATGCACTCAGAGGATCAGAGGTGGAGAGATGCAGAGGTCGTTTGAATTACTGACCACTTTCTGAAGAGCGGATTGTGCTACAGGAACTAACAGGAAAAACGCAACACTATATCCTGACCAAGATGGCTGTCCATTGCTAAGCAGAAGGATAATTTAGTTCCAGTAGCCTCTTCATTAAAATAGTAAAAAATAATACAATTGGAATTAAGTGGGTCCAAGAGATTATGCTTTAATATCTTTTGTGGAATTTCATGTTTGGTTATGATCTTTGAAATGAGATGAAGGTTTGAGTACTAATTTGATTTTAGATTATTATTTTAAGGATATACAAAGGCTTAGCTAATTTTAGGTTATAGTTTCAAAAGTGGGGCTACACATTAAGGCTAACATGCTCAGTAGGAAGCAGTTTGTGACACAATTTGTCATTGTGTCTGGAGACAAATGTTAGCATCAGAATTGTAAATGGAAGGAAAATAAATTAAATGAGATAGCTTTATTGCCCTGCTGTTGTGTGAAAGATGATTTTATATTCATTTTTATTGAGGCAGTTAATTTTTAAAAACTCATAAACTTTAAAACTTAGAACAGAACACTCTGCATGCCCTTGAACTACATACATTTTAGTGCTTAATTTTTTAAAAATGATGTTTCTGACATTTACTGTAAAGAATACAGTTTATGTAATTTCTCCTACATCTGATTTAAGTGATATTTTAGTGTTCTAATCATCGCAATTTCAAATTAACAATTTAACTGGAAGAGTTGGTTTTTAATTAAGAAAAATCATTTATTTGCTAAAAGAGGTGGTACGCATCTGTAATCCCAGTGCTTGAGAGGCTGAGGCAGGATACCAAGTTTGAAGCCAGTCTGGAGTATATAGCAAGATCTTTAAAAAGCAGAAAAGCAAAAACAAAAACAAAAACCAAAATCTGATTTCTCCAGTGCTTTGAAGAATTCTGTTGGTATTTTGATTGGGATTGCCACATATATAATCGATTTGCAAAATATGATACATATGTCAGTTTTAATATGTATAGGATATATTATGTATATATGATAAATATGAGAATTTTGATCTGATTGGTTGCTGCCTATAAAAGAATAGGGGGTGCATTTCCATTTATTGATGTCCTTTTCAATGCCCCTTTTCCAACAGACAGAGGACTGATAGTTACTATATTGAAAGAAGTTGAAAAAATGAGATCACTCGGGGCCGGGGATTTAGCTCAGCAGCATAAGCTCCTGCTTGGCAAGTGCAAGGTCATGAATTCAATCCCCAGTACAAAAAAAAAAAAAAAAAATTAGATCACTCAGATTAAAATTTCAAAAAAATGAATAAACACTTATCTGAAGAATTACAAATGGCCAATAAATACATGCAAAATATTCAGTCTTTTTGGGCATTGGAAGTAGAAATTAAAACAACTATGAGGTTCTGACTCCAGGAAGTATGAATATCATTAAGAAATTAAAGAATAACAAATGTAGGAGACATTATTAAAAAAGAAACTCTTCTGCAATGTTGAGGAGAATATAAACTAGTACAACTACTATGGATGTCAGTATCATCCTCAGAGTTAAAGACTTTTTATAGTGATATGTGGCTGTCCATGATTATAGCATCACAAATTCATAATAGCTAAGTCTTGGAAGTGGCCTGTATATCCTTCAACAGATGAATGGACAAAAAATGTAGTTTTTGTACACAGTGAAGTATTACACTGGTATAAAGCATAGGACCTTGAGACCATAATGTTAAGTGAAATAAAGCAGGCACACAGCTTAAGTAATGCATGATTTCTCTTAAACAAGAATATCAAAAATATAAATAAAAAAGCTAAAAAAGCAAAATAAAAGGTAGATAATAGGAAACAAGAAAGCAGTTATTTTGCATTAGAGGAGGATCAAGAGATAGAAGAAGAATTGGGTGAGGCTGTGAAAGTAAAATGAATCAAGATATTTTACGTATACATCCTAACTCCTTGTAATGAATGTTAGCATTATATGTTGCAAACGTGTACTAGTAAAAATTATCAAGAAAAAATGTCCATTTACTTGATAGATAGTCAAAGTGTGATATATCTGTGCTTTCTTAGATTCATATGTATAATCCCTTTCTTCTTAGGTTAACTATTAAAATTTAGGTAATTTTTGCATTACAAAAAGAGTTTGTGCTATAAAATTAACATCTGTAGTAGTTGCTTTGTGGAGGAAACCTTTACAATCAAATGCATCTATTTTGAGTGTAGAGGTCAGTGAAATTTGGCAAATGTAAATTCTAAGTAATCATTATCATCTTTGAAATCATCCCCCTCTGATAGTCACACAGCCGCCATCTCACTCTAGGCCACCTATAATTGCTTTCCCAGTGTAGGGTTAGTCTGCCAAAGTGGTATGATGGATGTAACTCTTTTTTTTGGTCTTTTTCATTTTTATCGGTACTGGGGATCGAACTCACGTCCGCCTGCTTGCAAGGCAGGTGCTTATGCGCTGAGCTAAACCCCTAGCCCCGATAGATGTAACTCTTTATGTCTGGTTACTTCCACTAGCATAAAGTTTATACAATTCATATACATTACTCTGCTTTAATAGCTGATTTATGTATACCGCCAATTAATATCTGTGTGACAATTGTTTTTTTTTTTTTTTTTTTTTTTTTTTTCATTTTGGGGTAATAAAGTTTCTAAAAACATTATATGCAAGTCTTTGAGTATAGATACATTTTCATTTCTATTAACTATCTAAAAGTGTAATTGTGGGATCCTATGGGAAACTTACGTATATCTGTATAAGAAACTTCCAGATTCTTTCCAAAATTGTACAGTTTTACATTTCTGCCAGCCATGTATTAAGTCTTAGTGTTATTCCATCTCTTCACTGATTTATTGTTAATTTTAGTCTAATGACTAAAATATTCTAATTTTAGTCATTTCAGCGGGTGAATGATATTTCCTTATGATTTCAGTTTGCATTTCTCTGAAGATTAGAATGGTTTGTCTTTTCATTGGTTTGTCTTATTGATCATACACATATATTATTTTCAAACTGTTGATTTTTAGTTAAATGGATATTTTAATAGAATTGTTGATTTTGTTGTGATTAGTATTTGTGTGGTATATATTTTCTGCTTTTTTATTTTTTACTTATTTTATTTTATAGAGAGCATATAATTAAGGGTTATAGTTTTTGTGTAATCCAACAATCATTTATTTGTTCGACAATGTACGATACTGTAATTAATAGTATAAATGAGTCTCAGTATACCCTCTTACTTATTTTCTGTATGTCTCTATGTTCATTATTTACTTTTTTCTGACATTTTGAGTTTAATTGAACATTTTTACTATCTCCTTACTATTTTTCATTTTCATCTTTTTAGCAGTTTTTTAGGGTATACAATGTATTCTTTAGTTATTGCAGTTTACTTTCATATAATATTATTTAACTTCATGTATAAAATAAGATCCTTAAAGCAATGATCTTCTATTTTGCCTTCTTTCCTTTGTGGTATCATCACCACACATTTTACTTTTTATATTTAATAAATTTAAGATAATTTGCTATTGTGCTTTAAAGAGAAAATTAAAGATCTTCTTATCGTGGGCAAGTGGCACTGGCTTGTAATCCCATTTCTTTGGGAAGTTGATGCTGGAGGATCAGAAGTTTGAGGTCAGCCTGGTCAGCTTAATGAGACAGTGCTTCAAATAAAAGTTAAAAATTAAAAAGTGTTGGGAGTGCATCCTAGTGGTAGAACGCCCTGGGAACTCTCCTTAGCACCTCATAAAAATTACAGACTGGGTAATCGATTAATTTCATAATTGACTATTTTTATAGTTCTGAAAGGAATTCCAAAATCCATGTGTCTTCAGGCTCAGCGACTGACGAGGGCTGTTAGGAAGTAACTGACTCGACTCTACATCCTTGGGAGGGGAGGAGCAATGTGTTCTCACTTGGTGGGCAGCCAGAGCGCAAGAGGACCGAAGGCTGTGCTAAGCATTTCTGTTTTTTAAACAAGGACCTTAGTTCCACTCATGAGGGAGTCTGTATGACCTAAAGACTAATAAAAGGCCCCACTTTTTAATACTATCACACTGACAACATCGGAATTTGGGGAGGGGTTCATTCAGACCATTTTGTATTGTTATTGTTTACATTAAAAAATGTCTCCTTAAAACTTTATGGGTTCAGAACTGGGGTTTTTGCAAGGTGATGGATCATGGGAGAAGTAACCCATCGGTGAGTTCATGCTGAATGTGCTGTTAGAAGTGGGACCTGGTTAGAGGTGGGTCAGTGGGGTGTGAACTGGAAGGCTATAGCTTATCCTCAGTTCCTCCGTTTTTTCTCTTTCTTGTCTACTGTGGGTTGAACAGCTGTCCTTCACCGCACACTTTCTCTATGTTGGAAAAGGTGACCATGTACTGACTGAATCCTCTCAAAACATGAACTTTGCAAACTCTTACCCAAAAGCTGGGTATTTTGTTCCAGTGACAGAAAAGCAGTACATACATGTATTTACATATTTATCATTTCTAGCCCTCTTCTTTCTTTATGTACACTTGAGTTCTATCTAGTGTCATTTTCTTTTCACAAAAAAATTTAATATTTTTGTACTGTAAATCTACTAGAATGGATCCTACAGACTTAGTTACTTGAATAAGTGGTTCACTTTCATTCTTGAAAAAAATATATATATCACCTGGAAATTTGAGGTTCCAGGATTCAATTTGTATAGTTCAACCTTTGACAAGTAAATTATATATTTACTTAATAATTCTCTTTGGTTTAGTTTTCTCATTTATAAAATGCGAAGGATAATAATTACCTCATGGAATGAGTATAGCGGTGAAATGGAATAAATGCTTAGAACTATGCTTATCTCAATGTAAGTGCTCAGTAAATATTCAGTATAATACAGATATTAGTAATAATATTTATCGTAGCAAAAGACCGTGATGATACAATTACTTATTGTTTTCATTGTTTTAAAATTAGATGTGGCTTTTCATCCTAAAACTGGCAGTTTAGGTAAGAAGAGCTAAATACAAATACAGTGTTCAGTAATTTAAATTGTATATATCTCTGTAATTCTTATCTATTTTACTACATAGCTCTTGATTGGACTGTCAGTTATTTAATAATATACTGGCATTATGTAATATAAGAGAAAGAATTTATGTTACGGGAATAACTGTGTTGTCTTGGTCTTTGGTATGTGGGAAGAAAGGAGTGGCCCTTTTATCTGCAGGAAAGGGGCCAGACTTCTTGACAGAAGTCTTCAAATTATTTGAATAGCTTTCATTTTTAAAAATTCAAAGGGATTAAAATGAAATTCAACTTTTAATACTTAAAAGAACTTCACGCAATAAAAAAAGATTCTTGTAAAATTAAATTCACAGTTGAGAATAGTTATCTAAATTTAGTTTGCAAAGTGCATAAAATATGTTGTATAATATCCAAAATGCTCTTTTCCTAGATGAGCTCTTGTTGAAATTCTTAAAAAAAAAAAAAAAAAACAAAACAGGAGAAAAGTTTGTAGTAGTTCTTCTTTTCTTTTTTTAGAGTTCAGGTTTATATTTTGCTTTTTGTTGTTTCTTTGGTCTAGGTTAAAAAGTTCTCTTTTTAAGAAGGTAATTTACATAGATTTTAATCTTCAAGATGAACAAAATTCTCTAGGTTCTTTTTTTTTGAAACGTCTGATGCTCTTTTCAAACTCTAGCAAAAAAAGACACATTTTTTAACAGAGTATTTCACCATTAACAAAAGAAGAGCAATTGAGAATGACTTAATGTTGTCTCTGTGCTTCATGACTGTGACATTATTCATCTCTTCAGCTCAAACAGCATGTCAAAAGAAAACAACTGCTGATGGTTGTTTGTGCTGAAAATAGAAAGCACCAGAGAAAAAGAACTCAGGATCAAATAGTTTTAGCATTCAGCCATAGGGGAATGCATAGGCTCCTTGAGAATGACTATGACAGAGGACCAGCGCTTGACTTCAAAATGTACTTTGTCTCCATTTCTCCCAAGTCAGGTGCAAAGCCATGGCATATAGAGGAAATCGCACTATCACTGTGTAACATTTCCATCATATGTTTTTTCTGTATGTTTCTACTTCTTAAGAATTTTAGATATTCTGTTTTATAATTGTATTTGTGCTTTACTAAAAATACATTTGTTTAACCTCTTGCCCTGACAACAGGAATATATTTTTCAGAGAATAATGACAGAATAGGAGCCTATTAGAACAGTTTCAGTGCTTCCTGAGAACTCCTGCCTTACTGAATAATGAATTAATAAGGTTTTATTTTTGAGATTTGGCTTTCAAAATATTTTGATTGGAATAGGTGACTTTATGACTATAAAGATATTCATTTTTGTTTATGAAAGTGTCTTTGATACAGAAAAAGAATAGTGTACTAAAATTAAAGCCTGCTGTTTTGTTCCATGTCAGAGGGCTGTCATCTTAAATTTCACCAGTATTTCTGGAAAGGCTGTAGCTTTTAAAAATTTTGTTTATTTGACTTACCTAGCCATTGTTCTGAAAATATTAAGTATTAATATAGGTTCATTTATTTCATTTAAGCCTTAAATTCATAGCTTGAAGTAGGTGTACCCACATCTTCCTTTGGCATAGATTACTTAATAATATTAAATGTACCTGGAACATGTACATGGTAGAAATATACATAAAATATACTTTTCTAAAACCTCATCCATGCAAGTTAATTAAGAATATGATCAATTAATAATTTTATTTTTCCATTACAGCTTATTTATTTTAGTTCTGAGAGTTGGATACTAAATAGAAATTCCTGAGATAACCTGAATTCTTGCACTGTAAAAACAAGTATATTAAGATGAGATAAATCAGAGTCCAATGCTTATTTGTATTATCTCTCTTGCACATGATAATTTGAGTGGGGAAATGAAATAAGCAATGTTTTCATGGCTATGTTTCAGGTCCTGCACTGCCCACCACATACCAACCAGGCCCACTACAGCTCCCACTCGCTTGGGCAGTAAATGCTTTCTTTCCCAAATGACTCCCAAATACAGTCTTCTTTTGTGCCAAGCATTTCTGGATGACTTTTTAATTGTAATGTTTAAAGTTTGGATAGAGGAAATGGTAGTAAAAGCAGGGAGTAATGCCAAATCCTTTTAAACTTGTATTGCTTGTGCTGAAATCATATGCTATGAAACCACACATGAACTCACAAAGTAAAAAAGGCCGAATAGTTTTCCCAGTTAAACATTTATGCCACCTGAGCAGGATTTCACCAATAGTTTTAGAATAACACCTGGTAATAGTTCATTTTATTTATTCTAACTTTTTATTCCAAGTCCCCGTGGAGTTAATGAGTAGGTTTATATTATTAAAAGGCATTTTTAAACATCTTTACACTATGTCAGTTTTCCTAAACCTTTAGGATTCAGAAATAAAGAGTATGTTCAAGTCAAGATATTCATTTTACAAAGTACAAAGAAAAAGTAAGGGACTTTTCTGTTTTCTGATTCCATTTTTCCTCTAAAACCCACAGTAATTTTATATTCCCCTAAGAAGGAAGACAGTCATTTCCTAAACAATGAACTCTCCACTTCCGAAACCAGTTAATAATGGCAAGTATTTTTAGTATTTAGGAACAGTCCAGTTAAAAAAAAAAAAAAAAAAAAAAAGATCCTTTGTCACAATATTAGTTTAGACTTTTATTCTTAATCAGAACTAACTGAAGAAAGCATCCAACTCAGGTATTGAAGAAGGAGAGGGATAGGTGTCAGGAGACCTCAGCCCATTGAGACACTGCCTGACATAAAGCACATTTGCAGTCTCTTTAGAGACTAATACATCTCTTGCTAAATGCTATCATCTGTATTTGACATGTACCATCTTATTGTGGACTTTTGTTTAGAGTGAGAGCCACATTCCTTGCCTGTATTGACCAGTGTGGTGTTTTCACAAATGACTAGACATTTAATAGAAAGAAACATCCCCTCAAAGCCATATGCTCAGGAAAGAAGCTATGCGTTTCTTGTTGGTCTCCAAGCTTTATTGTTTATAGACACTCTCAGCCCTTTACTCCTACTTCTGGGAGGTAGGGAGTGGTGAACTGTGAAGAAATAAAGGCAAGAGTGGAAATGCAGAAACCTGAGGTCAGGCAGAGCCCTCCCTCTTAGTTGGAGAAAAAAACTGTCCAATGACTGCAGCATGTTTATTTATGCAAGCTGATGCCAGGTGAAACCCCTCTGACTAACAACTTGTTCACCTAGCTTGCCTCAGGCACTTCTTGTTTTTCTGGGCTGGAACAGCTTGTTCAACTGGCTCACCTTGGGCCCTCCATGTTCTCAGGACTGACCTTCCTGTGACCCCACACATGTGACTGATCTTCAGCTTTAGTTACTGCCCACATCTCCCACTTTGTTGTTTCATAGCTGCAAGTGATGACTGGTCAGTTGGAGATGGAGGAGCTGTGTGTGGAGCACTCTGCAGAAGAACTTCTTCTTGAACCCTTTCCTTTCCAAGTGAGCTTACTAAGTTAGGCTAAAATTAAAAGATTTTAGGTCCCTTCATTCAGCAATTTAACCTTAAATAGCATATAAACCTGTAAAAACAGTCAGTTACCAGTGTAGTTGGAAATTGTCAGAAAGGATTAGTGATGAGGTTCTTTTATAGCTAGCATATTACCATGGCATTGATTCATACATCTCGTGGTTATACTTTTCTGTTGGGTGTTCAAGACCAAGTTAAAGTGGGACATGTTGATTTTTTGCTATCTTTCAAGGCCAGTTAAATCTCCTCAGTATTTACCTTGGAGCCATATATAGTCTCTCTCAGTTCTCCTATCAATATTAGCTGTCTGTATGAGGCATGGCCATTGCTTCACTAAGTTATTTTCTGTGAAACCTTAAGAAACTCTCCTCCAGCACACAATGCACCATTAGTCTCCATCCCCTGTGATTCAGCAGTGTCCTTGGTCACAAGATTGGGGACTCACCGAGTTATAGAATGTGGCAGCATAAGTTATTTTATGTTCTGGGTCCTTGCTGATCTCAGAGGGCCTGGGCCAAAACATTGACTGTCCTCTTAGCCCATCTGTCTTTCTAGTGTCTGGCCTCCAAGCCTCAGTCATTTAATATCCAAAAGAGGTTAATGATATTACATTGTAATGAGAGCAGTGAGCTTGGTATTATAATTTTATCTGAATATCAAACACTTTGGGCCACAAAGATAGAACTGTCATTTTCTCGCAATCATGGATATTCTAGTAGTTGAATTGCTGTAGAATGTTAACAGTTACATAGTTTTACACAGAAAAAAAAAAAAACCCTTGAAATCAAAAACTATACATAATGGCCATACACGGGGGTGGACATGAGAATTATGATGACATTTTTGTAACATTTAAATTCTCCACTTGGTATAGAATAGACTTTTTAGTCAATGTCTCCATCTAGTATGTGGGAAATTTTTACCTAACTTGTTGACCTTTAATGGAGTCTTTGAAGAAATTTGTGACATTGTATGGACTGCTTACTATCTAGGCATCTCTAAGTATAGAGGCACATACATAGCATATATATGACATAAGGTTTTGTTAATGGCAGAGGTTGAATCTGAAAGAAAAAAATCTGTCACTACAAACAATCCCTGTTTTACATTTTGGAAGATCTGAACATCTACATGCATGAATATATTTAATACACTACAAGATTAATAATTGTTATAACTAAATAAAACTTTTTTCTTAATTTAGTTTTGTACCAAGGCATTTTTAAATTAGAAAATCTTATTGTCTCATTTCAAGAAAACCTAACCTTTTGATGATGACAAATGTAAACGTAGCACAATAATATGTTTTTGATAACATTTGTTGGAGTACCTCCCATAAGGCTGTAGAGATCATTGGGGTCTCACAGTAGTGAACAAAAGCTGTAATATGATTTTCCCAGGCAACTGCTCCTTTCTCCCTAATCACTAATTCCCCATTCTTAAAGGGTCCCCATTTAGTTCCCTTAATAATTTCTGATGACCTTTGGGAAAACCAATTTTGACATCGTTTTGATCAGCTGGCAACCTAAGAAGAAGAATTTTTGGCCAAATTTAATTATAATAATTATTTTACCATTTTAAAATTTGTAATTATAAATAGACTAGTCAGAATTTTTTGTAGGTCAATTGGCAGAGATCTCTTACAAGAAGAATGTGGAAGGAACAAAGTCCTTTTTGTATAATCAATGTATATTTTTTGTATTTATTTTGTCTTAAGAATATTGTCATTTTTGTGTTCCTTTCTTCAAGTAGCTTTCAGCTCAGTTGTCTCCATGCACTCTATCACCTACTTAGATCTTTGATTCCCATTTTTTAATTACCATCTCCTGGGTATCTTGGATCAGTTCCTGTAACTGGCCCCAGGTTGGGTTTAGTAGCCCCATTCTTGTCTACCAGCTGTGGCATGGTCCCTGAGGCATTACTGTCACCAGACTGAGGCATAAGCTTCTTGAAAGGTGGAACCAGTTTCTTCTCTGGACCTGGGTCTATGATGCAGCCAGACAGCACATTCTGGGACCCAGATAGGATGTTTAGCATTTTCTAGAAAAATGGAAGCATATCCGTTGCCCTGTGTGAGTACTGGACTGGCTCCCTTCCATTGGCCAGTATGAAGATCTTTCCAAAGGACCCTTACCTTCTCTCCTTTACCTGATTAAATTGTCATTCTGCTTCTGTAGTCCCATCCCTAGTAGGATTTAAAAAGTTGAAGTGAAGTCTATTATGAGGAGTGAATTTTGTGGGGTAGGATCCCTGTGTTTGCTTTTATAGTTGAATTTTCAGCATGTGGTGAGGATATTCAACAATTCCTTGACCCTGAGTGTTATAAGCAATTCCTGTGTAAAAGAACTGTGAAACGTTTTATAAAATGTTTGGAAGGCAGTACTTGTATGAACTGGACCACTGTCAGTTTTAAGTGCTCACCAACATCCAGTGACATGTTTAGCTACTTCACCAATGTAGGTGGAGGCAAAATTAAATCCAGAGGACGTATTCGCTGAAACATGGACCCAGCTAAGAGGGCCAAGCACAGGAATGTGAATGACATCCATTTGCTGGAGATGATTATGGTGTAACCCCAGGGGAATAACCCCAATAGGGAGTGAGGAAAAATGTATTATGCATGAGGAGCATTGATTAACAATTTGTGGAGCCTGTGCCTGGATTGAAAGGAATTATTTGCATCAGGTAGAAGTGTTTTGATGGAAGGTGTCAAGGGAGTTAGAAGCTTCTTGAATGGCATCTGAGGGAGTAATAGTGACAGTAGCCAGCAATCTGTCTATTGTAGCAGTTCTCTAAATCAGGGGCCCTAGAAATTGGGAATGAGAATGTAAATGGCTGATAAAACAGGGGACATGTTTTATCATTCCATGACCAAATGACATTTTGGAGAACATGAAATAAGTGAAAAGGATCTTCTGGGCCAGTGTGTATAGGGGCAGCTTCATTGTGGCTCACCATGCTGCAGACAAGTGCTACCTAAAAAGAGATTATTGGGAGCAGATGAATGATCTTGCAAGGCCCATGTAACAGCCTGTAATTCAGTCTTTTGTGCAGAAGAAAAAACCTGTACCCTGTATTTGTGACGATTAGGCCATTACATAACCTCCCTGCTCGAAGAATACCCATCTGTGAAAACAGAGACACTTCCCTTAATGGCAACCAAGCTTATTTTTGAAGGGGAGACAAAAGATATGGGGGAAGCCAATTGAATTATTTTATTTGGAGGATAATGACAATCAGTAGCACCAGGGAAGGTAGCCAATGTGAATTGACTAGAGCACGAAAATTGCCACAGCCATTGTTGTTGAACAGTTTGAACCATAACTTTGATCTCTACTGTATAAGCAGCATCAGTGGCATCAGACAAAACCTGCTGACCTTTTAAAGTGAGTGCTGCAGTCTAACAGTAGTCCCACTGTTCCTTGGGGCAAAGGTCCACAGACTCCAGTAAGAATGGCTTGGAGACTTATTTCAGCAGTCACTATGAATCTGGAGGAGGGACTGAGGTTCAAGCTTTCACTATTTTTCATAAACATGCTTGGAAATGGAGAGTGGTATTTGGAGGGAATTAGGGAAAGCACCCCTACTATTTGGAAGGACCAGCTCAGGTCCCATTTCCCAGAATAGGTTGGATCTGCATTCATTTTTCCAATGATATCCTCATCTGCATTTGGACAGATAATAGGATTTTTTTTTTTTTTTTTTAAGGAAGGAACAGATAATGGATGTGCTACACCTACAGGTGTGGCAGAGCAATTTTGGGCAAAATGTCCCCTGTACCCACAGCTGAAACAAGTAACCTTGGTCTTTCTCTTTCTTGTAGGCTATCCATTGATAGCTTGAAGGATAAATGTAGCTGTGGCAGCCCCCCTGAACATAAGAGGGACCAATGTCTGCAAATTCAAGTAATTTCAGTTAGCATAGCTTGTTTCTTATTGGCTCATAAAACCTCTTTACACTACTTATTTGCATTTTCAAAGGCCAGCTGTTGAATAGCTAACTTTCCGACCTCTGTTTTATTGACAATCCTCCTACTAGCCTGCAATAAATAGGCTGCAAAATCCTGAAAATGTTCATCAGGACTCTAGCATCAGGACTCTGTTATTTGGAAGTTAGGTAACAGAATGTCTCACTCTTTGAAGGAAGTTCCCTTCAAGTCTGTCTGGCAGTTATTTTAATTTGTTCACATACTTGTATATGAACTCCCTCTTATGTTCACGGGGCTGCCACAGCTACAGCTATCATTCAAGCTATTCATTAATAGCCTACAAGAAAGAGAAAGAACAAAAGCAAATTGATTATTTGGGGCATCAAAGGCACCTTCTCTGGTTAACATTGTCTTTTATAATGGCATGTGAGCAGCATTGTGAGTGGCCAGATTTGCACATAACTCAAAAAATTTCCCTTTCAAAATAAATACTGCCCTAGACTTAAACATGATTTAACTATTCCTTCTTAGTCATTTGGAGCCGTACTCTGTTGTCCTATAAACTCTATCAAACCCAAAGTAAAAGTGGCTCCACTAATCAATTTTCTGCTCAGAGCCTATTTTAAGACAGGGCTCCACGCCAAATCCTCTATAATCATCTCACCAGCCATATAATCATCAAGATATTTATCATTGTTTATGTTGGTCTCCCCCAGGCCTCATGCATTTGCATTGTGCATTTGTGATTGGTTCATTGTCTAGTGCTTGGATTGATGGTGTCAGTGCTACATCCACCTAGGGGTGGAGCCAGCATACAGTGTATTGGCTGGAAGAAGGAGTGTCTCTCTCTCTGGCTGGTTTTTGCCTTGCTGTTTGTAGCTGCCATGAATTGCGGCCCAGCCATGCCACCCTGCCTTGGAGCCAACTGAGTATGGACTGAAACCTCCAAAAACTGTAAGAAATAAACCTTTGGTTTTCCAACTTTGGGCATCATGTATTTTGTCTCAGCGATGAGTAAAAAGTAACTAACACAATATTTTCTGATTTAGATTCACAAAAAAGAGGTGAATATGGGATCAGTGCTAGAGCAACCATTTCTATATACATCTGTTGCTCCATGTTTTACACCTGATGATGGGGTCAATATTGATGATATCAGTGGGATCAATATTGATGATATTAATGCTGCTCTGGGATCAATAGATGGGCATTGATGGGATCAATATGGATGATATCTCTCCCTTTTATGCACACAACTAGAGATGGTCCCTCACCTGCTAAATGATGAGTTTCCTCACATCCTGGGTCCCTGTTTAGGTACCACCTTATTACATCCAGCATAGCTCTTGAGAAACCGTCAGGGGGAGGATCATAAAGAAATGAAAGCAAGAGTGAAAATGCAGAAAATTGAGGTAAGGCAGAGCCTTCTATCATGGTGGAAAAAGAGCTGCCAATGACTGAAGCACATTTATCCATACGCTCACCCATTTGATGTCAGGTGAAACCCCTCCACCTAGCAACTTGTTCACCTCGCTCACCTTGGGCACCTTGGGTTCTCAGGGCTGGAATAGCCTGTCCACCTGGCTCACCTCAGATATCCCTTATCCTTGGGGCTGGCCTTGCTCCAGCCCTGCATGTATGATTGATCTGCCACTTCGCACAGTAAAATAATTTTATTTAGTCATAAGTAAAAAGTGTACACTATAAATCATATGTGCATACACATGTAGATTATAAAAACAACAAAAATGTAAATAATGAAAGTATGAAATGAAATCATGTTTTGATACTCAAGGTCATCACACTGAACTACATTCCCAGGTCTTTATTTTGGGCAGGATCTTACTAATTTACTATGTTGTTGAGGATGGAATAAAACTTTAAAATCCTCCTGCCTCGGCATCTGAGAGTGTTGGGGTTGCAGACATTGTCCATCACATCTGGCTAGTAAATATTATCATAAATATTTTGTAATAATATTTCATAGTAATATAATGTCATTTCATTAACAGCACAGATATCTATTTTCTTACTCAAATACTGTTACTAATAGTTTAACAATAAACTATTAAATAGTTAACTAAATATGCTCATATTTTCAGTGTTTCAAAGATAATTCTTAGTTTTTATATCATCATTAAATTTAAAAATGTACTCCTTCAGCTGACATTTCTTTATAAACTAATATATTTAATTGTCAAAATTTTTATCTACACATGCTGAGGTTCCCATAGCCCAGAAAATGCTTTGCTAAATTACTGACAGTCTTCAAAAATTTTCAGATTGTAAAATAATAAGTATTCCAGTAGAAATACTACCTTTCACAAGTATTGTTTTTATGCCTTGATTCAGGGTAATTTTCATGTATAATTACTTATATAAAGTCAGTTTTGTCAAAATTGAATTTTGAGTGTTTTATCAAATTTAAATTATATGTCATCTCAAATTAATTTTAATTTAACATGGAAGACTACATTATCTGGTAAAAAATGAGACAACAGCTAAAAAGATATTTCCCATAAGGCAACATAGGCCTAAACACACATAAATTATAATTAATTTTTAAAGTTTTAATGGTCTGTTTTTTCAATTTACTGAATTTTTCCTTGTTCTTTTCTATGTTTCTCTATTTTATCTTGTTTTCAGTAATTGCTATTGACTGAAAACATCAAAATCTAGCACCTTGGGAATTCTGTTCATTGAAACATTTGAAAGTATGTTTTTAAAAATTTAGAAAAAAATATTAAGACTCAGATATACAAATATAATTTTGTTGGCTACATTTAGTTTTAGTATAATATCGAAACTAGCAACTTAGTATGGATGCAATTATGAATGATAATTCATCTCAATCACGTTTATTTCTAAAGTTGTGCTCCAGCACAATTTGTGTTGATATTATCATAAAAGAAGTAAATAATTTTTAATTAATCATGAATTTTTACTGTATTTACAATATAGTGGCTATATTTTATCTGCTTCTATTTTAGCAGAATGAATTAAAAGTTTTGTTTGAATATATAAATTAGATTTTTAAATTCAAATCATTCAAGAAAATAAATTTAACTGCTTCTTATAGATGTCTTTCTTTTTTAAAATAATCTACCAAAATCTCTTTCTCTCTATGTATATGCATATATATATATATATATATATATATATATATATATATATATTCATACTACCAAATGTCAGGGACTACAGAGACAGCTTTTGAGAAAGTGTGTAGAATATATTTAAACTCAGCATAGATCTTATTAAAGATTCACCATTTGTTTTAGTTGAAAAATACTTATGAGTAAATTGTTACATGAGTAATAGTATATATGAGCTCATATTATTACTGTAATATCCTTAATGAATAACAATTGTGGATTGTAATTTAGTTCACTGACACTGATGTAGAGATGAGAGGAAAGATGTACTAGTTAAATAGTAAGACAATGTTAATTTACTGTGCTACACTATTTAATTTATGACTACTAAAGTATCTGTTGATCAGTTAAATGAAGAAAAGAGACAAAGAAAAGTTAAGAGAGCTTTTTATTATGTAATTACATTTTACATTATGTAGATTTGAAAAAAATATACCCTTAATGCAATGATCTTTATTCAAAATCTGGATTGGTTCTAGCAGAAGGCGAATCAACTCAGCTGTTTGCACCCATGTGGAGATATTAAAATTAGATTCCCTGACTTGCCTTTTTTTTATTTTATTAAACTTGCCTTTATTTTATTTTATTATTCCTTAGAATTTTTTAATGTGTTCAATATTTACTTATTTTTTATTCATTTATTGTTATTATTACTTTCTTTTTTGTCTGAGCCTCAGAGCAGAGGTAAGGCTGGTATCCTCTGGGAACCATGGTATCTTTGCTTAAGTATGTAAGAATAAGTCAATTGTTAGCCAGTATCTTAGGATCTTGAAATCTCTATGAGCTGGGCTAAGATCTTGTCATGGTGTCTAAAAGGATCTTCCGCGTACATGTTTGGAAGAGGTAAAAGCACCATATAGATGTGGACTACCTCTGATATCAGAGTACTCCAGAAGACTACTGCCAGACACACAGGACATTTGGAAATTGGCTTATTACTTGCATCAGGTGGGAAGGAAACTAATGTTGAGTATCTATTGTATCAGGTTTTCATGCTTTGTCTTATACAAGCTGCACATTAATCCTGGAAGATAATATAGATCTAAACCCCAATATCAAAGAATAGTGATCATAGCAAGACCTTCTGAATCATCTGTCGAAGGCCAATAAAGTGGGAATTATTTTCTTTTTACCGGCTACTAGGAAATTTGGAATACTCCAGTGAATCAGTGCAAAGTCTCATTACAAAAGCAAAGGTAAAAAGTCTAGTAGAGCTATGAAGACAATAGATCATGTTTAGAACTTCAATATATTCTGAAATGTGAAACCCAAGCCATTCTTTGCTCCTATAGTAAACTATATTTCCAATTTTCAAAAACTCACTACATAAACAAAACTGAGACTTCCTCTTAATTTTTAAGGAATTCCTTGGTCCGCTATTTCATACCACTTAACCAGTTTTAGAATACTTAGTCTTTCTTCTTTTTTATTGAGAACAGTGGTCCTTGACTTTATGATAGGCTGTGGAATGATTACTCCTTACAATGATTTGATTTAAATATTGAAATTCTTCTGCCTACATCTAAACAAAAATTTTCTGATTAGTTTTGAAGGCCATCTATGAAGCCATGAAAGCAAGCTAAAGTCCTTAATACAATGCCTAACTAATTAACCAAATGAGTTTATAATCTATTTGGGCATTTCATTCTTTGTTTTTCAAAAATTAATTAGTCATAGTTGTATATTACAAAAACTGATTTAAAATGATTTTCATTTAATTGTATAACTTGATAAAAAGTCATGCTGATGAACTATGTGCCTACATATCCTGAATGTTTTGCAGTTTGTATTTAATCTAGCAATTAATATTACTGAATAATTTTCACAAAAAACAACCAGTAAATCTCAACTGGGACACTTATCTCAGAATTAAACATAATTTACAGTTTAATTCTCCAAGATATTCATGTAGACCTTAAGAACTTTATTTAGGATACTTATGGATATAGTAATCATTTTTCATATAGTATTTAGGGATTATTTTAGACATTTTGTGATAAAATATCAAGCGTGACAAATAACATTTTATAAAGCAATAGAGCTTAGAGTTATACTTTAATTCAGCCTGAATTATTGTGAGGAACCACAAAATTGAAAATTAATGGATAAGAAAGGCCCACTGGTAAACCACAAAATGTAGTTAATAGATTGATTCATCCTGCATCTGTTTTAAATAGCATATTTTGATTCTCATGTCAAAAGCTTTACCAAAAACTACTTGAATAGTATAACATTTTAAGAGTTTTTTACCTTCGCAGCTAATGCTTTTTGTATGTTACCAAAAACTGATAACAACAACAAAAACAGCAACAACAAAACCCCTAAAAACAAAACAAAACAAAAACTATCTTGATGATTTTCCTGGGAATAATAAATTCTTTTATTGAGAGTAATTTCAATTCATCTCTTTTGGCTAATCAAGGATTTAATTACATTAATAGGAGACTGCACTCTTGAATGATCTTGTTTTGAAAAAATGATTTGGGTCTTAAATGTTCCCCAATGGCCCACTTGCTAAAGGCTTTGGCCTGAGTTTGTGATGCTATGGGGAGGGTTGGAAACTTCAGCAGGTGGGGCCTAGTGACAGGAAGGTAGCTCATGGGGCATAGTCTTCTAAAGAATATCAGGACTGCTCTCTCTCTCTCTCTCTCTCTCTCTCTCTCTCTCTCTCTCTGTCTCTCTCCCTCTCTCTCTCACATCTCTAGTTTTCTCTCTCATCTCTGTCTCTGTCTCTGTCTCTGTCTCTGTCTCTGTCTCTGTCTCTGTCTCTATATCTCTACCTCTGCCTCTGCCTCTACCTCTGTCTGTCTTCTCTCTCTTGCTTTTGGACCACCAAGAGGTGCGCAGGTCTACTTCACCATGCAGGTGATGTGCTTCTTCACCACAGGCCAAAGCGTAAAGGACCAAGTGGCCATGAGGTAGAGTTTATAAAACTCTGCTTCAAAATGTAACATTCCTCGTCAGGTGATTTTCCTAGGTATTTTGTCACAGTAATGGGCGACTGACCAACACACTGGACACATGAGGTCCCTGTGGCTATTATCAGCAGTTGTTCCTGTTCTTGTTTCCATTATCTTTTGCCGTCTGAGAAAGGACAGCTTCCTCTCCATGTACATGCTGTTGGCATGAACTCAGCTCTGACACCTTTAAAGACATGTTACATAACACACTTTAGACATCTGTTTGTCCATTGATGGGCATCTTGGTTAATTCTATATGTCAGTTATTGTTAATAATGGTATAGTAAACAAGGGCAAGCAAGTATGTCTTCAAAATTATATCCTTTGAATATATATCCGGGAGATGTACAGATGAATCTTATGGGAGTTCTATTTTCAGTATTTTGAAGAACCATGCTGTTTTTCCTAGTGGCTGTACTAATTTACATTTTAACTAACAGTCTGTAAGAGATTCTTTTCTAAGCATCCTACTGGCATTTCTTTTTATACATTTCAAAATACTTTAAAGGAAAAGAATATAAATATTCCCAATACATAAAATTGATACTATTTGTGTATATGAAGTGCCATTGACCCTGATTTGATTATTATGCACTATATGTATTTATCAAATTATAATACTGTACCTAATAAATAATTACAAATATGTGAGTTTAAATGGGAAAATTTAAAGTGTTCTTGCTACAGGAAAAAAAAGATCAGTAAGTGAGATGATGGATGTGTCAATTTGATTTAATCATTCCAAATCGTATTGTCATGGTTTATGTCAGTGGCTCTCAAACCTCATGCAATTATGGTGCATCTAAATCTAGCATCTGTGATTGGTTCATTGTCTAGAGCTCTGATTGGTGGTGTGAATGTTTCACCTGCCCAGGGTGGAGCCAGGATATGATGTATCTATGGCAAGAAGATGCTTCTATCTTTGCTGGTTAGTACTTTGCTGTTTGCAGTGGGCCATGAATAGTGGCCTTGCCATGCCACCCTGCCTCTTGGAGCCTGCTAAGTATGGACTGAAACCTCCAAAACTGTGAGAAATAAACCTTTTCTTCTTTCATGTTGGGCGTCAGATATTTTGTCTCAGCAACCAGAGTGAAAAGTAATTAAGACATGTGTATATATATATATATATATATATATATATATGTATCAAAGCATCACATTGTAACCTATAAAATATATGATGGTGAGTTAAAATTACTTTATTAGTTAAAAAGTCACCTCTTCAATGAAACGTTTATAATCATGACAAAAGATGGCTAGATGTAGAAGATACTGTGTTGAGTAACTACTGCATTCATTATATCTTCGATAGATGTCTGAAGAAAGGACAAAGATCTGAACCAGAAAGCCTATGCACTTTCTCACAAATTACACTCATTACCCTGAAACTGATAAGAAAATTTCTGGGGTTATGTGACTATTCATGCTAGAACTTCCTGTGGTGACACCTGGATTTCAGATTGAACTGGAGTTCTGTTCAGTGATACTTACAATTCATTGTCCTTGAGATAGTCAGTGACCATACCCAGCACTGTCATAGGCTGAGAAACACAAGCTTTTGCTAGTGCATCCAATTCAGATAAGGAGTTCACTTAATTGAGATAAAAGAAGAGAATGGGTATTTAGAAGACAATTAGCAGTCACAGACTCAGGTCTATCTCCTTATCAGAGGGAAAAGCTACCAAATTTTGCATTCACCCTTAGATAATGTTTGCCTGTTGGAAAATCTACTGATAGCTTTCATGTGAGTTATGTTGAGAATGAAAAAAAATAAAATGAGTTGTTATTTTTAAGTTAGAAATATTTATATAAAAGTGCTCCTTAAGCTTATTTTGATCCATCAATCTGTTTGTTCCGTGGTTTTTAACCTATTAAAAGTATGAATCCTAGATTTAAGGAGGTTATTATAGTTGAGTGAGGTCTATTTGGATATTATATGTCGTGGTTTATGATGCACATAATTTGAATATATCAACTGAATGCCATTTTTTGGTTAGACTTCCTAAAACCTTACTTCCAAAAGAAAGACCACATGAAGACTGGAATTATTTTATAAGCAGTGGGCAAATATTCTTTTTTTTTTTTTTTCTTGGTACCAGGGATTGAACCTATGACCTCATGCTTGCACCACTGAGCTAAATCCCCAGCAATATGGGCAAATATTCTTAACAGCAGATTTTAATTATTTGTTATTTTTTAAATGTACTGTAAATATACCTCTTCCTATGCTAAGTATAAAAGATAGTCTTCCTATCTTTCATAGTTTTATATCAATTTTTAGTGTACTAAATCTCATTTTAAGAAATGAAAATGTAAAATTAAAAACTGACTTTTATCTTTATTGATTAAAAATGGTATAAAGTAATAAGGCAGATAACAATAGCTCATGAAATTGTGGACAAAAAGATAAATAAAAATGCGATCAAAACCATAAAAATAATTCCTTCTCTTTAATTACATATGTATGAAATATACAATGATGTGCTGTCATTAAACATATAAAAATAAAAATCTCTAATAATTCAATTATTCCATTAGAATCTTAATTTTTGACCAAAAATATTGCAGTATATGTGAAGCTTTCTCACTGAACCCAGAAAAGCGAATTTGAATCTTTTGATTAAAAATTTTAGGTTAAGAACAAGTACATGAAAAATACTTATTGTCTTTAAGCATTATAGAGGTGCTAATTAAAGTGCTGAGATTCTGTCTTACTTCAGAAAGAATGTTCATGTTCATAAACTCTAAAGCACAAGAAGGGCTGACAAGATTATGGGAAAAGTGAAGCCTTCTACACCATTAGTGACAGTGTACACTAGTCCACCCACAGTGGAAACCAGTGTGGAGAGTCCTCAGAACTAAACAGAAATTCCATTTGATTCAGCTATATTTCTGTAGATCATCTTAAAAGAATAAAAATCATTATATGACAGTGATATACATGTACCATGTTTACAATAGCACAATTCACAATTCACAGAAAGCCAAAGTTTAAATACAGAGAAAATGAAAAGATGAATAATAGGGAGATAGACCTTTTGCAAAAGGAATGGGGATTAAGATACAAAGAGAGGGGGAAATGAAGGAAGGCAAAAGGGATGAAAAAAGAAATAAGATATGTTAAGGATATCTACCAACTTCTCTTGGGAAATGTGATTGTTATGTATGTAGGTACTAATGAAAACTAAAAATTGAAAACAAGAAATCAAAAAAGGAGCCTATATGCTCATGAATGCTAATTAATAAAGAAAATATGGTATGTGTATATATATATATATATATATATATATCAACATTACTCAGCCATACAGAAGTCTAAATTTGACTCATTTGTAGGAAAACAGATGGATCTTGAAAATCATAATACTAATTGGAGTTAATCAGACAGAAGGTTAAATATTGTATAGTTTTTATAATATGAAACGTCATACTGTAAATAATTTAAAGAATGAAATAAAAGAGACATAGGAAGAAATAAAACAGGGATGGGTCAGGGATCCAGGAAAAAAGGGAGAGCAAAGGGTGGGATGGGGAAAGGAGAGTAAAAAGTATCAAGGTGTGATATATGTATATTTCTCAAGATAAATATAATTATAAATTATAAATATAATTATAAATAATAAAAATTGTAGATTATGGGAATGCTGCCTTTAGTTACAAGTGTTAGTTTTACTAAACTTACTTTCATATGGAAATTATAAGCTGATTTAAGACAGTTTTAAGAATTCATTGAACTTTTTGTTAAGAACAAGAGCCTTGTCTGTACCATGTATTCCTTCAGAGTATATATTGCAGTGTTATTTTGAGTGCTCTTTTGCCCTAAAGATGTTTCTTTCTCTTCCTGTTTCTTTCCTATAGCTTTTTTCACCTGTGCTTTGCTCAGGTGAACCTTTGCTGTCCTCTGACAGTTCCAGTAGCTAAGCAGAGATTTGCCTTCCTTCAGGCCTGTCTCAGCTTCAGCTCACATCTCTGTAGTTCCTTTAATATTTTTAAAGACAACTCACATCTCATACATATGACTATACTAATCCTTCTTCATAGTTTCCCTATTTTCTTTTATTCTATCCTCCATGCTCAATGTCAGCTTTTTATGTTACATTTTCATAATATGCTGTAGTGGAAATTTTATTGTGAGGATAAGTCCTTATAAATTTGGAAAAATATGGTAAGTCACTGTTTTGTTTTGATAGAATTCATTACTAAAACAATTGTTTCAGTCAAGCTTGAGAATAGAGAATAGTTTTATTTTGATTAATTAGAGACAGGGTTATATTATGTAAACCAGGCTAGCTATGAATCTGTGATCTTTTTTCCTCATCCTCTCAACTGCTAGGGTAAATATACATGTCACCATACTTCACAAATATAACTTTAAAATTTTTAAATTTTATTAGACAGCTAACAAAAAGTGATCCAATTATTAAAAATATAATAAGAGTGTACAGTTCCTTAAAAATTGTTCAGTGATATTTATCAGGCAAACCTAACCTTGCCTGTCTCACTATATTGGACACGTTCTTAAGAAAGCTTTCTTCTTCTTGGACTGGGGTTTTCTTGAGCCCTTTGGTATTATGTTTTTCATTGCTTTTTTATTTGTGCTTTTTGGACTGAATCTTCCTCCCACATAAAAGATCCCATACTTTTTGACATTTCCGTCTTGGATTATTTTGACACTCTCCCTCCTATTTGTAAATTTCATATCAGGGAGAATGAATGAAAAAGAATCGGTGGGCTTCTAATTAGCTGCCCACGCTACTGTGATAATGTGCTTGGATAGAAATAAAATCTAATCAGTTTTTAAAATTATTTGTTCTTGTTAAAGTTATGTTACTTTTTTATGGGAACTCTTTTACTATCTCAATACATTTCATTGCTTTTCTCCTTTATTGCTAGTATTTCATTTCTTGGAATATTGACTCCATAATAATCTCTTTGTCGGGGCTTCAGATGCAGAAAGGGGCTGTGCTAGGGGGCGAACACTGCTCTTTTATGGAGCATTAATGAGGGGAGGGGTCCTTACACTTTAGGAAGGTAAAGAGCACAAATGTGATTGAGGGAGGGATGTGTGGAGCTGTCTGTGGTCTCTGAACTTTCTTCAGCTGGGAACTACCCCGTGGGCGTATCTCCTAGCTGCTAACAGGGTAGGAGTGGGAAGGTGGGAACCCAGTCTAATCTTGTTATGTAGATTTACCAGAGTGATGATGTTTGTTGGAAAAAATAGACTTTATAAAAGGATGGTTTTAGCAGAGTATTCTTGACTAAAGAATTGGAGGTAGCAAATAAACCCTTGTCTGTGAATTTATAAGGGAAGAGACTATCCATAAAGCACAAATCACTTTGGGGGCATAAAAGGAAGATGTTCCATAACTTCAAAACTCTCTTCTATGGTAGTAATAACGTGCAAAATCTTTTTTTGCTCCATCTATGATTTTGGGCCAGGGAATCCATATCCAAAGCAATTGTAGATGGTTTGGTTGCCTATATTTGCGTTCAAAATGAACAAACAAAGCATAATAACAAATAACAAACAAAAAAGCCAACACAGACAACAACAGCACAAAAAGACTGACATGGCTAAACAACATGGTATATTTTCTTCTTTCTCCCCCACACCTTAGATGGTACCATTGTGATACATGAAAAATAATATTTTCTTACTTTTTTGTATTTATGTAATTGTGATTGTCCCTGAATACTTCTGTTAAGTTTTACATTATTTTATCTGTAAAATGCTTTTTTTTTTTTCTTTAACAGGTTTTTCTTACATGGGTTTTTTCTTGTTGATTTACAGAAACTGACTTTTAATTAAAAAAGAACATTCTCTACTCTCCTTAAAAGTTACGATATTGCTTAAGTGTTAATAATTTGCCTTTTGGTTTCCAAGATTTTAATTTATAATGTATTTAAATTTGTTAGTGTTAGTACTTGTAACACTTGATTTTGTATCTTCTGTTTAAGGCTTTATCCACTCATTATTAGTATGATCTTATTTTTTTTGTATTTATCTTTGTCTTTTAGAAAGAAATAAAAGTTTTAGGAGGTCCATTTAGTAATGTATTTTAACACTGAAAACACATTAATTAAATTTCTTCAAAAATGTTGAATAAATATTTTTTTCATCTCTGGATGTTATTAGTTGGGGTATGTCTCATGAAATTTATGAAAAGAGAAGGAAAGTGAAAATACACTCTACCAATAAGATATTTTTATGCTGTGTCACACAGTGATAATGCTCTTCACAAAAGAAGTTGAGCTGAGAAAGATAGAGAATATACTGTCATGGTAGGTTTATGATTGTAAAACTGGTGATCAGACTGGAGACGCGTTAGCAAAGTCTTTAGGGAGAGGAAGGAATGGGCCATGGGACAGGACTACAGGAAGGCCACAGCCATTGACAGGTGCAGTCATCCTAAGAGCAGCAGGAAGGTCCAAGTGCCCACCTGAGGTGGGCTCTTGAGGTTGGCTGTTGGGAGACAGGGCTGATGAAGCAAGGTTATCAGAGCACACAGTGCACTGTGGGCTCCTGGAAGGACTCTGATGACTTTGATTTTTATCCTGAATGAAATAAGAACCTTGACTGTACATAGTCAAGTGACAGGTCTGGTACTGGTTACTATTTTGGGTAGAGCATTGTAAAGGAAATAGTACCATCTGTAAGTTAAAACACATGAATATGTGTGCATAGGAAAAAATGTTGAAAGACAAATGACTTATGTTCTTTGCTGGAAATAATACCTTTTTTAGACATAAAGTTTTCTATGGTGTAGGTGCTTTTCTTGGAAGTTCACATTGTTATTAAAACAAAAATGTAGAATCAATTTGAAGTGATGCTGGAACAAAAAAACTCAGCTACATGTTTTCCACTATTTGCAATGACATGCTGCTCTAATTTTAGTCATGCTGCATAGTTGGTAAATTTTTTAGAGAGAATTCTAGCGATTTGTTTCTTCCACTAGGACACTTTGTCCCTACATATATGAGGCATTCACTTTTAGCAAAAAATAAGAAAATGATATACAAACAAGTAGTCAATAAACTATGTTGTTTACCAGTAAGGAGAGAAACATTCTATCTGTTTTCATTTTATTAACTTACAATAAGCATAATGATATCTAAATTTTCTTTAGCAGTTTCAACATGGCAAATATTATGCTTTTTTCCTTACTTGCATCACCTTATTTAATTCTCACTGAAACTGAGAATTTCCACCATTGTAAAAATGAGGAATGGGGTTTAACAGAGGTGAGACGAAATGCCAACTGAATAATAATTTTGTCTGAAGGTAGATTGTTTTTGAGACCTAAATGCATCACTTAATGCTCAGCAGTTTTATATAAATCAATTCTATAAATTTTATATAAATCAATATACTTTATATTTTTATTTATATAAATCATCTATTATACTTCAACATAAATACTGAAGCATGTTATTGAAAATGACTTTAAGAAATCGTCGACCTTGTCAAATTAAATAATATACTTCTTGCTAACAATTCCCATATGGAGTTAATAAAAATAAACTTGATTTCTTTGCTCTTTTATTTTCATTTCCTACTCCTGACTGGGAGTATTTCCAAAAGCTTATTTCTCTTCTCTTTTCTTTTTATATTCTTTTGCAGTGTGAACTCATCCTATTTCTGCTTGATATAGATTTGTTTAGCTTTGAAAACACCACACATGTAATCATATTTAAGTATTACATTTTTTGCCACTTCTTTGACAGTTTGAGTTTGATATGCTAGCATTACCTCCAACTGTGCATGACTTAAATTGAATTAATCATTTCCCTCATTATCTTGTATTCTTTCTTCTTGATTTTGTTATTTGTCTGCGTCATTTTTAGTGGCATCTAAATATGAAAGGATGAAGAAAGTTTACTCACTCTTCTTTCATTTCTGTGATTAGTCATCTTGGGTTTTTGTTCTCTTTCATGTATTCTCTCTTAGGTCACCGTTTTCGTGGTCATAATTCTAGCTTGGGTTGTACTATCTGTAAGAACTTTCTAATTGATTTCCCTGCTGCCAGAATATCTCCTGATTTTCAGAACTTTCAACCCATTATCAAGTTTATTCTTTCTTAAAGAGTGATTTCCTTATCCCTCTCATAGCCTTTCATTCTAAATATTTCACTGTTACTCACTGAATAGTGTTAAAATCATGGTGTCCAGGATACGTGGCCCATTATGATCTATGCAGGTATTCCTTTTAAACCGTTAACAATTAGAATGCCTACGCAGAAGTGTGGGCTGAAAGGCAGGTAAACATAGTTAACGCACAATTAGAATATACTGGACCTTATGTGGCATTTTCAAGCTAGGCTGAAAATCCTTTTAGGACATAAAAATATTAGAGGTCTCAAGCTGAGAGAGGGGTTTTGAGGATTTTTAAACAGTATATTTTCTGTACTTCCTACCGCTTCCTCTAAATCCTGTATTAAACTTTTCACTCAAGTCAAAAAAGAAGTGTTTTTCAGAAGAAAATTGAATAACTTAGTTATGTATGTCCTTGCCTTTTGGTGGACAGAGTACACTAGTATCATAAGACATCTGAGAGCTCTAAAAGATAGAAGTCCAGCCTAAGCATTCCACATTGGGGGAATTATTCCACTCTGCTTACTTATCAAGGCCTTGGATGGACTGAGTATGAGGGTGAACCAAAAAAGTCATGATACAAGTTGTCTAAACCTATCTAGAAAAGGACAATGCAAGCTGTGACTCTCAGGTCAAATCTTACTGCTTTTTCTTATAAATATTGAAATGTAGCCTCCTAATTCGTGTATCTATTATATACAGTTGCTTTGGGCTATAGTTATAGTGTTGAGTAGTTACTTCAGGGATGGTCTGGATCACAAAGCTTAAAATATTTATCATCTTTTACAGAAAAAGATTGTTGAACTTTGGTAGAGAAGTAAGCAGATTTCAGCAGAAAAAAAGCTACAATTACAGTTTTGTTCCAAAGGCTAGAGAAAGGAGGCAGCAAAAATTAAAATAAGGAGACAGTTAAGAACTTAAGAATGTTGTATTCTGGGAATACCAAAGACAGAAATTTCAAAACTTCATTTAAGGTGGAAAAAGTTTGCTTGCTTCATAGTCTTCCATATCCTTTTATTACGATGGCTGTCGTAGTCTCAATGAAATAAATGCTTGCTGCTCTTCTTTCTTCTTCTTTTCCATTCGTCAGATCAAGAGAGTTGAGAAAGTGAATTATCAACAGAGGAGCAGGAGAAGCAGGAGGAGGAAAGGGAGGGAGAGAAAAATGAATGCTAGGAGGGGGCCAGAGGAAGTTAAGTCACCCAGAAGCAGGCTCTAAGGTTTATTATTACACAGGTTTCATTATTTAATTATGCAAATGAGCCAGTGTTTTGTAACTTAAAGACACCATCAAATATTTATGATTTGAGATTCACCAGAGAAGATATATGATAAACTCAATTTTTTACCAAGGCAAAGGGAAAGTTATCCATATGCTGGAGTAGGCTGCTAACTGGCTTGAGAGAGCTGGATATAAATTATTCAGAAATAATAGTAGCCTGTAGTTAAATCACCAGGAGCTTGAAATTGGCCACAGTGGTAGTATTCACTGCAGAAGTTGGAAAATGCTATAAATCAGGACATGTTCCCCCAAGAAAGTCAGTTTACTAACATACAACCAGAGCTTGACAAGATCACTATTTTGAAAGCATGGTCAGAAAAAAAAAATGGCTTTTTACTAAAGGCCATGAGTTATTTATGTTTAATATGATAGTTATACTTGATTGCTTTTTCTCTGCTGAAAAGACATCTCATAATTAATGTATCCTAAACAAGCTATGGCTGTTTCTTATTAAATATGTTGTTAATCTATTTTGTTAAAGAAATGTTTGTTTCCCTTTCTCTGAATTTCTTATCTAAATCCTAGCAATGTTTAAAAACTACTTCTTTCTTTAAACTTTTCTGAATTGCTGCAACTTATATTAAGTATTATTGGTCTTTCTGTAATACATATTTTTCATTCTGTAGCTATATATTGTAATGTGTTATCAACCTTTCAAATTTTATGTTGTCTATATTTTTCCTTCATTTATATTGTATGCCAATGTAAAATAAGAATTATAGTTTCTTTCCCTGTCTTTCTATTCTTATATTAATAACTACCACTATGTAATTTGCTTATGAATAGATTACATTAATGAAATTGTATTCATGCATGTATGTATTAAAATATAATATATGTTTTATTGCTTCCACCATGGTAGTTCTCAAAGATCCTGAAGTTCTTAGAAATTTAACCAACAGATGGCTGTCAGCTATGTACTGAAGGAAGATCTTCAGAATTAGAAAGCCTGATTCAGTTTGAATTTAACCACTTGCCACTCTTGTTGGCTTAGAGAATTGTTCTCTTTTTTTGAGGATCAGTTTGTATTTTTAACCTGTAAACTGAAATTAATAATATATACTTTTTTGATAATTAGGATGACTAAATCAGATAATCTTTATGGAATGTTTTGTAAAGTATGATTATTTATCTTAAAATGCTAACTGGAAGAAAGATATGGAAATATTTAGACAATGTAAGCAACCCCTGATATGTATTTGAATATGTTGTTTGTATTATTTAAGACAAAATGTTTCCTTTCTGTTCTTATAACATAATGTTTGATTAGTCATAGCCAATTGGTAATTTATGAGCTAAATTTCTTGCTAATAAAGCCTTTAGATTAATAGTATTTTCTTTATTTACCATTTCTCAGTTATATTGACATAATTAAGTTACTTATCAGCTATTTACTAACATACTACTAGACCATAACAAACTTTCTATTTTGAAAGTGTAGCAAAAATAAATAGACCTTTTACTAAATCCCATGAATTATTCATGTTTAATATAATGGTTGTGTTTGATTCCTCCTTCTTTTTGTGATTTGCCTCTCATGGCAATGTGGAGTACCTATCAAGGTAACAGAGAGCACCTTGGCTTGAGCATCACTGGTAAAAACAAAACCATTGTATATTCATATGAATAAGGAGAAAGGTAACAAAAGCAATGAAGCTGGCCGATTCTTATTTTTCACAATTTTGTTTACATAAACAAGTAAAACTTAACATAGAGAAGCAATCTTTTGCTATGTGATTCACATCAAATTTATTTAAATTGTTTTCACAATCTATTTCTAGTTGAAAAAATGTCCCAGTATTTGGCCCTCTGTAAAAATGACATTTTATTCTTCGTTACAATAGCATGGTATAGCAAAATTTTTCTTGATGGAGCCAACTTGGGCAACGTTCTTGAATAAAATGCTTTGATACAGTTCCCTTACTCCAAATTATCACTTCGTCAGAAATATGGTACTGAGCCAGGTCTGACTGCTTACTGCTTAACAGCCAATACTAAGAAAGAGCCGTGGTGGAAAGGAAGTCAGTTTTGTTCAAGGGGTTGCATCCTAAGAAGATGAGAGGAAGTCCCCTGTGTAGGCATCTCAGGAGTGCAAAGGGCTTTCATAAGGAGCAAAAGGTGGACCAGGAACAGTGGACAGAAAGCCACACTGGTGCTCGGGTCTTCTTCTTCCAGGCTATGGATCTCCTTTTTCTTTTCTCTGGCCAGAAAATTGTAATTCACTTTGACATTCTAGATTTAGTTACAAACCAACTTTCTCTTTTCTCTAAGCTAAACTTGACAACAATTTGCGTGCTTTGATGATACAGAGAACTAAAAATGCTGGGGATTACATATTCTGATGTAATTTGAGAGGCATGTGATATTCTGGGCCTTGTAAATCAAAAGAAAGATTATTTAGTGGTTAATGTCTTAAATCACATAGGTGTAGATTTTTGTGTCTTGTGTGTGTAGTACTAAGAATTGAATTTAGGCCTTTTCACTGAGCTGTATTCTCAGATATTTTCTTTTTGGAGGGGGGAGATCTCATGAAGTTGCCAGGATGGGCTCAAACTTGTGATCTTTCTGCTATAACCTCCGGGAGAGCCTTAACACCCTTAACTGTTTTGATCTTTGACATTGTAGAGGAACTGGGCGTGAATACTACATAGATTTAGGATGCATGGAATGTCAGAGGATATACATGGAGTGCAAGTTTATTTGTATTGCGTCCAAATATTTTGCTACCTCAAACAGATGAGATTTTCTTTTTATTGGTACCGAGAATCAAACTCATGACCGCATGCTTGCAAGGCAGGCGCTTATGCCACTGAGCTAAATCCCCAGCCCCAAACAGATGAGATTTTGGAGATCAGGCAATTAAATGAAATTCAGAAGTAAAGGATAAAGGAAATAGAATTAGAATTGAGACCAGAAAATAAAATTAAAACCAGAGAACTTTTACAGGAATATACAATCCTCAAAAGTATATTCAAATGTGTAGGGATATATTAGAAGTGAAACAATCATGTGTGGAAGAGGAAACCCCATGTTCAGAGGTAGCAGGTGTTCTCTGTGAGCAGGAAGAGGTACCATGCCAAGCAGTGAATTACTATCATGAGTCAAAGCCAAATCCGTGTTGAGTACCCACTGAGCCTGTCAGCTGCAAGGACTAGAAAGTGGGTTGCACTTATGGGGTTTAAGAAGAAATATTGTCTACTTAACTATAGAAACTACAGGTTTTTGTGGCTTATAGTGTTTTCTGCCATGACTCCAAAAGCAATTTGACGTGTTGGGTCAATCTGAAAACAATATTACTTTTTGAAGACTCAATCGATGCTCTTCACTTGACCTATACCAATAGCTGGCATCTTTTATAGGTGACATTTCCCAATTTAACTTGCATTGTTATCAGGATAAATTAGTATCCAAGTTCACTAAAGTACCTGTGCCTAAAGTTTTGAGAGGAGAAGATGTGGTTTTGATAGTCTCCTCAGGTCAACAGTATCAAATCGAACATGTTAGAATGAGAAGGAAGTGAAACAAAGCCAGGTGAAGCTGTATTTCAGAGAATTGTGGATGTGGCTGCTGTGAGAAGGTGGTGCTATGCAGCTATGCAAGCTTGAAAGCAATGCAAGGAACAGAGCTGTGTTTCTGAATATCACCATGGTTACCATCTATAAAAATAATGAAGGGAGAAAATAAGATCACTGGAGTTTGAAGGCTTCTTTCTAAGTTTGGTTTTTGTCTTATCAAATCAAAAGATCCTTCGGTTTTGTATTACCTTTACTAAAAAAATAAAAATTTTTTTTCTCCATAAAGGTTCACTGCTAACCATTTCAAGAATACTGGTACTCTCTCTCCCCTCTGTAGACGTGCGTGCTATGTTTGACCAATCATGGTGAAATATCAAGGCATCTTTTAATGTGACTGCTGAACTACACTCAAAATTCAGTCATGACTTTATGTCTTTCACCCACTCAGTACTCCTTATGCTTATTATCACTGATGCAGTGACATAGTTCTTGAATTTTAATGTTTTTTTGCATCCAGCTGTGACCACTGATTCACTCTTTGAATTTAATGATGTTAAACACAATAAGAGAGATGACTTAATGGTCTTAAATGTTTACTGTCATTGAAACCCTTCTGCAATTTTCATTACTCAGAGAAATCCCTGCTGAAATGTTATTCTTTCTGCTTCCCAAATGCTTCTGGTAAGCAAAGATACAAGGAAATGCAGGCTACACCAGCTGTTTCAAGCTAATTAAGACAGAAGCTAAGTCTTCATATTCAGTAAAATTCCACTGTTATGCTCTTTTTCTAATGATGTAAGGACAAAGGGCACTGCATTTCCACATTTCAATGAAAGCAGGAGGTTGAGATTTTTCAAAGCTTAGCATTCTTATACAATATGAAGACTAGTATTTTTAGAAAGTGATTCCTTAATGCTGATAAATACATATTATATATATATATAATATGCATATATCAGTGTGTATGCTTTTCTACAATGTGCAGCTTGAATGTGGATTTAAGATTTATTTTGAGCTGAGACAATTGAGAAACAACAGGCAAAGAAAAGCCCTTTCTCCCTTTTTGCTTAAAGTCTGGCCATAAATTTCTCCTTGCGAAGGTGCCTCTTACTTTCCCTTGTATAAAGGGAACTCTTTATCTTTGAAGATGATTCCTTGCCATAGACAGAACCAGAGAGGAGTCTGTGTAACAGATTCCCTCATAAACAACTCATATCTTTTGTTAGTTTTCCCCACTCAAAAGAACTGAATTGGACAATGAAAGCTTTCTGGATGATTTCTGTGAGCAAAATTGTTACTTTCTGTTATATTTCAATTCATCTTATTTCCTTTTATCACTGCTAGAACCAATCATTTGTATAGGGAACTTTAGTTTCCTTTCATGTAGATTAATATCCCAAAACCAAGATGTGGGTCATAGATGCAGTGAGATGCACTTATTTTATTATTGATGTGTTATTGCTTCTAGGGTCTCTTTACATGTTTTATGTACACATTTACTTTTATTTATTCATGCTAGGTCAACTATTATGTTTTATATCTTCTTATAAATGCAATCACAACTATGCACAGTTTTGTGTCCAAATTCTTACAGTCAGCATTTGCAGTTATGAGAAACACCACTCCTGTGTCAGCAATTTGTTCTTTTCATTTTAGAGTAGAATTTCTGCATGACTATACTTCAAATTTGTTACCCATTCTCCTATTGATGAATATTGGAATGATTGCTAATTGTGAACAAGAGTGCTGTGCCATTTTCTGCATCTTTTTATTGCCATTTATTTTCATTTCTGTTGAGTAGAAACAGAAAAACAATTATCTGAGTGAGGAATTTTAAAAAATTTAACTTTTAAAGAAAATTCCAAAGATTCCCTGAAATAGTCACACACTTTTAGACTCCCACCAAAAATGTGTGAATGTTCTGCTATTCTGCATTCTAGTTATCATTGGGTACCATCATTCTTTTAATTCAAGCTACTCGAAGGGGTTTACTCTTAACTCATTTTCTTATGGTTTTATTTGAATGGCACTTACAATATGGTTAGGTTTACTTATATATCTTTCTTTTCAAAAAGTGGCTTTTCATATCTTTTTTGATCATTTCGAAAAAAAATTGTCTTCCAACTACTGATTTGTAGTTGGAAGACAGTAGTTGGAATAATTTATAGTCTTGATACAAGTTCTTTCTCTCTGCTTTTATAAGAGTAGTACAATACTTTCAGGAAAATGTAAGTAAATGTAAAATTCCAAATACTGTTTTAAAATATTTTGTAGGAGCATGAATTCTAAACTATGGAGGACGAGGAAGAAGAAAATAATTTTACTGAGGATTTCAAGAACATGTAACAAGAATGACTTGAAAGACAATTAGAATTGGGAGGGGGGATTAAAAGACGATTAGAATTGGGAGGGGGGATTTAGCTCAGTGCCTGGCAAGCATAAAGTCATGAGTTCAATGCCTGGTACAAAAAAAAAAAAAAAAAAAAAAAAAAAGAGGAAAGACAATTAGAGGTTGATCAAAAGAGACGGTAATATATATGGGAAAGAAAAATATGAGAGGATATAGAGAACGAGTTCCACAAGAATGAGACTTGCCTGTTTATTATCAGGTCTCTACTTACTATATGAAATTGATTAAAGAAATACAGGAGTAGTATAAAATAATCAGTTACATTGATTGAGGAAACATGATTAAGGGTTAGAAAATATGTGCACCAATATGGTATGAGACATCTCTTCACATCAAAAAATTTGAAAGGCAACATCACTTCTAAAGAGTTTTTTTTTTTTTTTTTTTTTAAATACTTGAGACTTTATTTAGTTCCAAATGAATCTGTTCTATTATCACCTGAGGAACTTTTGGAAGAAAAAGTCCTTAGAATTGAGTCCAATAAAAAAAAAAAAAAAGAGTGCACTGATAATTTATTTATTTATTTTTTGCCTTTTGCACAACTGTTCTACCTGTATCATAGTGGTCAATAGGTCTCAAAAAGACATGCTCCAAATCACTCACTTCTGCACTGAAACAAGCAAACCATGTATATTTTTTTGATTATTGAGGCAAAAAAGCACCCTCATATGATTTTTAAAACTTAAATATCCATACAAAGTCAGGTATCTTATTTCCCCAGTATCAGACATTATAAAAATGATGAATTCTTTGTAGATATTTGTCTTTACTTGAACGCTGTGTTTATTTGCACAACATGTTTAGTAAATGTGCCTAAAATACAATAGGCTATAGGAACTCTTAACAACCAAGATTTGCTTCTGTGACTAGGTTGTAAAATGAATTTAGTCAGTAAATGATAAATTGTATATAGTATGTACATTACAATATTCAGAGCAAAGAAATAGAAAAATAAAACTCCAACTTGATGACTTTATTTGTATTTACATAACTAATATATAATAGATCATAACACTACAGTACTGTACTATACAGTATAAGCCACAAAATTATAGTACTGTAGAAACAAGATGTACTGTCCAAAAAAAAAAAAAAAAAAAAAAAAAAGACACTGAGGCTCTATCAACAAGATGTATAGAACTCTAAAGGGAAAATCATCATAAATCTAAGGAGTGGTTCTTAAATCTGAACAGTTGTTAAACAGGTAATTCATTAAATGGAGGAATATCTGCATAGGAACAAATGTGGTTGTTAAATGAGGAATGTCCGTATTCTCCAATTTAAATGATTAACATCATTTTGTTTGTTTTATCTGTTGATCCCAATGGTTTTATGGGACAAACGCGTTTTATTTTGCAAATGTAAGTGTTTGTGTTGATTACCTTGGATTAAATGTTTTCAGTAAATGTAATCACAATCCTTGATACACTGTGCAAATTAGAGGTACATTTTCATAGAAGAGGATTTTTGGGTGATATTTGTACAGTGAAAGGAATGAATCAAAATTGTCCATCAGACTGAAATATCTCTTTACTGACAAAGAATTTAATCTTGGATAATAAATATACAATGAGAAGTTCATTTACTGAAATACTATATTTTACAAATTTCTGTCTAGATTTCACCTTGCCTTCTCTTCCCACTTCTACTTCACGAAATTTGGGTTTTAGGTAATTCATGTTATTTATTACCTTTTCTAAACAGCTCTTAAGGGAAATGATTTTAGAATTTTCCTAAATCTTGGAGGTCTCTTTGTAAAAATAAAAACGCTGATCATTGAATATTTGCAATATTAAACAATCTTGTTTTCTCTTAAAAGACAGAATTTTTTTCCATATTCTGAGTTCCCCAAATATCATCAGTAAAGTTCCAAATTCTCCTTATTCTGTCCTGTCATATTTAAGAAAAGGTACAACAACCCACGCATTTGGCTCATTATTGGTAAATGACCAGGAGATTGACTTAAAATTAAAAAAAAAAAAAAAACAAAAAAACCCCCTGATAATCGCCCCCGGATCTACCTAATTCACCATTACTGTTCCCAAACCCTGTCACTGTGGAGGTCATCCACTGAGTATGAAACACAGTACATAAAAAAGCTTATGCCATTAGTAAAAAAGGGTAAACCACGCATAGTATCCTAATAAGGTTAATGAATGTAAATATCATACTCCATAAATATGAACTAGGTTTGATAATACTAACAAGAAAGAAAAAGGGGAAGAGAGTACTAGAGGATGGGAAAGAGGAGGAGGGAAAGGGAAAAAAGGAGTTACAAAATGAACAAGTTGTATTAGGTGCCTGCTCTCCAAGAGGCTTGTAAAATGCATGCATGTACTGCAAGCGTATACTGCAAATGTATTAGTAAAAAAAAAAACATTTAAAAACTTATACTAAAGACAAAATAGAAGAATAAAAACTTAATGCTTTCAGGTGAAGGGGGCAGAACATAGTCACAGCAAGATTAGCTCAACTATCCAGTCACTAGGACTGTGAAGAGAGGAGGCAGCAAGAGGCTGTCTGGCATGTTGGTAGCATAGGCTGAGTACTGGAACACTCAGTTCTGGTTTTGAGCCTTGGCATGAAACTATGGAAGAAAATTGACCAAAATAACATCAGTAAAAGCTTTATTTAAAAAAAAATCAGGCAGATGCTCCTTAGCAAGGAAGAACTTTTAATGAGGAGTCAGCAAAAGTGACAGTTGACATTCATCTACTTTCAGAAATAACCGTAAAGACGAATGTTTGGTCTCATTGCCAGTGTCTGGGCCTTTTTGATTATGTCAGGAGGTTGGGAAGGTGTTATCATGGTGAGCATCGTATGCAAGAGAGGGTGGAAAGAAAGGACAGCTATGGAAAACACTCAGGAATTAGTATGTCATACAGTGGAAGTAAAATATTACTGAGTAAATGAATTAAGTGAGTAATAAAGAACAGGATTCCTCAAGAGTGACCCACTACTTCCAATAGAATTGTTTAAAAATGTCTCATGAAAGAGCTGACAAATGATTTACAGATTGAAGGATAAGTAGAGGTTCGGACACGTGAAAAAATTGACAGCAGAGATCATAAATATGCTCTAGAAAAAAAAGAAAGGAGAAAGATGCAGTAAGCAGTATCTTTTTTCCCTCTCAATCTAGTTTTTTAAAAAAAGATTTATAAAGCAAATTGGAATAACATTAAGATAGTACCTTGAGTTCCTATGAACAAGTTTTACTTAAATTTAAATGTGTGTGACGTCATTTCTTAATTGGGTAGGTTTCAGATTAGCAAACAATCATTTTGTCAGTTTTGTTCTTATAATACCAGTTGTAGTTTGTATCAGTTACCAAAAGGTGGCAAAGTTTTGTGCTTGAGAATAGTTTCAAAGCCATAGACTGCTTCCCAAACAAGGCCTCTGCTTTCCTTCATTCTGTGTCAACATATACACATGACATGTGATGTAACAGGTACAAGCCACAGTGAAGTTTGCAGTACTGTGTGTTGTTTCTGTTCTTGGCAACATTACAGCATCACAGCTTGCGATATTGTGAATCATAGCCTTGCCTTTTCATTTTATTCTTTATTTAGTACCATAATTATCTAAATGAGCTTTGAAATTATGAGTTGAAGCTTCAGACCAGTCTCTAACTCTGCTATTCCAAGTATAAATTTGGTTCAGTACTTTATAAAAGAGCAATGCACTTTTGAAGATACAGTTCAAGTCCTTCTCTGTGCTCCATTTTACACCTTCTCTAGCAATAACCACTATCTTGAAAGTATAATAATCTTTTTCTTTGTTAATTACTTTCACTTGTCAATAATCCTTGAAGCGACAGCACTAGGAAAAGTCGTGGTCATTTTTCAGATCAGTGAAGAACTGGTTCTAGGAGTCCGAGTAGAGCAAAATCTGCAAATGCTCAAGGTCCTCATACAAAATGGTATGGCATTTCCAGATAAGCTAAACATTTCTTCCAGTGTACTTTCAATCACATCTTGATTGTTTATCAAGTACATAGTTGTACATGTAAATGCTGCGTGGATAATTGCTATACTTCATTGTTTAGGGAATACTGATAAGCAAAATGCTTGCATTTATTCGGTTAAATGCAATTAAAATATATTGTCAACCTTCTGTAGCTTGATTTCAAAGTTGTGGAATTGAGAGTATGGAGCATCTGCTGTATTAAGTTGTTATTAAGTAGTTGAGTATAATTCAGAGTTGAAGAATGCGTATTGTAGGAAAGTTGAGCTCCTTTGAGAGTGTAGAGAGGGATTTATCACAGATTCGGAATTGTGTTAAGTTAGAGTCAGACTTAAGTAAGTGAAGCTTTACTCTGAATTGTTTACTGTGAATAAGGAAGAGAAATTCTATTATTGAATATCTTGATAAACCTTACCTGAAAACAAGGAAGAATAGGAAAAGATTAAACTATAATTGATAAAGAAGCAACTCAATCATATTACTTGGACAGTGGATGTATGGTGATGTTTGTGACTTGGACGATACTCTCAGTTTCCCTTTATGATGAATACAGGATGACTCTTTAACTTAATTCCTAATAATCACAAAGTGGTCTTGTCTGTATTGATGTTCTGTGAAATTATTTATATTTTATACAACATAATGGTCTTACAGTTGATATAAAGGCAAGTCAAAGGCCAGCTTCTAGTTGACAGTGCCAGGTTCACTCATATATTACAAGGGCTTTATTTCATATGTCTGAGTATTTTAAAACACATACATATGATTTATGCTATAGATAATATCGATATTTTCTATTTAAATTTATATGTGGCATCATGTTATATATATATATATATATATATATATATATAAAATCTTTGATAATTTATTTTTCAGTGTTCATTGTTGATACACTTAGTTTATTCCTCTTAGTTTTGTATGTGGTATTCTATTGTACAAATGAGGCACACAGAATCAGATACAGAGAAACTTTTGATGTAATTTTTTTTTTTTGCTATCATAGGTAGTGCTACCAATACCAACTACAAATATATTTTTATAGACATGCATAAAATTTGCTCCTGATTGGCTATTTTCAAACAAAATTACTAGATTCCTCGGGATGGATATCACAAGTTTACTAGGTATTGCTTCAAAAATTAATTGAATAAATAAATTGATTTTTTACATTTCTGTTTTCCTACATCTTTCAACATCACTTACTGTTAAAATTTGCCAGTCTTACATTCACTGTACATTCAATGTACAATGTGTATAATCCTGCGGTCTTTGTAATGTAATTTTCTATAATTACTAGAGAACCTGCATATTTTATGTCTTTGGGTTTTTTCCCCCATTTGGTATTGCCAATTTTGTTCATGGCCCCTTTGGTCATTTTTCCATTGAATTGTGAATCGTTTGCTATTGGTTTAAAGTATATTTTTACTGTATTCTCTTGTTTATGGTACCAATCATATGGAATTTTCCCAGTTGTCTCAAAGTTTAATGTGATCAAATTTATCACTTTTATTTTATTTCTGGTAGTATTTGTGCCTTAAAACATCCTATCATGATCACATAAAGTTGTTCTCTAATTGTCTTCTAAAAGTTTTGAAGTTTTATTGTTTTACAGCAAAACTTTAATTTGCCTAATCATGTGTGCCTCTGTGTGTGTAGTTTGAGGTATGAATTTGTAAGGCTACTGTCTTAGTTACTTTTCTTGTTGCTGAAACAAAATACCCAACATCCATGTGTTAAGGAATGTTAAGGAAGAAATAATTTATTTAGCTCACAGTTTGCAGGGAGTTCAGTCCCTCATTGGCTGGCTCCAAGGCAGTGTGGCTTTGCAGAGGAAAACAGTTCAAGGAGGGCAGAAGACAGAAAAAGCAACAGAGAAAGACAAGGCTCTTTCTGTCACTTATATTGCACAAAGATTCCCCATCCTGGGGCAGATGTAGCGCTCACATCCTTAAACCCAGCCTTGGACCAGGAATTTGTCATGAACTCTAGACTCAGCATCCTCTGAAAAGGCTGCCCTTTGGCTGTGTGAGGCTTTGGGGGGACATCTAGGTGCAAACCATCATAACCAGTCACTTGCTAAATACCGTTTACTTCTAATTACAATGTTTCCTTATTTCTCACTCTGTTTTCCATATATGGAATTAATCTATTTCTGGGCTTTATTTTTTGCATTCTTAATTTTGTTTAGTCCTATGATAATATTATAATGGTTTAGTTATACTTCTCTTTGATATTCAAAGCTGATCCAACTATTTATGTCTGTATTTCTATGTTACTCTATGTACACCATTTATCCTTGGCATGCTTTTGAAAATTCTGTCAGAGTGACATTTACTTTATATCATTGTGAAGAAAATCTACCCAAAAATACTGGGATTTTTGAAATCCATGAACATGGTTTGTTGTCTTTATTTAAACCAATTATGTCATCCATTTTTATATGTTTTAGTAAAGTCTGATAGATTTTCATGTAGTACTTTGTCCAAAGTACAATATAGATTTTTATGAATAAAAAGTTTCCATATGATTTTTATTTCCCTATATTGACCTTTAGTAACTTGAAGCCTTCTGTAGTTGCTAATATATAATGTGTATTTTTAAATTTGCTATAATAAATTTATCATATTTGCAATCACAACCTTGCTCTTTTCCAATTCTCATATATCAAATTTCTATCTTTTGTGTAATTATAGAAGCAATAGCTTAGCATATTTCTGATTTTAAAGGAAATGCTTATTATTCACTGGGTAGTATGCCATTTTTTCTAAATTTTGAATAGATGATCTATGACAAGTTGGGGCAATTTTTGTCTACTTCTAGTTTTATTTTAAAACTTTTTCCTAAGAATACATGTTGAACTTTAATCAATTTATTTTAATAAATACAAATATAATAATTTGTATTTTATTAATAAATTATTAATATTTTATCAATAATTTTAATAAATACAAATTTAATGATTTATACTTTAATAATTCAATAACTTTAATAATTACAACTTGCTAACAGCCGATGAGACACTTGGATAACCTTAAGATGGACTACAAGGTATAAAGACAAACGAATTTTAGAGTGCAAAGGGTCCCAGAAAGAGTTTGTCTCTAGTGAATGAACTGCTCAGCTGGCTTAACAGGTGACTTGCTTTTATTAGCTAGCAAGAGGTGCACGGGAATGGTAGCACTTGTTCTATGGAACTGTAACTATGGAAGATGGGTGGATAAAGATTAAGTTAATAAGAAGCCAGGTTTGCTCTAAACCCAAGTGCATGAATTTTGACAGTTATTCTTAGCAGATGTTATCTTGCCTCAGGGGTACAAATTATTAGCATTCCGTTCATAATAAGAGCATCTGCCTTCCATATGTATCTCCTTGTTCCTAAGTAAGGCCATCCAAACCTTGGGACTGCTGGGCTCTAAGTCATATAGTTGCCTCTTACCCTCTTCCTCAGCAACAAATGCATGCATGTGATACGTTTTTGCCTTTATCCTATTAGTGTGGATTTTTTCAGTGTTTTGGTTTGGTTTTCGTTTGTTTGTGTTTTGAGGCAAGGTCTTGGTATGTACTTTAGGCTAAGCTTAAACTCACTGTATAGCTCAGAATGGCCTTGAACGTGAGGCAGTCTTCCTACCTCAGTCTCTTGGCATTACAGGCTTACAGGTGCCCACCACTGTGCCAGCTCACTTTCTAATGTTAAATTATCTATGTATTCAGATGTTAAACTACTCTTGGATTCTTCTTGATTAATATGTTTATTTTTTACATTTTAAATTAGAATTTTAAAAACTTGGTTTATAGATGAAAGTTTTACTTTTGATGATACCCTTGTCTGTCACTATTGAATGTCATCACATTAAACTGATATCATCATTTAGTGTCATTTCAATAGATTACGATTTTTCCTTTGATATTCTATAATAATTTGTTCAAAATAGAAATAGTCTATCTTCAAAATTTTAGTAAGGCTGTCTTGTAATACGCTTACTGTGGCTATTAATTAAGGGTAAATTTTTAATTACTGACCAACTACTTATGTTGTTTCTTTGCAGATTTGTTTCTGTGCTATTTATTTTGAAACGTAAAATATGTACTTCATCAACATTCTTAAACAATCTTGCAAAAGTATGTCTAATGCTATGTTATAGCATGTGTAATGCTCTGCTTGTCTTTTCTCTTTTGTTTTTATAGAACTTGCCAGTAATTCATTGAATATGTTAGAATTCTCAAAATGTTAGGTTTTAAGAAATATTTTGCTTAATTTTTAAAAATTGTATTGTTTTTATTATTTCTTGAGCTGTATGTTACTTACTTTGTCCTGTCTCTTAAATATTTTTCTTTCAAATACATTTTTATAAGGTTGTAAATTTTTGAGGACTGTTCAATCTGTAAAATTTTAATAGACTTTTAAGTTGAAATTCAGTTGTAGATGTCTTACCAGGTTATTGATTTTTATTTAACTCATAAATGACTTATAGATGTCAAACTTTCATTTTCTTAAAATCTTCTTATTATTAATTGTTTTATTTGCTTGCATGTTGGTCACTTAGCAGCACTGGTATTGTACACATTTTCAAGAATTTTTGGGACTTCATAGCTCAATACTTGATTAATGTTTACAAATGTTTTATGAATACGTGGAAGAGAATGTTTCTTTGTTGAATATTGGTTTTCATGTATGATCATTGCCTTAGATTATTGTATTATTTTTGTTTTCAATAATAATGTTTTTATTTGGAAATCTTTTATTGTGATGTTAATTTAAGATTAGTGATGTTAAATTAGCTTTTATCTTTTCTTTGACTAGTATTTACCTGGTACGTATAATTTTTCAAGTTATATAATTTTTCCTTGTTTATTCATTTATTTTGTCATTTCATGGGGGTCTAGAATTATGTCTTACAAATATATAGAGATGTGTTGTTAAAATTGTTAGACATGTGTGTATTCCAACAATATTCATTTTTGATTTGTCATATATTTTATTTCTGTCATTCTGATTTTTATTTATCAGTTTTACCCCTTCATTCATCTATTTTTTAATTCTTATTTTTTCTCTTTGTAGTTGTAGAAAGTTCTTATGAGTTTGTATTTTTAACATGTAAAGTTTACCCAAGAGAGTTTGAATTTAATGCATACTTTCATTTTATCCTGAATCTTTGAAGGACATTTTGGTTCAGTGTCCTAATTCCCATCAAGGTTCTGTGCATTATAAGCTTCTTCAGGACTCATTTATAAAATTTATTTCACATTCATTCTTTGAAGGCAATTTAGCTGGCTGCTTGCTGTGCAGAATGCTTTTATTTTGCCGATTGCTTGACGAATTTTTATTAAGGCTTCTAAGACCCCACTCTACTTCTTCAAATTTTGTGAGCTCCTTGACATTTTTTTTTTTTTTTTTATACCAGGGATCGAATTCATGACCTTGTGTTTGCCAGGAAGACATTTAGACTGCTGAGCTAAATCCCCACCCTGCTCCTTGACTTTTTAAAAGGATGATTAATCACTACTAGTCTATATTCCACTCACATACCTTTTTAAGTATCATTTATCATTTTATTCTTTTTGTGCTTTACAAACTTTTTTCTTTAGCATTTTATAAATTCTTTTTGGCTTTGTAACACTTCCTTACATGTCTGGGATAGCATCTGGTTCATACAGTAGACATAATGTTTTCTAAATGTATGAAAGAAAGAAATCTTAAGTAAAGTAAAATATTAATTTTAAAGTGAGATTGAAATAGATAAAAGGAAAAATTTTAAATTTGGAAGTTTCTAAAAATAGTCTAGGTGTGGTAATTCTTCCTTCAACTTTGAAGGAAGAGTAATTTTAAGTACTGGTCAAAAACTTGGAGTAAATAATATGAAAAAGATGAGCTTTTCCTTTTCATTTAATATAAAATATGGTATAATTTAAAATATTCTTCATTGACAGCTTTGTTAAGAATCCAGTGGAAATAATCACGTACACATCAAATGACCAACAATATCAGCTATATTCAAATATTTTAATAAGTACAAGATAGAGCTCATGAAAAATGATAAAGAAAATATATTACTTAAAGTAGGTATTAAAGAGGCTCACTATTTCAGATTCAGTGGAAACATAAATCTCTCTTTATATTAAATGGAAATAGATAAAACCATGTATAGGAGTTCAAAATTTAATTGATTAAAATGTCACTAAAACATGGATAAATGAACACAAAACCAATATTAACCTAGAAAATTAGATGTAAATTATGTCAATCAATTTGTCCTCTAAGTATTTTTCAACCCGTTTTACAGCCAACTACATGTCAACTTTGATACTATAGGTGTTTAAACAACTCCTTTAAAATATTATTTTATTATTGTCATTATTTTCTCAAAGACATTCAGTAAAAAGTACAGCATTAATTTTAATTTTTTTTGGAACCAGGAATTGAACTCAGGACTTTGTGCTTGCCAGATCTTTTTTAACTAAATAAATTTTTAACATTTATTTTTATTAAAAGTATTCATGTGTTGCACATAAAAATGTTTATAGAGGGAGAAAGCCATTTCCAAACTATTTCAGTGTTGCTCTATAAACGTACAACTGTGTGTTATGGTCATAAGTTTATACAGTGCTAGCAGGATCGCTGTCCATGTACACCTGGAATACTTTTGATCACCCCAGAAAAATAACTCTGAGTACTGTTCTGCTCGCTTCTCTCCCAAAGAAATAGGGACCTACCTGCCTCCCTGGAGTCATCTACCGTGACTGCTCCTCAAACTGAATTGCCCGCTGCCTTCACCAGCGGCAAATGCTACTTTCTGCTGGAGCTGCTGTGGGATAGTCAGTGACTTTTGATCCTTAATGACAAGGAAACATCAAAGCATACTCCTTTTGATAATGCTTCTAGAGCTTCTAAAACTGGAAGGCTGGCTTCTCCTAGGAGGAGCCAGGCCTGCCTGGTCCTTGAGACACTTTCTGCTCATACAGAACCCTGTTGGAACACCTGTCTTTGTTACTCTTAAGTACTAAAAATACCAATATCTTAACATTTACATGGAATCTTGCTATTTCCAACCCTTGTATTCTCTATCAACTTCAACCCCCGTGCAGACACCGGGTAAGGAGTAAATACCAAACTGACAATGTGAGAATATGTTGGGTTTCAGAGGGAAAGTGGGGTACACCACTAACTTCTTCAAAGCAGTGGCAGAACTTTCTGGACTGACTGAGTTCCATTCCTTCTCCTCATTCTTGGCATTTCATTTTAGCTAGCACTAAGAAATTTTCCACTTTCGTGTTAAAGCATACACTTTCAGGTCTGTGCAGTGTTATCTTCTTAGGTGGCATTTTCAAATGTCTTAAATTGCGCATCCCACAAGACACACTTGACTGGAAGGATGTGGTTACCATGGTACTAAAAATTTAGCTTTTCTAAAGAAATGAATCTCCTCCTCAAGCAGAAATAAAAACTGGAAATAGATAAGGTGCCATATTTTCTCTCTCGAAATTGAGCACAAAAAGTACAGTATATGTTAGTAAAATACAAAATCTATTTTTAGATTTTAGGATTTCTTATTACTTGAAACCTAATCTAGTTAATGAATTTAAGTGATTATTTTGTGTATTGGGTGAGGTTTATGATTACTCCTATTGCCCAGTCTTAAAAGAAATGGAGTGTTCTTGCATTCTAATATAAGCTTCTTCATGAAGCTGTACAGCTGAAACTCAGGCCGTCACCACACTCCCCCTAGGTTTCTTCCCACATTAATATTATTTTTAGACTTAAGCACCATATGGGAATCAAAATACATAGAGAAATCACAGTGCAGACTCTAGAGGACTTGAGCTAGATGAAAAATTGTCTAATCTCAATTTACAGATGAAAATAAAATCTAAAAAGAAGGTTATTTGAGTTGTCAAGTAATGATTAGAAATGAGATCAGTGGTTGCATTTATATCCTATGCTAGTCTTCTTGCACTTGCTTCTAGACTTCCTACTCCTTGTTTAATCATTACTAAGGAAAAATTTGCATGAAGGATTAGTCCATCACTTGGAAGTCATAGTTTTCAGAGAGATGATCCTCTACATAGTCTACCCTTGAAAGACAAAGTAATATTTTTTCTTTCAAGGCATTTATTGTTACAGGGGGTTAGGGATCTTGGAATGGTCTTGGATGATTTTCTGTTTTTCCATAGATTTCTGAGTCTGGGAAAATTCTATAAGTAATTTTTCTATGTCTAGATGGCTTTGCATCTTTAGTTGCTATATGCAATGGTGTCTTAAAGGGATTAAAGTACAATGCCTTTAACAATAAAATGTCAGAAAATGCTGCATAATTTGTTCTAAAGATGAAAAGTATGAAACATAGTTACTATTGTGGTTCATTATTTGGCTATTGTAAGACTAAGTTTATATCAGTTAATTGTTGCTGGTGATTCTTTGTTGCTTCTCATTAACTCTGTTATTTATCTCTTGCTCACTATAACAAATGCTTTCTCTACTTCAGTCTTTGAAAATTGTATCTGTTAGATTTTTGTGTGTGCGCTGGGTGGGCCAGAGGATGGGCTAAGAAATAAAACCACTGTACTGTTGTCCAGCTTAGGGAAATGAATATTTATTGTTTTGTTTCAAAAGACCGTGGCCCAGCAGAAAAGGAGGAGAAGAAACCCTGAGAGCGTAAGTTTCAAAAGTGTTGAAACCAAAGATTGCGATCATTGGATATGGACTATTTGGCAGGTGAATAGAGATTCAGGACATATTGTGTACCCCAAACTTTCTCTATTATTGTATCAACATTCAACGTCCCAGAAGTAAATCTACCAGCTAATGTTCAGATACATATTGACTTCCTGCCTGTATGGGGTGGTGAGAACAAGGTTTTTTCACATCACTTTTTGTAATCACAGGCACTTAAATTTCATATTGCAGTGCACACTTAACATGCAGGGTGACTAGGAAATCAAGATATATAAACAAGTAGGAAAGAGTGCAGCGTGGAAAAACATTTTTTTCATTAATCTTTTATACCTGCCTTCTAATTCTTTGTATATAGCCATGTGCAGATTGAAAAGATTGATAATTACAGTGAGTCTACACATCTTCTTTTTTTCCCATTTCTGTCTATTTCTTAATCCTGCCTGTTGATCTGAAAATTTCTATATCTCAGGGAACACTTTTTGTCATAAATCTCATTATTACTATCTCTCTGCTCATCATTTTTAGATACTCGCTTTCTCATTAGCAAATTATTTTTAAAAAGCAGTTACTGTCTCGTTTCTTCTGTGGCTCCTGAGCCTAGGAACACGTGGTTGCTAAAATCTGAGCTACAGAGGATCGGGAGAACATGGCGGACAGACAACAGCAACTTCTGAACGCTCTCTAAAGGCTCGGCTCAGAGGCCAGGAATGATGCGGACTAAGGAGATACGAACCAGTAGAGATATGCTCTGCTGACTCAGGAACAAACTGGGCTGAGAGAATCCAACTTGGAATACAGTCCTGGCGCTAAAATAGGAACAGAAAAATCTCGGTGTGGAGGCTCGACTCCGCGCCATTAGAAACCGCGGTTTGGATTTCCCGCCGCCGCCCGGCGGCCGGCTACCTCCACAGCGGCTCAGCAAGGAGAGACGTGACTGCCGAGCTCTGGGAACGGGAGTCCCCGCGCCATCGGAAACCGCGGTTTAGATTTCCCGCCGCCAGGCGCCCGGCTACCTCCATAGGGGCTCGGCAAGGAGAGACACGCAGAGGCTTGGGAACGGGAATCTGCGAACGGAGTCGGAAACGCGACGGACAGGGAGGAAGGCTGACTGGTGGCGAGGTGAGCGAGGAACTGACTCCCTACCGCAGTTTGACTCCAGCGGAGGTTTTTCTGGGCGCGGGCAGTCCTGTAAGAGCAGGGTGCGGTGGCAACTGCAGCTGCACATTTCCCTCTCGGACGGGATTGGTGAAAGGTGCCTGGCCGGAGGGACGCTGCTGGCGGACTCCCTAGGCTGGCCTAGCCCAGATCCCAGAGCCTGACGGTGGCCCAGAGGAGCGACCGACTCCCGCGTAGGCTGCCTCCTCCGCAACTCCCTGGGGCGCAGCGGTGGGCGGGAACAACTAGCCAGCGCAATTTGATCAGGCTGTGGCTGACAGGCAGGGAAGCTGGGCCTCCTGTGTAAGATTACATTTTATAAGGAACAGAAAATATGGGGAAGGGAAGCAACAAAAAAGGCTCCTCGACCCCCAATCCTGAGAATCAGACAATTGTGGACACTGCACCATTATACATTAAGCGCCATTTAGAGAGCCTCATAGACCAATTCAGGAATGAAGTTATCAATGACCTGAAGCTAGAAGTATGCAGAATAGTTAGAGAAATGCTAAGCACCACCCAGGAAAAAGCGGATGGTGGAATGGAAGAACAGAAAAAGAGGGGAGAATTGCTTGATGGAGAAAACAGAGAAAGCATTGAGTATGTGAAGCAGGTGCAAAGGGACTATCAAGAAATTAAGAAGTCTACCCAAGACTGGCATAACAGCTTGAAAGAAACTAAGGACAGACTATCTGAATTGGAGGGCAGACTTGGAACATGGGAGAATGAAATGAAAAACTTCTTAAAAATAACAAAGAAACACACAGCAATAATACAAAGACAAGAAGATGATAAGAGGAGCCATAACTTAAGGATTAAGAACATAAAAGAAGAAGTAGGGACACAAACAAGTGAACTACAAAAGCTACTCACAGAAATAATCCAGGAGAATTTTCCTAATTTAGCAAAAGGTAAAGATACTCAAATGTATGAGGCATACAGGACCCCAGCTACCTACAACCCTAACAGAGAAACACCCAGGCATATAATAATAAAAATTCCAGAAATTCAATACAAGAACAGAATATTAAAAGCTGTAAGAGACAAGAAACAGATCACTTACAAGGGAAGACCCATCAGAATTACAGCAGATTTCTCTTCACAAACCATCAAATCACGAAGAGCATGGGGAGAAATAATTCAAGCTTTGAAAGATAATAATCTACAGCCAAGATTGAGATATCCTGCACAACTGTCCCTGGAAATTGATGGAAACACGAGGTGCTTCCAGGATAAAGAGGAACTGGGGGAATTTGCAACCACCAATTCAACCCTACAGAAAGTATTGCAGGATATTCTAAAAAAAGAAAAATACAAAGAACCCAGAAATAGGGGCGGGGAGGCCACAACGAATGGAGCAGAGAACAAAATGAAGAAGACAAACTGACAGCTACTGACAGAAAAAGAGCTCAACAGAAATGAGACAGAAGATTGGATGATAGGAACAGCTTTTTTTTTGGAGAAAATGACATCTTAATAGGTAATACTGATTTAGTACCATCTTGTTTTGAAGTCTCATCTAGCTTTTGTTCTTCTGTCTCCAATGGTCTAAACAGGTTGTATCTTATTGGATTTTGTTATGTACGATAGTATAAGAAAAAACCTTTTAAAGACAAGGAGATTATACAGAGACCATTGTTCATTTTCTGTTAGTTGATTCTAAATACTCTATAATGCTGTCATTCTCTTAAATGGATTTACATTGTTTTGATATACTTAATGCTACAGTATATGAAGTTGTACTCAAGGACTTCAGGGAGGGAGTCAATATGGTAACTATTTTTGGGTCAGGATTAGCTGGGGGTGAAACACTATTCTGCTTAAATGGTTATGTTTTGATCTGCCCTGTTTCGCTGTTATGCCCTCCTTTTTCTCAATCTCCACTCCATTATTTACTTTTTTATTTTTATCCATTTAATTAAAGGGAAAAATATAGCAGGATATAATATAGTAACCCACTTTGACTTTCTATTATCTCGATTTGAAGCCCTGTATTACTCTCACCATCTTGTTTTTGACTGAGGTTCCTATATTCTGTTTTGCTGGATAGTATCAGGTTCGAAAGTTTAGGCATCAGCTGAGAAGATAATGAGATTCATTATAACGCCCATTCTCGTTGACTTTTATCTACTTTTGAAGACCTACAATATCTCCAATGTTTTGGTTTTGTCGGTTTTATTCTTTACGGTTTTGTTCAATTGTATTACAACTAATGATATAGGCAATTCTATTAGAAATAGCGGGAGGCATTATGGTAACCATTGTTGATCACTTTGTATTATGTTCTTATATTATCTATTATGTCCACCCTTTTGACTTGACCGATTCTGTTCTGTTATGTCACATTTGGTTTTACTCTCTTCCAAAAAAGCAACAAGAACCGTGGGAGCAATGAAACCCAAAATGTGTAATAGTCACTGTACAAAAGAGAGGAAAAGAAAGTGCTCTAAACTATATAACTGCATGTATATTTAAATGTATAAGATAGAAAATGATATCACAGAGTTTTATTCGATCATTGAACAGAACTGTTTGCAGTATCATTGTTGGAATGTCCACTCTACAAGCTTTAATTTTGTGACTTAAACAATTATTTCTAAGATGGCAATATGTAATCCATTAACTAGTGATTTCCTACTGCGCATTTTTTTATTCTGTAAATCTGTATAACTTGTACCCCTTCACTGTTTTTTTTTTCCTTTCTTTTCTTTTCTCCTTAAATAAAAATTAAAAAAAAAAAAATCTGAGCTACATCCCCGGCTCCAACACTTTCTTTTGCTATAAGGTACCGTCAAGTCTCTTCAGTGTCTCCGGGGAGGCTTTGAAAATGTACACCAGGCTTCCTGTTTGCCTTTTACCATCTACTCCCTTCCTGCCCTTCCATACCGCAGTTCTGAAACTTCTTTCAGTTCACGAGAGAACTGTGCCACATCTTTTCTTGAAACGTTTTTCCTCTTTGGCTTTGCTGTGTTACATTATACTTTTACAGTGTCTCTGATCTCTGGTTTTTGCCTTCCTCCTGAAATAACAATAGATTATATGAGCATGTTCATCAATGATAGGGCCTCAGATGTGTTGATGTATCTGTTTCTTTATTCCATAGTGTCAGTGATGGTGACAACATACAAATTTATATTTTAAAATTAAATGCCTTTTTTAGGAAAAATGACACAAACACATTGACAACTTTTAGTCAACTATGATAAATAACACCCAATCTTTAAATCTTTGACTTATTACAGTTAATTAATTTAAATTTTGCTCATGATCTCATCATACATATTTCTTATTGACTTGATATAAACTATAATTACATAACTGAATAGCAAACACTTTAGTGATTACATACATTTTATAGTTTGAGCATCCAACTATTAAAACGGAATTGCCTTGTACTTATAATTTTAAGCTTTGTTTGATACAAATTTTATGGTGATTATTTTCTTTTTTCTTTGATAGATAGTGGTCTTTCAAACTTGCTGATAAATTTTGGGTAGCGGAAAAGTCAAAATAAAATAGTATTTAATTTAATAGTAGAATGCTTAATTGACATTTAAAAATGAATATTAGATAATTGCCAATATTTTGAAGACCTACTAATGTTAACTCATTAAGCTAAAGAGAGTGTACGTATTTCTTTTGATTATTTGTCTTAAAATTTACATCCCTTTTCTACTTATTCAACTGAACATTGCTGTATTACCCCCCACACACACAAACTAAAATCAATCTGAGAATACTTTATCATTCTTTTCCTCCTAAAACTCTAAACAAAACAGGCAGGTTTCTATTTGTCCAGTAAATAATTTAATTTCTCCTAAGCACTCTATGACATTTAATTAGCATTCTTCCTAAACTCAGGGAGATATAATTTAATCAACCCTAATAAGACTTGTTAGAGGGAACTCTGATAATCACATTCTGGTTTCACAGAAGTGTAAATTTTAGAATTTTACTTTCACAGGATGGTCATACCATCTGTCTACATGTTAATTTGTTGCTTCAAATGTATTAACTTTTTTGCACCTTTTATTTGTGACATAAATCTTGGCATTATTTACAAGTTAACCCTTATATTCCTAAAATAACAGTGAAGAATTTTACTCAAAATAATAGCACAACTTTAAAGACAAGAAAAATTTTTTAAAAAGACAACAATATTAATACTGTAGTCACTATGATAGAAGAGATTTATAACACTGCTTTCAATTGTCAAAAAAGCCAGGTAGAGAGTTCCAACAGCTCATCTTTGGAAATATTTCAGTCTTTCTCTATGCCTTAGTTTTAAATTGTTTAATTGGCATGGCAATTCATCATAACTATCTTATAGGAAGATTTTAATGCTTCCTGGGCAGAAGTCCAGATGGCTGATCCTTCAGAAAGAAAAAAAAACAAATCAAAGAAGTAATTTAAGAAAATGCCTGAAAATAGAGGAGAAGAGTGTGAGTCCAGAGTAGACCAGTGTGGGGGAGGCAGAGACTACAATGGACAGCGGTAAGGCGGGCTGCACGGGAGGACACGAAGCTGCTGCAGAGGTGTGTGGAGCACAAGACCAAGAGCCATACATCTGATGGACATGCACACTTGTTATCTGTGAAAAACTCAGAGAAGAAAAATATTTAAAGGTATATTTAGTACTGATGTAATATTCTAGTTTGGCTAGTTATTCAGGAGAAAAAGGAAAGGTCAACAGAAGAAAAATGAGATATGTTAAATCTCGGAGGGAAAGAGAATAGGAAAAACAGGAAGGGATTATATATCATCAACTATAATTGCAAATTCCCAATGGAATGCATCAGCCATTTACTCTAGAATGCATGCGTCAGGAACAAAAAATGTGTTAGTTGCACTTTGGTAATGAAACAATCCTGATCCCCTTGCATATAAGTAGAGGAAAATAAAAGGTATAAAATTTTAATTGGTTTGTGCAGCAAGAAGTTTTGAATAGATCATAGATATTCTCATAGAAAATGGTTACTCAATTTGCACTGGTCTAAAGTTACTAATGCAAGGTTAAAGAAGTACAATGCTTAAAAAATTGTACAAAGACTGTAAATGTAATGTTCCTATGAAGGAGAAATATTAGATCAGATAATCCTGGCATGAAAGAGGTCAGAATAAACTAAAAATAATGACAGTGGATGAATGTAGGGGATGGTGTTACTGCTTGATACTATAGGAGAGATCAAGCTGTCTTAACCAAGGTGAATGAAGAAATTTTAAAATATTCAGATATTATGGAAATGTAGGTAGTTCTATTTATAAGACTGAGTTAATCTGTTTAAGATGGAAATCCCTACATTTTGGGTAAACTGTTAGCTTAAAGAGAAGGTAAAGTGAGCATGATAGCTGACAAAGATTAATGGTTCTAAAAAGCCCTAAAAATATCATTTTTTACACAATTAGGACAATTGTAGAGACTCACACTTATTGAACATTTCTTACATGTTTGTCACACCTGTTTTGCATCTTGGGTGCATGTATTTTATTTTTACAACATATCTTAGAAAAAGCATTCTTTTCCCCTTTCATTTTATGGATGGAATCTGAGGCTTCAAAAGCACACGGTACTTGTGTAAGATCCAAAAGAACTGATGCCAGAAATAGGGTCATATCTTAGCTGTTTAATCATAGGAGAAACACAGGTGTACAGCTCTTAGTCACCATAGATGGAAAAAAGATAGAGCAGATTCATGTATGGAAAAGGTATGGATGGGAGCAAGGAGAAAATAGAGGAGAAGAGAAAACTGGGAAGAGGACATTTTTAGGGACTTATAGGGAGAACTATGAGATGTAGAATATAAATAAAAAATAAAAATTTTAATTGGAGAAAGAAATTTTATGTATATTATTTTTCACTTGGTAGTCACAGTATTTAGCATAGTACCTGTCACATGATAGGTGCTGGATAAAATTTTCCGGAAAGAGAACAAAAGTGAAAAGACCTGGCAGTTGAATGCTCAATGTCAACAAGGTAGCCTGAGAACTTGAATTAAGAGGATTAAGATAACTTGCATTCACATGTTCTCTCTTACAGCACTGCTGAGTGAAATTTGAACAAGTGAATTAGTTCACTAAGTTTTGAGATTCATTGACTTGGTTCAGCGAAAGAAAACGTTGTGCATTTCATTTATTTTTCTTTTTTATTTTATGGAAAAAACAATTACACATAAAAACAAGAGGAGCATAACAATAGTTAATGCTTTGTATATTGTTATCTTCAAAGTATTTATTTAGAATTCAAGATATGGGCATGAAAAATTCTCCAAACAATATTAGCACAAACCTTTCTTTTCAATGAATTAAGAGAAACATGTTGCATAACTATCTTGTATTTTTTTCCTTTTCCTTTCTCCCATTGTAGTTCCCTTTTCTTGTTGAACAACTTCTCTTTTCACAATATCTATTGAACATTTTGGTTCTTAAAAAGATAACCTCTATAATAAACAGTGCTAGAAAAACTGACTTTCCCACGTGCTGCAGACTAATATTAGAACCCTATCTATCACCATGCACTAATCTAAAAATCAAAATGGATCAAAGATCTAAATATTAAAAGGTAGACACAAAGTCTACTGAAAGAGAAAATACGTAGAAATCTTGAAGCAGGTGTAGGCAGAAACTTCATGAACAAAGCCCAGATAGCACAGGATGCACCACAAAGAATCAACATGTGGGATTTCATCCTATTAAAAAGCTTTTGCACAACTAACCAACAGTGAAAATATAAATAACAGAGTGGGGAAAAGTTTCAGCCAATTATCTCTCAGATAAAAGGCTTATATCTAGAACATACAAAGAACTAAAAAAATCAGGTCCCCAAATTCAAAGACCCAATCCACAAATGGGCATCTGAAAGGAATAAACACTTCTCATGTGAAGAAATACAAATAGGAAGCAAATATGTAAAAAATGTTCAACATTACTGGTCATTTGAGAAATACAAATTAAAACAATACTGAGATTCCATCTCACTCAAGAAAGAATGGCTATTGTTAAAAAATCAACCAATAACAAATGCTAGAGGGTCTGTGAAGAAAAAAGCACGCTTTGTACTGCTGATGGGAGTGCAGACTGGTACAACCACTATGAAAATCAGTATGGAGATTTCTCAAAAAATAGGATGAAAGATCCAATTCAACCCAATTATTCCACTTCTGGGTGTTTTGTGGAAGAATTAAAAACAAAATTCCATAGTGATATATATGCACTCATGTTTATAGAACCATAATTTGTAATATATAAACCCTGGAAACAACCCAAATGCCCATCAACTGAGAAATGAATAAAAAATATATGGTCTTTTTATGCAAGGGGATACTACTCAGCCACAAAGAAGGATAAACTTGAGACATTTTTAGGTAGATGGATGCAACTTGAGATCATACTCATAAGTGAATAAATCAGATTTATGTGTAAAAATGGTATTGTCTCTCTGGTGTCAGATTGTGTCTTTTGAAGAAAGTTTAGATGGTATAATCTGGCTCAATATACAAATCTCTGATAAACATTTAAAAACAAAGATATTAGTGAAAAAATGCACTATATATATTATACTGATTTTAGGGATGATTGTGTTTTGAAGTTGATCACTAGCAAGTGGGTCAAGTCAAAGGCCTAGGATTAAAATATCATGTATTCATTGAGATACAATTTTACAATAGGATTTAGGAACGTAGGTGGACAACTCAAATTTATCAACAGGTTATGGAGATTGAACTAAGTGAACATTTTCTTGACATCTCATAAATGATGAGGAAGGAAGAGGGTAACAATGATTTCCGAGAGAGATGCCGTTCATTCATCCATTCATCAAGTAAAGATTTGACATTTACAAAGACTACCACAGAATGTTAATGAGATATACACAATATGCCATGTTCTGGGCCTTACAATTAATATCAATGAAATTAAAATGACTGAAATGACACATAGCGTGTCTCCATACATGGTAACAAAATTAACAACTGATTAAAAAAAAAGACAATGAAAAAAATCCTCAGATGTTTGGAAATAATTCAGCTCATATCAGAAAAACAAATGTGAAAAAATTTTAAAAATTAGAAAATATTTGTGAGTGAAAAAATATCAAAATTTATGGAATGTTGATAAATCTCTACTTCTGACTTTCATTTTCTTCTAGTTGTTTTTGGTTATATTCTGTCTTTTATTTTTCATTTCTTAAGGAAAGTCATGAGGATGTTTCATAACATCTAATAAGAGTACTTTGTGTTAAAAATTTTAAAAAATGAACTCTGTGTGGAATTAAAAAATAAATCTCTACTTGGAACAAAATTTATAGCATTAAGTGCATATGTTGGAAAAATGAGTACTGAAAAAAAAAGAAACCAAGTCAATAACCTAAATTGTACTTAAGAAAATTAGGAAAAGAGCTAAGTAAATCGAAAAGTAGAGGAAATGACATAATAATTATAATAGACAAAATTAGTGATACAGAAATCATGAAATTCATAAACAGAAATCAGTAAACAAAAAGCCATTGACAATATTATCAATGGCAAAAGACTTTCATATAGATACTACAGGCATTAAAATAAACATAAAAGACTGACATTCTGTTCTCCGTATAAGGAGCTTGGAAATCTATAGTTACCATTTAGTAGGCATAAAGCAGAACAGAAGAATAACAGGAAAAGAAACAACCAACTCTTCTTATCTGTGAAAGATAGGGAAAGACAGGGGATAAACTGCAGCCCAACACTGGAGAGACTTAGGTGAGTGCATGCAGCCGCACGTAGAAGGCACAGACTTCAAATGTAAACAACTTTTTGAACCTGTACCAGAATGAGAAAACTTGACCTGTCATTAATGAATTACGGGAGGCTTGGTTTGGACAATTTTGAGTGTTAATGATTCCAGGAAAATACCATCATGTTGAGGACTCAAATATTGTGACATTTACCTTGCATCCAGATCAACCCAATTTCCATGGTGAATATAAAAAATTTACACGTTGGCTTGTGGAAGAATCAATAGTTAAAGGCATTTTGTACATCATAATTGTTTTTCTTGAGAATCTTATGCCTTTAGGAGAAGTTAACTGAAGTTATTAAGAGCTCAGTGTGCTGCATATCAGCAGAGTTTAACTGGTTTAGAGGAAAGAAAATACTCTCTAATCAGCTCCAATCTTTCTCATTGGACAAGAGAAATTCATGAAATATTAAAGGAGAGAAAAAAGTTAGAGGTCCACACGACCAGATTATTAACACTTATAAAGGTGGAGTCAACAGTCAACAGTAAAGTGTAGTCAGTAAAGAAAAGGTGTACATTTATGGAAAGAGATAGATCAATGGAAAAGAAGAGTGCAGAGATAGAGACATATGCAGGTGATCAAATGATCCTTGACAATGTGCAGAAGTAATACAATGGTGTGAAGACAGTTTATTTTTTTTTAAGAAGGGCTATTGAAGCCATATGCTGACATACAAAACAATAAGTCAAGGCAGAGATTTTATACCTTTTGTAAAAATGAACTCAGAATGGATCAGAGACCCTGGTACAAAAACCTAAATAAGCTTAAGGATGATGGTGATTTTTTAGATAAGAACTTACAGATATGTGACCCATAAAAATGGTTTATGAATTGGATTTCATTAAATTTTTTAAAAATTTAACTCTAATAAAGACAATTTCAAGAGAATAAGAAAGCAAGCCACAGATTTGGACAGTTTTTTTTTTTTTTTTTCTTTTCTTTTTGCTATGCAGTTCAGGCTGATCTTGAACTCACTTTGTAGCCCCCAGGCTGGTCTTGAACCCCAATCCCCTCCTGTGCCATCACATCTGGCTCATATTTACCAAAAATATATGGAAGAATGACCATCGCACAAAATATACCAAGAGCTCTGGATTTGTCAGATCCATTCCTAGTGTTCTCCCCATTAACTTTGTATATTAAAACAAAGCAAAACAAAACAAAAACAAAACAAACCTATATAGGAGGCATAGTTTTCAGAATGGATTAAAAAACTATAGGATGATAGTGCCTTATTTCTGCCATCACTTCTCTAAGGATTTTTTTTTTTTCCTGTGGGGCCTGGTAAATAGTAGGTTTGCTATGCTGATTTTTATTGCTATATACTACTCACTGTGAAAAATAGAAGACATTTTGTATCTTTTAGAAATATTACTAGACTATCAAAGTGTGAAAAAACATAGATAATGAGCCTCATCCTTTAAGAATATAATTTTGTGTTAAATTTTAACAGTGTATAAATTGAAAAATATCCTGGTCATAAGAATCATATAAGCCAAATATACATCATGACCTGTTTCCCATCTCCCTGTTAACCCCAAGTAAACCCTGTTAGATCAGAATTTTGCTATAGGTGTCACTTGAATTAGACCTAGAATACTGTTTTGCTTTCACTTTTACTTTTAGTTCATGTAAGATTTCAAGCATGTCTTACTAATAAATGGAAATTGCTCATATGCAGTTATGTGGAAAACCTTATAGATATCATCTGATTTTAGTAACAGCCATTTGTACCAAACTGTATCTAAAGTAATTAAAGGCTATAAACACAGGATTCAGTTTTTAAAATCTGAGAAATATGGATACTTTAGGAAGGCTATAAATAGCAGAAAGCATTCTATACCCTGCTTAATAGTTTATAAATATTTTAAAGCATGTAAACATAATGGAACACTATAAATTATTTAGTAGAACTGATTTAAATAGGACTAAGAGTATGGAAATGAGGAAAATGAAAATTTGGATGATGTGTCTCCTTTTGATTAAGTTGGAGGATAGCTAAGTAGGATACAGCACTATCATTGCTCTTTACAGTCAACCTGGGAATAGCTGCCCTAGAAAGCCATTTGGAAGAATATGAGTCCGGTTTGCCTATAATCTGTTACAACAGTTATAGAATTCACCCAACTAGAGCTTCTCCTTTTCCTCCACAGACATGATGAAGTTGCCTAGATGTGTAAATGCTTTATGAAAAAGTGCATACGTAGATATTTTAATTGCAAATCAAACTTTAAAATGATATCATAGTGGACTGTACTGCTGTTTCCTAGTCCTTTGATTTTGGAAAGTTATAAATTATAGATTAGTTTGTTTGCGGGAAGTTTTAAATTATGGATTCATTTTCTCTCATAGTGGTATTCAGATTGTCTATATTTCCTTGTGTTAATTTTGGTACTTTGTCTCTTTAAAAAGTGCTGTTCATCTTATCCACATCTGTTTGTGTAAATTTTGGTAATTATTTTCTTTTATGGAATCGGTGATTTCACTTAAGTTGTCAAATTTGAGCATAGCAATTTTTGTAGAATCTTTATTAATCTTCTCAATGTCCATGAGAACAGTAGTGATTACCCACCTTTATTTTTGATAGTGGTAATTTTCATCTTCTATCACTCTTTTATTTGTGGTGAAACTGGCTAAAATGTATTAATCTTACTGATTTTCTTTCAAAGGAACATCTCGATTTCATTGATTTTCTTACTGTTTTCCACTTCTCAGTTTTATTTTTTCTACTCCAGTTGTTACCCCATTTTTCTGTTTGCTTGACATTCAATTAGTTCTTTATTGTTGTTAGACAACATTAGGTTATTTTTGATCTTTCTTCTTTACAAATTGAAAGAAATGAATTTATTGAAAATTATGAATTTCCTTCTAATCACTGCTTTCTCTGTATCCCATGAATTTAAAAAAGTTGTATTTTCTTTATAGTTTATGTCAGAATAGTTTAAAGTTTCCCTTAAGGGGAAATTTTCACTTACATATTATTAAGAGGTATGTAGCTCATTTTCCAAATATCTGATATTTCCTAAGTTTCATGTGGTTTATTTTTGACGTTAGAGTCTTTAACATAATTTCTTATAGATATTTTAAATTCATGAAGACAGAGCTATCTGACATTCACATCTTGCACTGTGCCACATCGCTTCTGGAGTCTGATGCAGAACATGCCTATATTCTTCTAGTGGAAAGCAATTTCACGGAACATATTATATGTGACTGTGAAAAACACTTGATTTTATTTTCTTTAATTAGTTTAGCATTAATTTAAAAGATGAAATTACCCTGCTTTTTGTTCTTTTCCCTTTAATCTGTAGACATTTCCTTTCCAGATCTGAGACTCTAATTCTGGAGAAGTTTTAAAGTTTAATTTAAAATTTTTGGATTAATTTGTATTCATCTTTCTTGCGTGATTAGCTATAGTTTTGTTGAAATATACAAACCTGTGCGTCCTAATTATGTACAAGGAGATGTCAGCTTCTGTATTTATCCATGAAATCATAATGCTGGTTAACAAACAGAAAGTATCTGCTCCTCTCCTGTCTAACTTTCTCTATACCACTTGCACATCTCTTCTGTGAGCCTCACTCAACCTTCTCCCTTCATCTCCAGGCAATCACCGACTGAACTTTCTTCCATGTCTATAAATTAGTTAACCCTTTGTAGAATTTCCAATAAGTTAGACCATACCATATGTATCCCTTTTGCTTTTCTAGCTTAACACAATTATTTTGAAATTTACACATATTGCTGTCTGTATCAATGATTCTTTTCATTTATTGTCAAAGATTTTTCATTTTATGCATATATCAAATTTGTGTATTAATGTACTTGTGCTTTTGGGCATTACTTTACTTTGAAATATTTATTTTTATTTTAGGATATTTGACCATTCACAAATAGAGCAAGTTATGAATAATCTTATAAAGTCATAGCATAGACATGAGCTTTCATTTCTCTAGAAAACTATGTAGATGTGGAATATACATACTATACTTAAGTGACATTATTTGTTCAAACTCTTTGCCCATCCATTAGCATGATATATGTCTCAAATGATCCAAATCTTTTTAAAATTTCTTTCAGAAGTAGTTTTTTAAATTTTCAGTATTTGATTCTTGACCATTTTTGTCAGATTCAAGTCTAAGGATATTTTGTTTTTTGATACTATTGTAAATGATATTTTTAAAATTTTAATTTCTAGTTGTCATTGGCAAAAGGACAGCCTTCTTTATTGCTCTTGCACTGAGAACTGCTTGTTTATTTGTGAATAAATATTGAATGTAATCATGTTTTTCATGTGGAAATCATTGAGTACTTCATTATTATGTCTCATGTATACTGTAACTTTATTTGTCAAGATTTTTTTTTTATCATTTTGGATGTTCCCAGTTTGCAGGACATTTTTTAAAATATCCAGAATAGAGAAGGTGTGCATATGTAGAATCCCAGATACTTGGGCGACTTTGACAGGAGGATCACAATTTTGGGGCTAATTTTGGTGATTTTGTGAGACTCTGTCTCAAAATAAAAAGTAACAAGGCCTTAGGATGTCGCTCTTCCCCAGTACCACAAAAACGAACAAATGAGTAAAGAACCAAACAACCAAATGAATGTGCTGAAGGGTAGTTCAGTAGTAGAGAACCCCAAATTCCATCCCCAGGACTGCCAGAAATGATGGCTTTTACATTTTCCCAAGTTTTTCTGCAAACATTACAAAATTTTGCCCATTCCATTTAATTAGATTATTGACATGGGTCATTTAAATATATCATTTTGCTAAATATTTTGTTTAATTTTTCTGTATTGCCTCTTTAAACTTTTTGGATAATTTCTAATGTTTTATTTTATATTTTCCACGCTTGTTAGCTATGTTGCTTTTTTTCTGCTTTAGTGATTATAGTATTCATTTTAACTTGTTACCAATTGACATTGAGTGCTTTTGTCTTTCATGCACATTACAAGAGTGTAGGAATTTTGTGTTTTATTTCATTCCTGTCAGGTTTACCTTTGATATATGTGTGTATTATATTCACATTGCAATTTCCATTAAACTAATCAATTCTATCTTTTGCACATTTAGGTATTAAAATTTAGAACAGAATGTATGTATGCATGAATATATGTATTGGTTTTAGGGATTGAATCCAAGGCCTCACCCATACTAATCACCTGTTCTATACCTGAGTTATGATCCTGCCCCCTAAACAGAATCAGATTTATAGAAAAAATCATTTAAAAATTAAAAGTTAATTAGAAGTATTCCTACATGCTATTTATGCAAACTGCCCCCTAAATTTAGCTTCTTAATATGGTATATTTGTTACAAGTCTGTTTTATTCTGTTCTCTCAGTTTTTAATTAATAGTTTTGATTAGTTTTTATCGAGAGTTATTGTGTTGCAGGCACTTAAACATTGTGTTTATCAGTATATTTTTTAAAAAGAATTCCTTGTTTCCTGTCACTGTAAGTTGCACCAGACTCATCTTTTGTTTTCTGCCCAGTTGTACAATCCAGGTTTTTTCCCAATGACTCCTTTCCCTTTTATTTGTCAATAGTGTTAAAAATCAAGAGTTAAGTGGCAGGAAAATTCTACATTACAGAGTTATTGTTTCTTTCTGCTCTTGGCTGTAAAGAAAAACAATATGTGTACATACTGATTGATATATATATACAATACAGTATTTACAAACATTTCTCTATGTAAACATCTATGTTTATATTGTTATATTGTTACTGATGTTTTCAACTTTATTCTGCATGAGGTATTCTTTCTTTTAAATTTTTAAATTTAAATTCTTTAAAATTAAAAATTTGATTCTTTAAATTTAAATTTAAATCTTTAAATTTAAATTCTTTATTATGCATGAGGTATAGCTTTCTTTTCTCGTTAATCTTTAAATTTCCACTCGGGATAGAATACAACTAATATTATTTGTCATACACCTGCTTAGTTGTCATTTAATCCTAGTGCATTTGTGTTGTGGTATCAAAATTGCTCTCCTGTAACTGGGTAGGAAACAACCTCATTGACTAGAACATAGTGCTATACACAAGTGCCTTTTGCTTGTATTCTACAAACTGCTCATTTCCAAAGAGATTTTGTTCAGCCCCTTATTCCCAATCTCTTAAATGAGGTCGTTTTATACTTTTGTAATGTACTTAAATTTTTCTGAAAAAGTTTGCAGTTTCTCCAGGGATCCTCTGCCCTGATAATTATTTTTTAAAAAATTTTTGTAAATCTGGAGTAATATTTGTGTTTTAATGTTGCATGTTTTGCAAGTGGACATTAAACATTTAATATTTTAAAGATAGTTAAAATAACTATTTTCACTTCCCAGTCTGCTTATTCTAATAGTCCACGTCTCACAATGGTAAGATTAATAAATTTTCATATGGAGAAATGTTTCACTTCCTTGTATCAGTGGTAATTTTGATTGCTTCATCACCAATTTGAATTTTTAAATAGGCTTGCTTTCCTTTCCTTTTAAAAATTTTCTTCAGCTGTGTTCCAAGATGTAGTTAATTACTTCAAAACAATTTAATCCCTTCAGGGCTTCTTTTTAAGATTGGTTATTTGTGCCCATAGCAGTGTTTTGTTAAATTATTTTAAGTACTGAGGTAAAACTCTCCTCAGCTGTCTACATTATTATCTCAGAATTACATTATTTTCTACACTGACTGGTGGGAATGGGTATTATTTCCAGCCCAATGTGAGCAACTAGTGTTTTTTCTTGTAATCTATCCAGGTGATTTATTCCTGACCTTTAGCATAAGGAGTTGTGTTAGGATAATACTCCAGGCACACTCTTCATAAAACTCCAACCTTCTTCCTTTGAAACTAACTTTCTTTTCTCTGGTACTCTGTCCATTGAACGGTTGTTGTCTGGGTCTGTTTATACTCTAAATTAAATGTCTTCAACGCAGAGAATAGAGCAGATTGCCTGGAGTTTCCTTCCTTGCACTACTGCCTAGAAATACTTTCAGGGCAATAACTGGGCAATTAGTGCCTCACCTCAAGAGTTTTGATTCTCGGGGATTTTTTATCTTCTGTACATGTGCTCCTTCTGAATCAGTGTACTCCAGAAGCAGTAGTTTTATCTGCTACTCATTAATTAGAGAATTCTCCTTCTAAATTCCTAGACTTTTCACTTATATTAAACTTACAGTGGTATCAAGTAAAAGCAGTGCTTTTATGAAACGTGGACTCTGATTTACTTTTCACTAACTTTAAGAAGCTTCATATAATTTCTGAAATGGCTATTTCTACACTGTGTTCATATCTTTTCTACTGACTGTTTCACTCTCTTTGTCTTTTTTTAAAAAGAAAATTATGATATCAGTGTCTTTACAAATGTTTATCTTTGTTTATTTGATACTGATGCAAATATATTTCTAAAATATGTGTCTCCTTTATAGCCAAAATTTGATTATGAAATTTTTTTCAGCAAAGTTTTCATTTTACTTGAACAATTCAGAAATAAACTCTCTGTATGTTAACCTATTTCTTCTTTTATGGGCGTAACTTGGATTTTAATTTATTAAAATGTTTAAATCAATTGATAGTTTGTATTTAATTTCATGATCGAGTGGACCTCAACAGCTCAAATGAATCTGTACCAGTTACAAAAAACATTGCATAAAATGCTCTTTGATAGTGCAATAGTTAAGAATTTTTCAACTTACAACAATTGTTTGAACTTGGTAAGGCGGCTTAAAGATTTTATTTTTGGTAACTGGGTGATATTAATATTCTCATACAAATGTACTGCTTAGAAATAAAACCCAAGAGTCATGTGAGTTCTCAAGTTACCACAACTCATACTTGGTGGGTATTTTTCCTTCTTTCTTTTTTTTAATTTATAGAACATAACCCCTTACATAAAAGCATAAAGCTGTTTAACTAGTAATCCTATTAATTCTTTGTATAGATTTCCTGGTTTTATTACTTACTCTCTGTTTCTTTAGCTTTGCAAAGTTAAAAAAAAACAACAAACTTGTTGAATTACTAATCATTGTCTGATTTGTGCTGCTGTATTACCTAGTATTTCCCTAGTATTTCCTAGTATTGTGATAAGCTTCAAGTATTTGGTTAAAAATTTTTTTTAAAGGAGTAGGAAAAAAAAAAACTTTGGTTAGTTCTCTCTTGTAAACTTAGCTTTAGTTTTTTTAATTAAATAATCTTTTTTGATACCATGCCAAAAAACATCTTATTTCAACAACATTGGTGAGTTGAATTAATTACTTTAAATATGTATTCATAATTAGGAATAGAACTAGGAAGTTATTCTCAAAGTATTTTAGTCTCTTTAAATCAAAGTAATTGACATTTTTCCTTTCGTTACAAATAATACGGAAAGTGCAACAGGTTAACTGGGATTCAGTTGTCCTCTGTAAAGATTATATTAGAGAACAACAAAGAGTTTTTATTTTAAATAAAGATGGCAGAGAAACTCGGAGAGAAGTTTAAATTCTAATTGGAGCTGTAAAATAATTTTTCAGACTCCAGTTATTTCATTTTTAGAAGATAAACCTAAGTGCATTTTCAAATTTGGGTGTAATAACACTTCATTCAAATTCTTAAGTACTTGCAGCCAGAGCTTGGAATGAAGATAAGATATTAAGATATACAAGGCTGTTTCATTTTTATGGTATTTTGTCATTTCTAATAAAGTGAGCAGGAATAAAGATGAGACTTTGCCCTGAAAGGAGTTTTAAATTTTTAAAAACCAATCTTTTTTTAGTTTCGTTGGAGTTGTCTTCCATTCTGGTACATCTGTAGTGATCCATCTACTTCTGTATTTATGCCTTGCTTCTTATCTGCTAATTTTCTCATTACCAGCACTTAAAAAATTGAGATCTTTCCAAAGTTTCATTTGTCTCATTTTCTTTTCTTGAAATATCTTCTGCCTCAGGTTCTTACCCATTTCCACCTATTCACGTATTCATATCAAACTGTCTGCTGTGTCCCAGGTATAATGTCAAATGTTAGACATACAGAACTGGGTGCCCTTTCCCATTCAGTATAACCTTAATATTATTTCTTCTTATTGTATATCCAGAGTATTTGTGTATTCATTTGGATCCTACAGCTTTCAGAAAACAAAGGTGTAGAAATAGAAGGAGATAGGTTGCTGCTGGGTATTGTACGCTTGAAAAAATATTTCTTGTCACAAAACTTGTTGAGTGCTCGCTTTGGCAGCACATATAGTAAAAATGGAACGATACAAAGATAAGCATGACACCTGTGCAAGGATGACATTCAAAATTGTTTTGAATGTCATTCCTTATTTTTTGAATGACATTCCTTATTGTTTAAAAAGTGAAGGCAGTTGTTAATCTATTACAATCATTTGAAACCCACAGTGTTTTCATTGTTCTGTCTAGTTTGGTTTTATTCTGTTTCAATTTGTCTAATCTTTTATTTAACGGCATGGATAGCTATTTCAAAGATAAAAAATCTATTATGGTAGCAATTTTTGATCTCCTGTTAGCTTGATTTGAAGCCCTGTATTGTTTCCAATACAGGGCTTTGTTTTGACTGATTTTATTTTATTTTGTTTTGTTTGATTGTATCTTGTCTAATGGGATAGACAACTACTTTGAAGACAACAAGATCCATTATGATATCCATTTTGGCTTTACCATTGTCTTGTTTTGAAGTCCTGTACTATTGACATTGGTTTTTTAAACTGGTTTTATTCTGTACTATTTTATTTTATTTTATTTTATTATGCCTGATGGTGTGGGCAGTTCTTTTGATGACAACAAGAGGCACTGTGGTAGCCATTACTGATTTCCTTGTATTTTTGTTTTAAAGTCACGTACCATGTTCATCATTTTATTTTTATTGACTCTATTTTGTTTTATTTCGTTTGGTTTTATTCTCTTCAAAATAAAAGAAGACTTGTTGAAAGTGGAACACAGAGAGCAAGAGCACCTACACGATGGGTTAGTTAAACATAAAAACTAGTATTTTCATAATGCAACCACTTTCCCCATATGTAGCTTAGTATACATATAAATGTATATGTATTTCATTTATAAATAATTATTTCTTACAGTGAATTAAAATATTGGGGCCCAAGAAAATTTCTGATAAGATTATTTGAAGGCAAATAGTTCAGACTTTTTTTGCATTCAAACATTTATCTCCCAGTCCGTATGTCTTTTTCTGAGTTGACCACCATCATCGTCTTGCATACTTTTGTGTATTGAAGTGGACATATCCACATTTGAATTGCTCCACTATGATTCTGTTTTTAAATTTTTGCCTATTTTATTAAAGACCTCTTTTAATCATTTAGAGCCTCAGGTCCTCTTTTCTTATTACATTCATATTCAGACTTTCCTTTCATGAACCTTTTAAATCTGTATGCACAAAAAGTTCCCATTCATCTTCTCTCTCACTTGCCATACCAATTTAGCTTCTTACTCTATCCCATGGGGGCTATTGTAATGAACGTCTTTTTGGTATGTCTATTATCTGTTGTATGTGGTTTAAGATTCTATAGTAGAGTTATGATGTTGTGTCCAAAAATTTTTAAAACTGTCATCTCTCACTCCGAGTAAAGCTGATTTTTTTCTCTGGATTCATTGTTAATGCTCTTGGATTTAGTTTTAGTTTTTTTTAAACTATGTAAGAGTGGATGGTAGCTTTGTGCTGATTTATGTGTAGCTTTCATCCTTCCAGAATTAATAGGTCAATTCCCTGTTCACGATTTTGCTTATGCTATTTTCTGTGCCATATGACTCAATGCTGCATTCCCATATTCTGCCCATCTATGCAATCAAACCTACCCAATTCTTCAAGACTTAAATCATCTAACTTATTTACCCCCACATATCCTACTAGAACTCATATTTCATTGCTCTGAATTAATTTACTACTTTATCCTTATCATTCTATTTTATCATTACATATTTATGTCTTCTTTTAGCAGGTGAACATTAGCAAGAAAAAATTATCCATTTTAAATTCGAATATGTTTAGTAAATGAAAGGAAAGTTATGAAATATTAATATTAAAAGTATTATTGTGGGATAATTCTTAACATAGCACAATTATTCTCATCTCTTTGTCAGTGAAAGTATTTGTAATCAGGGCAATGTATGCTACAATAACAAATTAACTGTACATCTTAGTCCCTTAATATATGAATGGATTATGTTTAGCTGATACTACATATTAAGCCTGGGGCATCACAGGAACTGTACCCTACTTCCTCTTTAGAGTTCTGTCTCATCATGCATAATATTTCACTTGCCAAGAAGTAGAAAAGCATATACCTTCTCATTCCTATAATTCAGTTTGTCACTTCTGCTCAGAAGTGACAAACATATTCCCTGCTAATAGTCCATTGATCAGAAGCAGTTACCATCAACCCCAACTAAGAGAAGGCAGGGAGAATTGGAAAGAACATAGATATTTGCTATACTGTGTTTACCCAGTTGATCTAGCAGATTAATTGAAACTTAATTTTCAGTAGGAAATTTGTCTTATATTTCCAGATATGAAATGTCTTATTCTTTGAACCTATGGTTATAAAATGAATTATGTATTTTGAAATTAAAAAAATTTCTACATAGAAATAGTTAACATGCAATAACATTCAGACAGTTCAGTACTCTTTTCTAACTAATGAACCAGTAGAACAACAGAAACAAAAATTAAAATTGAGTGTTTTGTTACTTTTCCTAATATGAACTGCATATACTTGTCATTTTTTTCTTTTTAAAAATTTTACTTAAAGAGAGATTAAACAAAACAGAAAATGGGTGGAAACAATATGTTCAGAGAAAAAATAAACAGTAAGAAATCACTAGTTAATATTTACATACAGTCCTTTTACAAATAGTTGTTCAAGATACAAAAGTGGAACATATAAATTGGGAATTCAAACAGTGAGACTGCAACCAGTTCTGTTCAACTATCCAACAAAAACTTAGTAATGTGGCTGTCAATCCTATACACTTAAACCTACATGCAGTTATCCATATCTTCATTTATGTTGAGATTAAACAAACTAAAGCAGGCTAAAATCATTCTGAACAAAGAATAATAGTATTGCTGGATTTCACATCATGACACTCCGGGATCAGTACTGGGTACTGTAGTGTCTTATTTTGTTTAAATTTTATTTAAAAAGGGATAACAAAACGAAAAATGGGTAGAAATAATGCATACTTTCAAAGAAAAAAATAAACAGTAAGAAATCACTAGTTGATGATTACAGATTGTCCTCTTACAAATAGTTATTCAAGATACTATAGTGGAGCATATCAAGTGGGGATTAAAACAGTGAGACTGCAACCAGTTCTGTTCAACTATCTAACAAAAACTTATAAATATGGTTATCAATCCTATACATTTAAACATACATGCAGTTATCCATATCTTTTTTTTTTTTTTTTTTTGTCTTTTTTGTTTTTATTGGTACCAGGGATCGAACTCACGACTGCCTGCTTCCAAGGCAGGCGCTTATGCCGCTGAGCTAAATCCCCAGCCCCTGTTATCCATATCTTTAATTATGTTGAGATTGAACAAACCCAAGCAGGCTAATATCACTCTGAACAAAGAAACCTATTGATGGGTTTCATATTATGACACTCCTGGATCTGCACTGGGTACTTTATTGTCTATTTTTTTTCAAAGTATCTGTTCATTTAATCATGTGTCATAAGATCAATTCTCATAAACTGTTTATAGATTCTACACATGCATGAGTCTTAACATGTATTTCTATCCTTTGTATATTAGAGGGAGAAACAAAACAAAGCAAGACAAAACAAAACATATTCTTATAAACACATGAAATGAAAAAGACATATAAGCCTGTTGTACAAGGAGTTCTACCATAGTTCCTGTGTTGTCTCGTTATCTTCAATAGAATTGGCTATATCATCAGACATAGTATAATTGAATATATCAGTACATAGCAGTATTAATTAAAACACAACTTTGTATATAGTATAAAACTTCAAAAACCGGCAGTAGTCAAACCAGAATGTATATTGTAGTGAGTCTTGTCATCTTCAGTATAGTTGCCTATACTCTCAGACTTGATACTATCAATCGTATCAGTTTTGAATAAAATCTGTTGATACCAAACAGCAATCAAACAAACCAGATTTAACTAATACCAGTCATGAGAAAACAGTATAAATCATACAGGGCTCCAGATTAAGATAATAGGAAATTAAAGATGATTACTGTGCTATATCCTGATGTTTTGGGATAGCTGTCTGTGTCTTCAAATCTAATGTAAGTCGACAACTGGGACAGAATAAAATCTATCAAAAAAGAATAAAATCTATCTCAGCAGAGTGGTGCGAGTAATGTAGGTTTTAAATCCTGATACACTATTAACAATATCTTCTGCCATCTTTTTTAAGACTCTTCCTCCCCTTTCACTTCTCCTGGGTACACTGTGCATTTTTGGGTCTGACCAAGACCCTCTGTTTTAAATTGGGGGTCAACTTGCTATTTACCTAAGTGGTTCCAAGCCTTCTATCTCCTGGACTTGATCTCTAATTGTATTCCTTTACCCGTCTTTCCAACATATCCACAAATACTCGTCTAGTTGCCCCTATTATTCTCTGGTTCTCTGTCACATAGAGCATTGTTTTCTCATATTTGATTTTCTGTCCATGTACTCTTTTTCATATTTGTTGTATTTCCTATAAATATCTCGTTGGACCCTGCCTCCTGATCTACTCCATGTGTGGTTCTTTTTTTTTTTTTATTTAGTGTATCAAGGCCATCTATAATAGAGATTATAACCAATCTTCTTTGCCTCATTTCTGTTATGCTCTTTTTTTTTTTTTTTGCCATCAGTTGTCTCTTATCTTCTTCATTCTGTTTTCTGCTGCATTCATTGAGGCCTCTCTGCCACTGTTCCTGGGATGCTAGTACTTTTCTCTCTCTCTAGAATACCCTGCAGTATTCTCTGTATAGTTGGATTGGTTGTTGCAAATTTCCCAAGTTCCTCTTTGTCTTGGAAGCATCTTGTTTCTCCATTAATTTCTAGAGACAGTTTAACAGGATATATCAATCTGGGTTGGAGATTATTTACTTTCAGGGCTTGGGATATTTCACTCCAGGCTCTTCTTGACTTGATGGTTTGTGTTGAGAAGTCTGCCATAATTCTGATGTGCCTTCCTTTATAGGTGATCTGTTTCTTGTCTTAAACAGCTGTTAATATTCTGTTCTTATATTGAATTATTAATCTTGATTAATAATTAATCTTGATTATTATATGCCTGGGTGTAGTTCTGTTTTGGTTGTAGGTGGCTGGAGTTCTGTATGCCTCAATAATCAGAATATCATTTCCTTTTCCTATGTTTGGGAAGTTTTCCTTAATCATTTCTGTGAATAGCCTTTGTAGATTTTTGGTTGTACCCCTGCTTCTTCATTCACATTCTTTATGTATATCCTCTTGTCATCTTCTAGCCTTTGTATTGTTACTGCTTGTTTCCTTGTTATTTTTAAAAAGTTTTTTCTTTCATAATCCCACATTGCAAAAGTGTCCTCCAGTTTGGATAATCTATCCTTAGTTTCTTTCAAGCAGATTTACCATTTTTCCATATAGTTTTAAATTTCCTGATAATGTCTTTCAATCTGCTTCATGTATTCTATATATTTTTTTTATATTCTTCATCAAATGGTTCTCTCCTTTGTTTGAATGCCTCCCATCTTCTGTCTGTGTCTTCTTGATGGGTGATTAGCATCTCTTTCAATCTTCTTATATCTTCCTTTACTTGGCTAAATATTTCACTTTTGTACTCATCTGTGAGGTCCCGAAGATATCTCTTTATGGCCAGTGGTGCCGTGTTTGATATTGCATGTTTTCTGTTCTCATTCTTCTTTGTTTTTACCTGTCGTGGGTCAGTGTTCTCAGGGTTGGGACCTGGCGACTTTTTGTTGTTGCTTCCTCTTCCCATCTCTTTTGTTTCTTCCAGGAGGCCCCAGTTTCTTTCTTTGTTGGTTACAACTCTTCTGAAGCAAGCTGGCTAGGTGATCCTTCCCACTGCAGTGTGCTAGTGAGTTGCAGACAATGGCAGCATATGCTGGCCCCTCCCCTTTGGATCAGTCAAGCTGCTGAGGCCTGCACTGTATTACTATGCACCGCCTCCTCTCCAGATCAGTCAAACTTTTGAGGCTTCACTGCATAGTGTGGTTAGTGTGTGCCACCGCTGTAGAGACTTAATTTTGGATAACCTATTGGGTCTCAGCCAGGTCGCATGACCCAGGCCTAGCTTACTCCACCAATCCTGTTTGGGAAGGCAACAACTGACTGAAGTCACTGCTGCCCCTTGTACTTGCCAGTCCTGCCTGGTCCCAGAATGTCATCCGCTGGAGCCCCCCTTTCTGTGGCATGTCTCCACTCCCATCACTCACCACATATTGATGCAGGCTCCCCCAGTTTAGCTCTCCGTTCTGCTGGTAGACCCCCGATCTCAGTGTGACTGTGCCTCCAGTGAATTGAAGCGGTGGGACCTTGGATGGCTCGGCAAGTCACCCACTGTGGCGGGCATACTGAACTTTTAGCTGTTCCAATAAGAGCACTGGGACTGTATGTTTGATTGGTTCTTCTCACCTTAGTTTTTTCTTGGGACAAGAGAAATCATCTCCCTAGGTAAGGGGCTCCCCATGCTGTATTATGTTGATTTCTAAGTTGAATATCTCAGGGACCCTCTGTAGCCAGCTGTTATCTATCCACCATCTTTTCAAGAGTCTATTCTGTCATTTTTTTTATTTTTCATAAATATAACTTATTTATACTCAGACATTAAGCTAAATTATAATTGTGTAGCTTAATAATGAAGTCATACCTATAAGAAGTTTGTGTTTTTTAGTTAATAAATATCTCTTAACATTTCAGAATATTCTTATGTAGTAGGTAAATTATTTTTACTGTGTTGTCATTTTATGTAGAAGAAAATTAAAGCTGGGATGGAATTATGCCTTTCTAAAATTAAACTGTTAGTGCAACATAAAGAAAGAATTTGATCTTGATTGTTTGTGACTCTAGTCTGTAAGTCCAAATGAGTTTTCAAGCAAGCTTCTAAAGTTACTAATTATAATTTAATTTGGTTCTTGCAATTCAGAAATTTATGTGACATTTAATTTTAAATACTGCAAGATAGATAGTTTTAACATTATTTATATAAAAAGAAGGATCATCTTGGGATTTCATGTAGGAATTCATTCATTTGATAAGTCTCAAAAGAATTGAAAGGTTTTAATTCATTGACTTTCAAAGATAAATGGGAATGTATTCATGTGGGAAGTTTTTAGAGTTTCTGTCTTTGAAACTAGAAAGGCCAGACAACTCCCAAGGAAATCTGTCATTAAAAATATTACATTGTTGTGAATATGGAAGGCATCACTGTTTTTAGTTCTAGGCTATATGTAATCACTGCAGATAGCCTTAGAGTTTTAACTTTTCCCAAGAAAGAGAGCTATGGGCTTCATAAATAAAAATGGAAAATGGTAAGAACTGCAGGTAAACAGAGGAAAGAAAAAAAATGTAAACTAGGAGAGAATGAAATAATTTAGTATTTCATTAGCAGAATATTGTTATTGGTTAGAAAGCTACTGTGAGCTTCTTAAGAAAAGAATGCTTTAATGATCACTTGCAAATGGAGAAGCTGTTTCTAAATTGAAAGAATTTAAAGACCATCCGGTGGGTAGTAGCAAATGAAAATCTATATCTCAGTAATGTATCACTGAGTTCATTTACTGTTAAATGGGGTGTTATTTTTATATTCTCAGTTTAGTCAAAATGCCTTTTATTTTTAACCTGATTTTCTATTTTGATTTGATAAGAATCTTTATTGTCTTTTTAATGTTTTAGTATGCTTTCAATAAAAAGAAATTAACAGTTGACTCTTAAACAACATATATCGATAACAAAGGTATTCCAAAACATATTGTTTTGCACTTAAAATGAGGCCATATAAGGGAAGTATACTACATAGTTTTTCCTTATTCTTTTATCTTTAGATGCATTTTAAGACATCTTGTACTTAAAGGAGATTGAATAAACATGAAGAAGCTTTATATGTTTGTGTTACCAGATTTCATATAACCGCTATATGTGTGAGGCTATTATAATTTAGTATTCTATACCTCAGCTTGTTTTATACTTTGAACAAAATCATTCCATCATGGTTTTTGAATTATCATATAAAGTTGTCATAATCAAACTAGGAAGATCTTATGCTTTACCTTTGACATTAATAATTAAGAAAAATCCCATTTTCTAAATATGAGTTATAAAGGCATCAACTAGATTTTGCTATATAAAACTTTTCTTTTAAAAAAGAAGCCATTATGGTTGTATTGATATTTTATACAAAATGCCTCCCAGGTAAAGGCTTTAAAACATAGAGAAAGGGATTGGTAGCTAGGAATGGTTAGGACAAATTAGCTAGAGTGGCAATGGGGGCATTTCTTTGTAAAGTCCTCAAGAGAAGTTTCAGTGTTTTAATTCAGTTTCCAACATTCCAGGGATTTTTAAACTGAAATTTGTAGGACCATAAAATATGATTTTATGTTGAACTTCATGGGACAGCACAATATATACAAGATTTCATAATTTTTCAAATATTCATTGGTAAGGGAATTGGATGAAGGGGATGTTCAAAGGTTTCATAAGATTTCCAAAAGGTCCCCCTTTGCACAAAAATGTGACAATCATTGAAATAATAGGCTTTTCTTTTGTTATTAAATATATAGTAAGCCAGAATAAATAATCTCAAAATAAATTGAGTTGAGACTCAGAGACATAATGTTGTGGTCCATTAAAGCTTGAAAAGAGCAATTCAGTGATTTTTTTTTTTTACTTTATTTGTAAATATTAAGAAGAAAAGGTAAAACAAATTTTCACAACAAAATAATGAAAAAAGTAACAATTATTGATAAATTACACATCATTACCTTAGTCACTCAAGTACAAAATATGGGCATAAAAATTTCTTCAATCAATATTAGCACAACCTTTCCTATTCAGTGAACTCAGTGACACTAAGGGTATAACTAACTTGCATTTTTTCTTTTCCCTTCTATTCTTTCTCTTTTCCCCTATCTTAGTTTCTTCTTTTTATTGAACAGTTTCCTCCCATTTCACAGTGACTATTGTATATTTTGAACCTTATGGTTGCACATATGTCACTGTGGTGTGATGTTTTTCAATCCTTCTGGGAAGATACACAGAAGGGGAATTCCTGGGTTGAATGGGACCTCTAATCCTAATTTTTTGAGGAATCTCCACACTGATTTCCACAGTGTTTGTACTAATCTACTCTTTAACCAACAGTTGTAAAGGGTTTCTTTTTCCCTGCAGACCCAGCAACATTTTTTATTGGTTGATTTTTTTTAATTATATAATTTTTTAATGAATAAGGGAGAGGATGAGATAAAAGAGGGCATAACAACATAACAATACAGGTTAAAGCATGACACTTTCAGCAACCTAGTGCTTCACCACCAAATAACCTGACTTAATAGTGGTTACCATAGTGTCTTTTTCTTGGAAATATTTGAATATAATTTCATATGCTATAGCATCAAACATATCAAGACTGTGTACACCATTCAAGTGGATGAAAGCATTGTAGAGTATTTAGAACCAGCTAACAGAAAAAATGATCAATGGTTTCAATATTATCTCTTTGCCTATAACAATTTTTGTTTATACTACCACATACGATAAAATCCAGCAAGTTAGTTTGGTGTGGCTTTAAGACAAGATGGTATTAAATCGGCACTAGCTGTTATTATGTCTTATTTTCTTCAAAGTAGCTATTCATTGCATCACTGGCCATAATATCAAACAGCCCAGAATAAAGGCATTCCAATTAATGAGTGAAAATTTTATAAGGCTTCAAGGCCATATAATGGGGAATCATGGTTATCACGTACTTTTAAAAATAAGCAAATAGTACTGAATTTGACGTTGGCTAATGTTTAGAAAACTGAAGGACAGAACTGTCTCTGAGAAGAATCAGTACAAATATGAGATATATTTTGTAGATTGTGAACATTGTATTCATCTCTACTTTTTAAATGTGTGTAATACTATAATACATTTGACAGGCAATATGGAATCATAGTCTTTGATTCCATAAAGAAATTAGTTGATGTTATTATTAAAATGATATTAATCCATGATGCCAATTCTCTTTCAAGTAATTGTAACATGTATCATCGTAGAAGAAAAAGACTGAAAATAGAAAGAAAAACTCTGATATTTCTTTATATTCGCATAGCATGCAGTGTTTATTGGAGAAAATACCTCACTTGTGGAAGAAAACTTGGTAACAATATCTGCTGTATGTGACACAGGATTGCTACAAAGACTAAAACCAATTATAACACCTTTTAAATTTGTGATGTGATATATATTACTTTGTATATCAGTCAAATATGTATTTCATACCTTAATGGTAAAATTTGCTTTTGAAATATCTTTTAAATTTAGAAGCCTTAGAACTATAATCCCAAGAGAAATTCTGAACAAAATATTTGTCACTGAAGGAAATAAAAGCTGTTTTTTTCAGAATATTCACAAGTGTTTTATGTATACAACACTAAAAAGACTTGTGTTTTAATTCCCAGAAGTGACTCCAGTGTAAATTTATCCCATATCATAAAATAATATTGATTTATTTTAAATTCAAAAGTATTATGGTTATGTGCATATTCATAAAATAGTATCCAAGTTATTTTAAAATGATATGATTAATTGAGAGGCTTTAACATGATAAATTGGATGACAGACATGAAAGCTGTAAGTCATTTTTTGTATGCACAGTGTTTATATCATATTTTATTTCTGCATTTTCAGAAGAGTTGCTAGATTTGTTTATGGTTATTAAATATATCAATTTCCATGCCTCTATTTTTATAAAGAGCTAGCATATTTTCATATGCTATTACAAGTTAGCATGTTTGTGAAAGGTTTCCCTTTCTTTGAAGATGTCTGAGATGACTGAATGTGTGGAAAACTACGCATTGCAGTGGTGTGCTGGCCCTTTAAGCTCTGTTTCCGTTGTCATGGAAATAAGATTTTCAAGTAGGTTTGTCTGCTATGCCTTGCTTTTTATAGACTCTTTTCAAGTTGGTTTTGGACAGCCATTCTTAGTCTTCAAATAAAACACTAATCCTTACCATCTTCTTCAATGTTTCTTCCTATAGTATTTTTTTTTTTAAACCTGAGGTGAGAGAAGTGTTTGAATTTCAAGGAGTGTGCATTGTTCAGTATGTAGAAGGACTTTCTTCTTGGATCTAAAAACAAATATTTTTTTAAAAGAAAATTCTAAGAATATTAGTACCCAATTTAAATTTCAAATCTTTAAAGTTTATATTACTTTCAAAGCATCATTACTGTGTCATTACAAATTACACATGACAACCATTTCAAACTTGAACACTGTGCTCAGTCAAATTCCTAAACTTGGCCTACATATTTCTTCGTGATTCAGCAGCTCCTTATTTCTAGAACTTATTCTGCAGAAAGAGGGGTTTGATTTTATTACTAATTAGCTAAAAATTATTTCAGCTGTCACCATGTGAGTTTATTTGTAACATGGGAATAATAACAGAAGTGCTGAGACAAACAAATGTGTCAAATGTAAAACATTTGTAAGAGTAATTTAAGCCACTTAAGTGATCAATTATTATTGTTTCAGTATTATTATGTTTACTGCTCTCTTCCTTTTTCCTGTTCATTCTTCCAGTGGAATTTGTAGCCGCCTTATGATTTTATGTATTTCTTAATGATTTTATGATTTTTTTGTATGTATCGTTGGGTTATCACTAGCACCCTGTTTTCTATGCTTGATTGTCACTTTCTTGCCACTTTTAAATTGTAAATTTTGTAATTATTTTACTAATATTTAACTCCGCCCTCGTTTAAAATTATGCAATATGTATTTATTTACTAAATAGTGGAGAAAAGTCATTAAACGCTCATAGACGTTTTCCCATTTCCTAGCCAATTAAGGAACATTTTAGTGATGGGAATTGCTGTAGCATGAATTTGGTGCATCCCACAGAGACACCTGTGTGAAAGGCTCTGTCTGTCCTCAGCCTGGCGCTAAGACAGGGAAACCTTTCTAGGATGGCACCTAGTGGGAGGACATAGATCATAGAGGTGGCCGTGATCTCAAAAGGGATTAAGGAACATTGGTCTATTCTTTGTTTCTTTACCACAATGAAATAAGCTTGAAGACTGAAGATTCTGAAACTGTGAGCCAAAATAAACCTTTCCTCTCTATAAACTGATTGTCAAAGTGTTTGTTACAGCAAGAGAAAGCTAACGTGTGAATGATACCTAGGTTTCCAAATAATGGCTTTTTCTATGTTTTAGAAAGTTTATCATAGATGAAATTTATTGCTAACTATGAGAAATTCTTTCTGTTGAGTACTGAGTTGTAGGTATAACTTCTTTCTAATACCCAATACTAAAGTTAAAATATTATGTTTCTTCCTGCTATATTGAGGACTTTGTTATTTGTGCTGTATTGGCTAAAGAATTGAAATTGGCTTATTGAAAATTTCATTAGCATGTCTCTAACTTAAACATCATTTCCATTGTTTTTTTCTTTTTAGGAATTATAACTTTAACTCCTAAATTCTTAATTGTAGCTGTATCTTAATCTTAAAAAGATATCATCATAGATTATTAGTAGTTAGCATCCTCTATTAATTTTTCTGATAAATTACTTTGTGTATCCTTTAATGGCAACACACATGATTAAAACTTTGAAATTATATGAAGCTAATTGTCATCAACAATGAGTATTAGCTTCAAAGTATTGTGTTTTATCAAAAAAGCTGAAATATAGGATAGTCTCTGACTACCCTTTTGGTGTGTCTGTGTGTTCAAATTATTTCTCTATTATAAAAAAGAAATTATGGTATTTGTTTTGTTTCTGAGCTGAAATAATTATTCATGTATTGAGGATACAGATTCATTTTTAAACATGCCTGCATTTTTAATCACCTCTTTCTATGAAGGAATGATTTACTTTGATGTAGTCAAAAGATTCTCCCTGTTTTTCAATTGTGTTTTGTTTTGATTAATTTTTATGCAGAAATATACTTTAAAATTAACATAATAAAATAATTTAAAATTTTATTGCATGTAATATACTAGTATATTTAGATATAGCTCACCTTCTTGAGTCTACAAAAAATGCATCCATACTTTCTTCCAGCACTTGATTCTAATTACTTTTTTTATTCTGTATGAAATTATTATACTGCATTATGTGAAATTCTTTTTCAAAATGACTACACCAATCCCATATACTTAGAGGTTTAGAATTTTAAAGAGATTATTCGCACTTATCTTGAATAATCAATACTAGCAACATGAAGGTAAAATAAAGATCAAATATTAAGATCAATTGTACAGCAATAGAAATCAGCTCCTTATACAGATCTTTGCCTTGATAATGTCCAATTACAGACTTGTTGCCATATGTGGATGCACAGCCTTGCTCTTAGAGGCACCAGATCCTTTATTCACATAAATCTTTCCTAATACCCAGGAAAGAATAAGAGATTGTGAATAAGGATATAGCAACAAAATCTGATTATATTCCATTATAATTGGTATTGTTGCATTAGAATAAATTGCTGATTACATTGCAAAAAATAGTGCAGAAGACAGAAGAAGAAATTTTCAACTTTATTTAGGGGAGTAATATGTTATGTGTGATTTTAACACTGATAGATACATTTTTCCAAAGGAAAAGGAAAGTTTTCCTTTCCAAAGATAAAGAATGAGAGACAAAACTTTCTTTTCAGTTGATTTGTCTATGGGGGGAGCAGCAGGCGAAGGTTAGTTCTGGAAATGTTGGGGTGGGGTACTTAGGGATCTTTCTGGTGGAAGTCTGGTGCTCTGGGCATTAGTTCCTCAAATGCTAAGGGAAACAAACTTAGTAAATCATGGAAGTCACTGCCTTAGGTTACAAATTAATGTGTATGTGCAATTCATGAAAATTTTCAAGTCCAAACAGTCTTATTGTCTGAAGCTGATATGACAGTATGCTGCATATTTCTATATTTCCATGGAGCAAATGGAATATTCTCAAATTAATTTAAAAAATTCTTTTGAACAAATTAAGAATGGTTTTATTTTTCTTTCATTGTCTTTTCTTGGAAAACAAGTGAATTGATAATGTAGACCAACATTAGAAGACTCAGTGTACGTGTGTGTGCTTTAACCAACACATACTGTAAAGTTATACTTCACCAGGAGCTCTCTAGGTGCTTTTTAGAATAAAAGAATGTAAAAATCTGTTGTTTGGACTCAGAGTAAAGATGATCTTTTATTTAGAAGTAAGTTTTACACAACAGTTGTATCGTCACTGTGCTTTTAGTCATAAGTAGAATAATTACTCTTTTACTCTTGCATAATTTTGTACCTAGTTAAGTGTTTAAATTGAAAACACACAGCAGTGATGTCTGAGTTTATACTGCAGCCACAGGGACAGGCATGAACACACATGACTACCAAATAAATACTAAGTGAAATGATCAAATGGTAGCTGGACACAGTAGTCCTGGCTCCTCAGGAGGCTGAAGCAGGAGGATTTCTTTTGCCCTGTGAAAGGAGCATAGCCTGAGCAACATAGTGAAAACTGTCTCCAGTAAAACCAACAACTATCTGTGCTAGGGAAGAGGGGTCACTATTCCTGCTTCTTCAATCAGGCTCATCGTGTTTTTGTCTCTATTTCCTTGACAGCAGTTCTCTTCCAGTGCTCAAGGTGAAAACCTTGGTGCCATTTTTAACTGTATTCCTCACATTCATTGTCTTAGAAAATCCTGTTAGCACAGCGGCCAGGGCTTTAATGTGATGTGTGCTCTCAAATTCATTTGCTATCAGTTTTGTTCCCCAAGTAATGGTAGTAAGAGGTTGTGGAATGTTTGAGACATGGCCCTAATGAAAGATACTTATGGCACCATGGGGGGTATTTTAGGAAGGGGCTAATGCCGGGCTCTTGGAGTGGTTCTCTAGAGAACACATCATTATACAAAGCATGACTGGATCTGGTCTGCTTTCTTGCTTCTTGTCTCATTGTGTGATTTTTCTTTCTGGTACTTCCACTGTGCTATAATGAAGCCAGAAAATTTTTGTTGGAACCATCAGATGCTGGTTACATGCTCTTAGTCCTCCTGAATTATGAGCCAAATAAATTGCTTTTCTTTATAAAGCACCCAACTTCAGGCACATTGGTTATAGCAACAGAAAGCAGATTACTGTAATGACCTTCAGAATTTTTCTCTGAAATGCTTCACTCCATTCCTTTTTCCTTTCCTTTCCTTTCCCTTTCTCTTTCTTTCTTTCTTTCTTTCTTTCTTTCTTTCTTTCTTTCTTTCCTTTCTTTCTCTCTCTCTCTCTCTTTTTCTCCTCTCTTTCTTTTTCCTTTTCCTCCCTCTTTCTCCTTGCTCTTTCCTTATTTCCTGTGTCCCTTTTTTCTCTTTCCCTCCCTCCTTCCCTTCCTTCCTTCCTTCCTTCCTTCCTTCCTTCCTTCCTTCCTTCCTTCCTTCCTTCCTTGCTTCGGGACAGGAGATTCATCCCAGGCCTTTACACTGAGCTACATCTGCTATTTCCCCTACTCTCCCTTTTCTTCTTTTGGTCAATTGAGCTAAATTTTTAAGACTGGCCTTGAACTTGAGATCCTCCTGCCGTAGTCTCCTAGAGTACTAATAATACAAGCATGCACCACCACAACTGCAACCCACAGGTACTCTTGATCCAATCCATGTAGCCCAGCATTTTCTCTTTCCTTCGTTGCTTCTGCTCTTGATTCTCACTGTCGGCTCACAGTGACTAAAATTGAGATGTTGAGAGGCAATTATTTCTGGAGGCTTTAGGAAAGAACACTTTCTTTTGCATTCTACACTTCTACGGATTACCTGCTTCATTGGCCCATGGGCTCTTCCCCACTAATCTTTGGGGAAACAGTTTGATCTGCCCCCAGACTTTTGCTCGCTTTTTCTTCTGTTGTTATATTTTTCTTCTCCGAGCCCCCTGTCTCCTAATCACTGACATGGATCTTTGCAAGCTATGGTCTCAGATGCTGCTTATAAATTAATATGTCCCCAAGGGGAGACACTACCTGTAGTTTATCAAAGTCGATAGCTGTGGCAATTCTTGACAATAAATTTTAAGACAATTCTGTACACTTCTGAGGCATAATCTTCACAATACCAAGACATGAGCACCAAAATAGGATTCCATGGTGAGTTTGGCAGGGGGCCGAGAGAGGCACATAAAGGAAGAAAGAATTAAAGCTCCATACTAACTGTAGGAAAGAAGGAGAGCAGATGTCACATGGCCCAGGTAACAGGTTCTGTACCCAGGCTGGAGCATTAAGCTAGGAACAGAAGTACGCTACAAGCAGTGCACTCGCATGAGTCTTTATTATTCCCTCACTGAGGGAGAGATAAGTAATGTAAAAGAAAGATGAAAACTTCAATAAAGTGAGGCCCCGAGTGGCCCTGAACCCACAGCAGCCCTCCTACATCAGCCTTGTGAGTGCTGGGATTGCAGGTGTGCACCAGCACCCTTGGCAAAGGATGTGTTTCATGGATAATGACGATAATAATTCTAAAGTCTCTTATGACTTTTCTGACCCAACTGTCTTTAATACAATCTTACAAACAGTTTTTAAAAAATCATTTTAAGTGAAAAATGCACAGGTGAGAAAATACTGATGGTTCAGTCATTTCCATTCCATATGAGAAATAAAAAACAGCGATACTGGGTACATGGTCAAGAGATGTGAGGTTACAGTACAAGAGAAGTAAGGGAAGGAAATGTTGTCTGTGAAGCTTAGAGCTGCACACTGATTGTAAATATGCAAACAGACTGCATTGTTGAGTAGGAGTACTAAAAATTCAGTACTTTCTCACTTTATAAAGATTTTTCTAACCTGCCAATCAAACAAACAAGCCAAGAATAAAACAAATTAAAAAACAAAACAAAAACAAAAACAAAAAAAAGTGCTTGAACAATTCTAAGGGTAGGGATTGATATCTTTTGTCCTTTTTCTGGAACCAAAAACTAGCCCTTTCTCCATGCTGGGCAGGATGCCAGAGGTGCTGGGCATGGGGAAATTCTATAGCAGATTTTTGCTTTGCTTTGTGAAATCCAGGCCATCGTTTTCAGATTAAAGCCCTGACAAATAAAACACTGAACAAGGCTTAATACGTCTTTCTTGGTTGACTAGTTGCTAAAAGTACCCTCCTCACATTTACCTGGCAGAATAGCTACTCAAAACCAGTAGAGGCAGCTTTTTCTGAAAGTTTCCAGCTCAAAGACGTGGCCCTGCAGCATCTCTCAAGAGGGTCCTAGAAGCTTCCAGCCAGGTTTCTTTATTTATAATGCAAAAAATGAGGTTAAATCTTACCAGCTAAAGTAAAGATTGATAAGATTAATTTTCTCTCTGTTCTCTTGTCTCAGACATGGCAAATGCATGTTGGTTTAATGTTTTACATTTAGCTGATTTGAAGTGTCCATTAGGACACTAGTGACTAGTGCTTAGAGCGGAAAGTTTAGATGGACACAGTAAGTCGGTTTCTACTGGGATTCACTATTATCAGGAAGGACATACTGAGGGATGATTTTGTTCCTTGCTTCCTTATTAAACGGGAAAATCACTTACCTTAATTTCTCCATTGAGAATGAAGTGAGCTCTAATTAGGTACACTTGTCTATTTTCATGTTCTTATTCCGGAAAAAATATCTGTTTACTAGACAGATATAAAAGCATAAAAGCATGAAGGTTGCTTTGTGGCTGGAATGAGGATGTGGTAAAGAAACTTCAAATCAAATCAACCAAACCAGACTTATGTTGAGTCTCCGCATATTTGTTTATACAGAATTCTGCAAGTGGTTAGAAGCAGAGGGCCTTTCTGGTTTTTTTTTTTTTTTGCTTCTATTCAATGTTTTGTTTTCCTTCTTTATTCCCATCCCTCTCATCATCCCACTGGAGTTTTTATTCATTTATTTATAGTAGTTTTTTAACCAGAATTTTCTATGCTTTCTATTTTTCATGCAAAGCCTATCCAAAAAAGATATTTATCATTATCTGTCCATCTTCTGTATCATGGGAAGGCAGTCTTTCCATCTTTTGAGCATAAGGTTCTCCTAATCCATCATCATCTCATCAATGGTCAGGAGGAATGGCTCTTCTTTCTGCTGCTGTGTTGAGTTATGAATATTGAATCTGTTTTGTCTGGGCAGGGATGATGGCCTGAATTGAGTCTGCCCTGTGTTGATGTCTCAGTTTTCCATCCTCCTCAAGGAACTCTGTAGGGAGGCCCACAGAATGAAACATACGGTCTAGAGTGGGAGATGAGAGAGCATATTATTTGGTCAGTAACAAAGTGTACTCGTGAGTAAAACTAGCAACTATTCACAAGAACAGTACAACTGGGAGAGTTCTGAGGAGACAGAACCAGGGCTGGCAACTGAGGACTGAGTTGGTTTCTCTTTTGTTTTCCTAGAGCTTGAGGGGAGTGGATAAAGATTATATCTGATGGAACTTTTCCAATCAGAGTGACTCTACCCTTACAGGAAGCGAGATTTTGAACTCATAGTATCTTGGCTGGAATAAACATGGCAGGCAAAGCGTATGTGGAGCCAAAGCCACAATGCAAATGTATATAATAGGGGCCTAAAAGAGTCAGATGGGGACTAAGTAGGTCTACTGGGGGTTTGATTCACATGAGTCTGCATGCCTGGACCTGACCTACATGGCTGTGCTAGTGGGGTACCTGAAAGGGGATGGATGAGCCTTGCTCAGGAAACGGCAAGACCTCAAGTTCAGGAAGCTTCACCACCTGTTGCAGAGTTTCCTTCACAGCTCAGCTCAGCTGCCCTTCTTCCAGCTCTCACTCAGGTCTAACTAACTGCCTATTCTATCATTCCCCACTCAAGGAGTCCGGGCCCTGAAATTTTTCAAACATGGAGATGGAGAAATTCTTTTGTGGTTCTTTTCTGGTGATCACAGGTGATGTTGCCTCTACATCCCTCATCCTGTTGCCTGGAGTAGGGTGGCATGTGCATGGGAGAGGGAGTTAGGGATGGAAAGTTATTGGAGTCGTCACGTCATTTGAGCAGGTAGAGGCGCTGGGGGTTGGCCAGCTGACTCTTCAGTAGTAGGTGGTTGAAATCTTGGGAAAGCATTATTTTGAGTGTAATGGCCTCTGGGCAAGAAAAGCTAAGCCTGGTAAATAGGTTAAGGAATCATAACTTGAGCAGGAGTAATAGTAGGTGGAAGTAGAGTATGGGAGGGCTTTGAAGTGATACATGTAGGAAGAAACAAGAAAAAAGGCAGTGTTTTGGTTTGAGGGCACAAATGTCTCCCTGCATTGTGTGCAGCTACTGCAGACTGTCAAACACATGGTACTGCGGTAAATCAGTTTTTATTTCTTATATCAAGTGAAGTGCTTGGTGTTTGGGGGTCACTGAAGGAGGATGAGTTAAGCTTGAGTTGTTTAGCTGCACCCACACACCACTTCCATCTTATGTCACAGCTAGACAATGTTCCATGAGCATTTTAAGATCTGGATTTTTGTTAATGGTAGATCTGTGGGATAAGGCTTAAATTGACTGAGGCCAAATGTTCTTTTTAATGGTTATTACCAGGCACTCATGTGTAAGAACCTTGCTTTGCAATCTCTGAGAGCTGAAGAGAGTGCCACATCTTAATTTTGACAGTGTTTGTTGTATTTACACTCCTTTTCTCTCCTCCCTTCTCTTCTCCCCTCTTCTTTTTTTCCCCTCTTCTTTCCTCTCTGTTTCTATTCTTGTTACTGTCTGTGTCTGTCTGTCTGTCTCTCTCAGTGTCTCTGATGGCATCACTGGTTAATAATTTTGTAGGTATGTTTTATTTGTTCCTTTCATTGGGATAGCAGGTGTTAAACTGTCATATTCATCCCTTTGGGGAAGAGACTGGAATATAGATGATAGTCTCACTGTACAAGAAATCATAGAGATTAAAAACCAAGCTTCTCATTTTTGAGGACAGGCTTTCTTGTGACAGGATTCTATACTTTGTGGATGTACATTACAAAACTCTTCACTTGGTTTAAACTATTTGCCACTGGATTTCCCTTCTTTGTACCAGAAGAGTCTTGAAACATTCTCTTTTCTTTCTCCATGTATATAATACTTACAATGTAATAGAAGAAAAAATTTTGCATAATTGGACAAAAATAGTGATATTAACACATAAAGCATCTATTTTCTATTAAGGTTGTTAAATTTTTGTATGAAAATAAAATAATACCCAAATTTATGTTTGGTGCAGGCACAGAGGTCATCACTAGTTCCTCTGTGAGACCCTAAACAGACTTCAAAGTTCAGAAGTCAGAACAGACTGATTCATTTCTGTGTTGTTATTTGTAGTGTAATTTCTAATATATTAAGAGATGTATTAAGAATTTTGAATAGAAACAAGGTATCTTCCATAACATCATATACTAAGGTATTTTGTTATATTTTGTTTGTTTTTAAGAAAAAATTCTTCTTTAATTTATTTAAAGAAAAAAATTACTGTTTTCTTACTCAGTAAGAGTTTTAAATTCTAAATATCTGTGAAAGATCAAGATTAGAAAATAGTTTTAGAGGTAGTTGGCCCAAGAATAATTGTTTCTTGCTTATTTGTTACTTAATGAGTTGCTGAATTCTTTGAGGGAAGAAATGGATGATCTTGAAATTTGGGGCAGGCACAGGGGAGAGGGCTGGGAGGAGTTAGCTATCAGAGCAAAGACCAGGTGCTTCCATCTAGAAAGGGGAGATCAGGGAAGGCACTTTTGGTGTTGTGCACACAGGTAGAATTAAGATGGGATAATTGCTCCTGAAAGGTTTTGAAGCCATTCATGAGTCTTGAGATGGCAGTGTGAGTGGGGTGAAGTGAATGGAAATTGAATTGTGGGGAACTTCCCAGCTGGTAACGAGATGAAAGATGCCTGTTGAGTAATATAATTGGGATATGGGTTTGTTTTGCAAAAAAGAAAAAAAATGCTACGTTCCTGACATCAGATCCATCACTTGAGTATTTTAAATTTCCTGTTAAAATTTTTTGTGCTTAATTAATTGAGTACTGGTCATTTCAAAGTAAATTACTCTAAATGATCAATTTAGACTGGGGATGTAAAGCTTTTACATCCCCATTGTTTTTAGAAGCAATGTTAGCATAAACACAGAGCAGCTTCTGTTTCAGTTGAACCCAAGGCACCAAGGGTTTTGAGTAATCCTGTTCTGTCTCAGTATCTTCACATTTAAATATGTGCTCTGTTAGATTCAAAATCTTGTTTTTGAAATAAAAAAAGTAATGTTTAGTGAGACCTTCCTCTGGGTCATACTTCACCATATACATTCCATGCTCCATTATTTTATACCTTTGGGAGCCAGGCTATAAGCTCTGTGAGGACAGCAAATGTTTCTACTTATCATCCTACATCTTATGACATGCTGTGCTATGCCCATAAAAGACATTCAAAATTACTTCCTAATAATGAAATAAATGACCCTGCACAATAAAAAAAAAAAAAAAAAAAAAAGAAAACTTGTTTATCTGTCCAGTGGGTTTAATTTATCCAGAATGTAACTCTACAGGGATCCGCAGCAATTAAACAAATGACATTTCTTTTGACCACTTTGTGTTTTGATGAAATTTCAGGTTTAATTACTACTTGATAATAAAAAAGCAAGTAAAAGTAGATGCTATGTTAGTTCTAATAAAAAAATTACATAATTCTTTTAAAGATAGGAATTAATGGAATCAACAATTTAGATTAATTTTCCAGTTTAGTTGATAAGTAAAAATGTCCAATTAAATAGTAAAAAATTGTTTTGCCCACTTTTTCCCCTCTTAGTTCATTTTTGCATAGGAAATTTATAGGAATAAGGAGAAAATTCAGAAATATAAAGCAATAAATAAATGGAGAAATAAATCAGAAATGATAGCAATTCTGTCAAGAAAGCTGAACAAATGGGATAAGAAATACAATAAACACAAAGTGGCACCCCACATGGACTACACACTTGATTGAACTTCTCTATTTTATGTGTATACTTGATTCAAAATGGATTAAAATTACAGCCTCTAGAGAGAGATTGCCTGCTTTAATCCTGCATTCTGCAACTATGAGTTATATGACCTTGGTAAAATTACTTACCTCCTTTGTATCTCATTTTCATATATTAAAAAATGGGAATAATAATAATGTCTACCCAATAAAATTGTTGTTAAGGTTGTGATAATACATTTCATGTTTTTGAAAACAGCTCCTTTCACATAAAAATGGTTAATAAAAACATGAGCTATGATTGTCATCATATATATATATATATATATATACATACCATATTCTAACTACTTACATAAAATTATGAAAAACATTTGTGTATTTATGTGTGTAACAAATGCTACACAATAAGTATATCTGCATTTGAATCTGTACATTTCTATTAGAATCTTATTGTGGTGTTGAAAACAACCCCACTAATGTTTAATGCTCAGTAGAAAGAAAAGGATGCTTTCGTTGTTGGTGCTGTCTCAAGAGTCCTCAATTTACATGGCTTGCTCAGCTCTCATGCTCCAACTACAAATCTTTCTTGAGCTCATGGTCCTGTGTATTTTTCATTTCTCTCCATATTCTTTTTCTTTCTGTTCCTACCATTGGTACTAGTACTCATCATCTTCTAGAAGATGGTTATCTACTTGCAGAAGTGGAAAACCACTGTGCCGGGACACTAGATCCAATTTGACAGCCCTTACTCAAATTACAGTAATAACAAGAAGCTGTTCATGAAGTTGTCAGTGTAGACTAATATGCTTTTCATAAAAGGGAACATTCTAATGCACTCTAAATTCACCTTGCTCAAAATAAATTACAGTTTTACATTAACCTGTGCCATGGTTTATGTTAGTGGCTCCCAAGCCTCAGGCAGTTATGGATGTAACCAAATGTAGAATTTGTGATTGGTTCCTTGTCTAGTGCTGGGATTGGTGGTGTGAGTGCTACACCGGCCCAGGGGTGGAGCCAGGATACAATGTATCCTTGGGAAGAAGGTGTGTCTCTTTCTTGCCCACTGGTGCCTGCCATTTGCCGCTGGCCATGAACCCAGCACCACCGTTCCACCCTGACAGTTGGAGACAGCTGAGGACTGAAAACTCCAAGAACTATAAGAAATAAACGTTTCCTCCACTAATTTTGGATGTCAGGTATTTTGTCTCAACAAGCAAAAAAGTAACTAAGACAATCTGCAGTAAGCTTTATAAGTAATTTCTTATATTCTGAAGAGAATGAATAGATTGTTACTACACCTTTATTGCATTTCTATCCTGATACTTTGAAATAAAGTTACTGGAATCTGTCATGCAAATACTTAATACTGTTTTAAAAAAAAAAAAAACCCAAGTTGCAGCTTACCAGATAAAATAGTAATTTAAAGTAATCTTCATTTAGAATACAAATATACCGCTGACTTTATTACTTTATTTACTTTAATATTTATTTAAACTTCTTATGTCACAATTTCCTTAACATAACCTTTTAACAAATGGTTCTTAGTGTTGGAATGGAGTTACATTTTCCACCATACTTTGGTCAGAAAGGATGTTATTTAATAAGCTGAAACTTCTCCTGTCTCTTAATATGATTATGCTTTATTTCTAAAATGCATCAAATTCTGTCTCTATTTATTGTACATGTGAAAAGTCCAACATTCTTTACAGTTATTGAAATATTTTGAATTCTAATATTAAACAAGAAATATGCATACATACTCTTCCTTACACTAACCACGCGCTGCATCTTTAAAAGTCACATTTTAATGTCTAGATGATCCTTTCCTTGGGATAGTTCTACTTATGATTTTTTCCACTTTATAATCTATTTGGAAATTTCCTTTGAACTTTAAATTTTGATCTTTTCATGGACTATGAATATGATGTTGGACAGAGACAGCAACTTTAGCTCTCAGGAGTCACATGGTCAAGGGGAGGAACAACTTATATGCTACCCTGTTGTATCTGTGGTTGGGTGTATTAAATGCAGTTTGGGATCACTATGCTTTTGTAAGCCTAGGGGTATGGTATTTGTAATCAAAATTAACTTTGCAAATACAACTATTCAGGAATAGCCTAACATACTTTCTCAAACTTCCTAATTCATGTTCATAATTTGCAAGCTCTATCAGGTTTTTTTTTTTTTTTTTTTTTTTTTGCATTGTTACATTTTTGTAGAACACAATGATTACATTGGTCAAGGGGAGTTTGTAGGTATATGCAGCACATCTTGCTTCTTTTTTTATGGCCTCCCTCTTTGCCGCCTTCCCTTCTCCCCATCTCTTGTACCCCTCATCTATAACTTCTGTATTTCTTATTGTCCTTAGCTTAGTGTATTTCAGAGACTCATCTGGGGATGTGGCATTTTGAAATTCAATAAAACCATAAAAATAGCAGCGATTGAAAACAATATAGCTCATTTTGTTAACTCTAATTAAATAAATCTTAGTACGTGAGATTAAAGAGCTTTTACAATAGGAAAAACCTTGCAAATTCTACAAAGAATAACAACTGTGTTGAAACAATGTAGTAAGACTGTCATCTATTTCAGGAATGATTTCAAAAGTTTTAAAGTGGGGTCACAGATGCTTTTGAAGTTCAACCACATGACATGTCCAATCACAGACACAATTAATAGCATGAAAAGCCCTTCCAGCTAGACTTTCAATATACGTTCAGCTACCTCAGTGTATTTTAGTAGGCTGCAATGTCATTCTTCCTATCCTGTGTAATAAGAGTTAGAATTCTTGGTGATCAGATTTGCTTAGGGAGATTGTGTACCCTGAAGTGACCCTTCAGTTGCTAAATCAGATCTCTCTCCTAGTCTATCAAATTGAATATACTGATCCTTGAAAAAAATCCATACACACTGTCTTAGGAAGAAAAAACTCTTATATACAGGTTAACATTATTTTCACAAGAGCAGATGACTTCATGATTGAGAAAAATACGTCGGACTTAAAACCTAACATTGCGAGACCTGAGAACTTTTGTTTGTCTTTTCCTAAAAAATAGCTTGTGAAAGAGTAAATTATTTGAACTGACACCAAACTTAATGCCAGAGAAAGAAGGAGATTAATATTTGCAAAGTGCCAATGACAACTGTGCCAAGATTAGTGCTGAATGCATTTGACTCCCACTGAATCCCTGTTGAGAAAGGTCTTGTTTTCTTTATGTACAACTGGGGAAGAGGTTATTAAAGAGGTCCTGGCAGATGGGCACGGCTGAAAAACCTGTACTTTGAGCTCCTACCCTCACATTGTAGTAACTTAACAGAGCCTAGATAATGGGTGAAACCCTCAATTTGAAAAATAATCCAGTCCTTTGCTTCCTAATCTTGTCGAATAAAGAACTGATTTGTTTGCATACTTTTTAGTCTACTTCACCAAAGGACTCTGGTGCTTTAATTAATAGCATAGATTTAAAAGCCGCACTCTCTTGGTTCTAATACCAGCTTGAGCATAGAGGAATTGTAAAAGGAGCAAGGGACTTAGTATTCTCTCCCTGTCTCCACATCTGTAAGGTGAAGATAATAACGCTCTGAATCTCATGAGTTATTTAGAGGATTAATAAGTAAAAGTGTGGACAAAAATGCTAAAGAAAAGAGAGGGTATTTGGCTCAAAATAAGCCCTGATTAAGAGTTTTGTATTGTTCTGAATTGTATCCAATAGAATAGTGATCCGATTCCAGTATTTTCTAGACATATTATAGTTGGTATTTTTCCTGAACATATAATTCCTCCTGCTTAACAATGGTTATAATTTCATCATTTTGTATAACAAATATGCTTTTCAAAGGTGGTTGTCATCTTCTGTTATTTGGAAAATTTACTCTCCCAAGCCTCATTTCTCTCATCTGCAAATTTTAATTAATGGTACACACTTCAGGATATTGAAAGAATAAAGGGAAATAGTGTACACAAAACATTCAACACAGTAGCTGGTACTTGTTTCAGTCACTATGGGAAATCAGTAAATATTAATAAATTTCTTTGTGTTTGAAGAAATCGAAGACAAACATCCTTGCCTTAGGTCATCCAATGAATTTTACTGATGCATCTTAGTACATAGCAGTGTACCTCAAACATTAATTATTAGTAAAGAAATAAATAGGCATTAAAACTTATTTTTTCTAAAAGTATAGTGATCCTCAACCTTTACTGTAATAGTTGATGTTTTATACATAGGCATGTTGGTTATAACAGGTAGCCAATAACAAGAGACTTAGTTGTTTTTTAAGCCATAAGAAATTTGTTTTTGTTGATTTACAAAAGGTGTGCTGAATCTCACAGCACAAATTGTACCTTCTTGCATTGTCTTCTCTGTATATCTTCTAGAAAAGGCTAGGTATTATTTGTTTTTAATACTCAGTTTGGTATATTGACCTCGGTTTCATGTATGTTGATATTTACTTCCTTAATGCATATAAACAGAAGTCAACATAATGTTGAAACTACTGTATTAACAATGCAGCAGTACTGAATGGCCAGTTGACAGATCTGTTGATAAAAGCAGTACTTTAACAAAAAGTGTGATGGCTCTGACTATACACCGACCCATCTGCGTCGCCATTCTATCCCTAATGTGGGATACCCATTGGTTCACACTCACACACACACACACACACACACACGCACAAGGAGGAGCAAGGGGAATGAAAGAGGGATTTCGTAAGTAATATTTTGAAGTCTTCAAAATCTCAGGATAGGAATTGTTAGTAAATGGTTTTTGAGATTGAATGCATTGGGCTTTTTTTTCCCCAAAATATTAACTAATATTTTGAACATCTTTTAACTTGATTTGAAAATTTTAAACATGAAAATATTATATTGTACCACATCAAAACAATTGCAAATGATTCCATTTGAACAGAAAAGATAACACTCCAGATCTTTCAAAACGTTCATTGTCTTTCTTCTTTTCTACTAAATAATAATGTCTTGAGAACCATTTCATAGTAAAGATTTTTAGATATCTTTTATGCCAGTGGGTAGTGTTAAAGGACTTCAAGTACCACCCTTATTTACTTTCATTGTTACACATATAGAACCCGATATTGTCCATTTCTATGTATTTGTTTATTTTGTCTCTATAGTTCTATTTAGAGAACAGTACTATGAGAGAAGGCATATGATAGCTGTTACATTTCCAATGAACTAACCAAAGAAACGAGATGCCTGTCTCACAATGGTGAGTTTTCAATACACAGTGATGAATTAGCAAATAAAAGACCATCTTTGGGTAGAATACTCTGACCTCTTGTATTTCCTTTTAATAAATGACTACAGATTCTGATTGATATTATGACTCTTATGAGATCAAATTTTTTTTTATTGGTACCTGGGATCAAACTCATGACCCTGCACTTGCAAGGCAGGTGCTTATGCTGCTGAGCTAAATCCCCAGCCCCTGAAATCAAACTTTCATGTTAGGTTTTTAAGTCTGAAGTAGTATTCTGTTTATGTATCCAACCTTGCTTATGAGACATTGACCTTTATTGAAGAATCTTTAAAGACTGTGAGATGTATAACAAGGGTTGCATAAAAGATAGTTAAAAAAGTATATCCTCTTCATTTAGCTACAAGTGTTAAGGCTATTAAATAAACATACTTGCATCATTTATTTCCAGGAATCAATTAGTAAACTATTATTGACTGTTTGTACATTGAATGTCTTGGGAACTGAGACTTTTTGAGAGTCTTTTATACTCAAATTTTGCTTCTTGATAGCTATGGAGTTAAGAAAGAAATCATTTGATTTTCTTAACTTCACTGTTGCCACCTGAAAAATATGAACATCACTTACTCTAAAGATTGTAAATTGTAAGATAAAATATATTCATAATGCAGCAACATGAGTGTTACCTAAACATTTGTTAACTATTACTGAATAGGAAGAGCTAAACCTGAGAAGCTGGGCATTTTATAAGTCTATCTTTAGGCTGACTTGATGAACTAAGGGGAGAATTAAGTGAAGTTCATGATTCTGCTTGCAGTGACAGCCAGGAGAAATGGATATCATACACACTGAAAGGTTAAAAATGAATAAAGGTACTTCACCTGGCACATTTAAGGTGAAGACAAATGGTATTGAAATTCAGGCCTTTAGATGAAAGAAGTAATAACTCATATTCCTGCTTTAATATTTGAAATATTAAATGCTAAAATAGCTTTGCATTTTAACTGGGATGACTGCAGTGGGATTCTTATTGGTGACTTGATCATAGTGCTGAACCCTATAAAGAGCTGTTGTAAAATGTGATGGATTGTGTGATTTGCTGCACACTCAGTCTCAACTGATGTTTTCCAGAGCTCACTTGAAGCTAACATTGTACAGTGAGCAAAGAAACTTGAAATGTAAGTTATTTGTCCTGTTCAATGGCTTCAACATTTTGATCTATGGTCTGGTTCCTGGAGCTATGGTCTGTCTAAATATCTACCCAAATAGACCATATTTCTTTATGAATAAAACTTCTGGAGAAACATAGACAATGGTTTTTATCTGTTTCTGGCACATTCAGGACTTGAGCATATTGATTCTCTACTTGGTTCATAAAGAATACATTTTTTAAAAGTTGATCACCTTGTATTTTGTTTTTACATTATCTATTGTGTCCATCCTTTTCATTTGACTGACTCTGTTCTGATATGTCACGTTTGGTATCACTCTCTTCAAAAAAAAGTAATAAGAACTGTGGGAGTAATAAAACCCAAAATGTGTAATTGTCATTGTACAAAAGAGAGGAAAAGAAAGTGCTCTAAAGGTTATAACTGCATATATGTTTAAGCGTGTAAGATAGATAATCATGTTACTGAGTTTTTTGGATCATTGAACAAAACTGTTTGTACTCTCACTGAAAGTCCACTTTATATGCTTCAATTTTGTAACTTGAACAACTATTTCTAAGATGAGAATATGTAATCTATTAACTAGTGATTTCTTACTGTTTATTTTTAAAATTTTGTATTACTTGTACCCCTTTTCTGTTTTTTTCTTTTTCTCCTGAAATAAAAAAAAAATCTAAAAAAACAAAAAAGCTTCTTACTTATAACTAAGAGTCGCCAAGTGTCTTCAGCTATTGGTACAGTTTGGGTGTGACTTAAAAGTTCACGTGCTGGAAGCAGACTTCTCAATTTATGTAATGATATTAAGAGGAGATAGGTTTAAAATGGGGCCTGCCTGGAGAGAAATAACGAAGTCACGGGGCCCCACTTTCAGCTGGATCCTGTACAGTGAGACCTGGTTAGATCTCAGACAGGATTGGTTGACAGACAAGTTTTTGCAAAATGAAGGTAACTCACATGCCCAGGCTCTCTCTGCACCTGCTGCTTGCAGCTTCCATACTTGCTCCCACGGTATGATGCCATCTCTCCTGTAGTAATGCATGAAACTCTCACAGGATGTGATCCCCAGGGCTTGGATTGTTTAGTGTGCAACACAGCAAGCAAAGATGAAACTTTTTTCTTTATGAAACATCCTAGGCTGAGGAATTTTGTGATAGCAACACAAAAGAGATAAAGAGTGATATCTAGTTCACAATAAAGAAACCGTGCTTCATATCACACTGTCCTCCCTGAAGAAAGGGATGGGGCTTAATCTTAATTTTTCATAGGGAGAGATCCATTATGCCCTATATTTTTCATTGATTAATTGAGATATATTTGTAAAGGGCAGAATAATAAAGAAAGGTGCCAACCTGCCAATTTTCCTTTATGAAATAAGAAAAATCTTTAGATTACCTAAAATGATCTCTGGGAACATGAAGAATATAGTATAATATGCTTTTTTCATTCATAAAAGGACTTGCCATATAATGTATAAGCAAAAAGATTAAAATGGTTACATCAAAACTGAGAAGACTTGGTTCTCTGTGCACTGCAGAGTGTAATCAGCTTTTTCAGACGGCGTTTCCTATCATCTGCATCTGAAGGATGATCTAAAGCAGAGATTTAAGTGTCACTGCTTGAAAACCTGAAACTTCAAACTTCAAACAAACTACTAGCTTTACATAGCACTGCATTTGCTTCCTCCTCTTATTTATTTTAACAAGCTTGTCATTTGCAATAAGCAGTGTGAAATGTAAATTTAGGCTTACCTGAGATTTCTTAATTGTTAAACTCTAATTCAAATTAATGAAATGAAACTAAAGCTCATTCATTCTTCAGACAAGTTATATACTGCGTCTACTGTCAATCAACATACCACTCAGCTTTGCTCAACAATGAATAAATGATTTCATGAAGGACCTTATCACTGTTTTAAGTGCGGAATGACATCTTTTTTGTGTGGTGTAAGTTTATTAGTAGAAAGAGCAACTATCAAATTTCAGTTTCTCCATTTATCAGCTATGAGACATGAGAAAATTGCTTGAAGACTCAATTTTCTCACAAGAAAGAGAGATATCTTGTAAATATTTTGTGGAAGTTGTAAACTATAAAAATCGCTAACCTGATGTTGTTGCACAGTTTGTTGCAGTCAACTTAATATTCCCAATTTTATAAAGCTGTCAATTTAATTAACATTAAACCATTTACATGAATATCAAATAATACACAAAAATTTTTAAAAACTCACATTTCACTTTTTAGAAGCATTCAACTTTCAGATATATGTCCGTAGAAACTATGCATATTTTATGTTCATTTTAAAATTCAAAATATGCTGCCCACATTTTATTTTATACATTATTATTATTCCCTATATATTATTTCCATTTTTCAATGTACCAAAAGTTGATATATGATTCATTTCTCAAGCAAAGAATTCAAAATAAATAGCTTAATGAGGTGATGTGGGCATATAATCACAGCTGTTCAGGAGACTGAGGCAGGAGGATGCCTTGAGCCCGGGACTTTGAGGCTGGCCTGGGCAACAAACACACACACAGTCTATTTTGAACTGTTCTACGGGATATTTTTTGTTTTCCTTTTGGATTTTTTTTTTTTTTTTTTTCTTCACTGGGGTTGCACTCAAGACTCGCCCTTGCCAGGCAGGCACTTGTGCCACTGAATTAAATTCCCAGCCACTATTCTATAAGTTCTGATTAGATATAAGTGCTGTCTTATAAGTTGACTATTCCTATTGCTAAATCCCAAATCAGAAATTTTACAAAGTCTGAAACTTTTGGAGCAGCACCATGGTACTAAGAGTGAAGATTCCACTGCTGACTTCAAACTGTCTTATTTTTTTCTCAGGAGTAGTATTCTCGAGTTCTTCTGCTTCTCCTTTCTTTTTGTTTACAATACAGTTTTCTTTTAGTATGATCATACTTCCAAAAGTGATTTAGCACAATTCCAATCAAACAAACTTGAGAAAAAACAATATAGTTTATATGACATCAGAAGAAATCCATAATCACAAAAATAAACATGGTCAATAAGCACAAAGCAATATGCATTACATTCCTGGATTTCAAGTTATATTACAAAGCTACAGTGTAAAAAATAGCATGGCATTGTCCCCAAAACAGTGAATGGAACAGAACAGAGGATGCAGAAACAACCTCAGGCAGTTCAGCTGTCTGATATTTGACAAAAGGGTCAAAAATCTATATTGGAGGAAAGAGAGCCTCTTATAAAAAATTCTGGGAAAAAAGGCTAGCCACGTGCAGAGGATTGGATTTAGACTCATATCTCTCATTGTATGCTAGACTAAAATCAAAGTGAATCAAAGATCTAAATGTTGAATTGGAAATACATAATCTTCTGGAAGATAAATTAGCAAACTCCTGAAGACATAGTTTGGTTAAGGACTTTCTGAACAGAATTGCAACTATACAAGAATCAACAAATGGATTCGTACCATATTAAAAAGCTTCTCAAAAGCAAAGAAAACAACAGCAGAAGTAGAGAAAACCGATAGAGTGGGAAAAATACTAGCTAATACTAGCGAGGTGTTTCTTAGACAAAAGGCTAGTAGTATATCTGGAATGTATAAATGTTTCAAAAAAATTGAACACTGCAAAATATACATTGGTAACTGAAATGAAGAGAGACTTCTTGGAAATTCATACAACCAACAGATACATAAAAACATGTTCAACACCTCTGGCCGTTAGAGACATGCAAGTTTAAACAACATTAAGATTTCACCTTACATCAGAAAAAAATGTTTATCATTAAGGAATCTAATAATAACAGATACTGGCCAGGCTATATGGAATGAAGGAACTCTTGTACATTGTTGATGGTCACATAAACTAGTATAACTGTTATGGAAATGAGTATGGAGATTTTTCAGAAATCTATAACTAGAAATTCTATTTGACCCAGTTTTTCCCCTTCTAATATTTGAAGTCATATTATATGCATACCCTCAATTTGTAATAGATAAATCTTGGAAGTGGCCTGTATATGCATTAATAGAGAAATGGATAAAGAAAATGCGATTGTTATACATAATGGAATACTATTCTGCCATAAGGAATGTTAAACTTGAGGCATTTGTGAGAATGATTTGAGACCATAATATTAAGTGAAAAAAATACATCAAAGATGCTATAGAGCATACAGAGATTTTCTTGGGAGTTAATTCAAATAAATCTCCCATGGTCTTTTTTTTCAAACTCCAGTCATTTAGGGAGCAAACTAGATTTTAGAAGTGTCTCTCTCATTCTTTACTAAGTCTACAAAAATTAATGACCACAATTTGACTAAGTTATATTTTCCATCATAAAACTTTTGGACACTAGGGGATATGATGTTTAATAAACCATAAAAGAGGATTTGCACCAGTGCTGGTCTACCATATGTAATAAGAATGACTCTCACTAATGAGCCTTTGTGTATTCAGTTTCTACAGTCTAGAATAACTTTTATTCCTTTCCTACGTTCCACCCGCACGTTCCCTGGCTATCTTTACCTTCTTTGGGTGAAAGGTATCTGCTTTAGTCTGTTCAGGTTTTAACTGCTCCTACTTGGAGATAGAAAACTTCACCAATTATCATACCTAAATGTTATCTTATACTCTCACTGTAGGCTCTTGTAAATGTTTGTGTTTGTTTTGCCTTATTAAGTAGCATTTGCCATACAACTTTTTGATTTGAGGCCTGAATTATACTTATGCCCTATTTGTAATGTATTATAATACAACATATAATAATTATAATAAGATATAATATATAATGTATTATATAAATGCCTGTTAGTTGTGTACTATAATTTTTGGTTAATATAAATATGTTTTCCATGTATTCTTTTTGTTCCTTGACCCAGGGACCATTAATATTTTTGTTTCCCATTTTTACAGTTGATGCTATATTTGGAACAGTGTGTTGTTTTATCCCTAATTGGCAGCTTTGAACATTGTATCACAAAGATAATTTCACAAAATAATAAAATATGTAGCTTTTTTCCATGTATAATAAATAGCATGCTTATCCATAAAGATAAGATGACATATTTTTTAAAAATTAAGAAAAATGAGATGAATTTGCAAAGATTTTATGATGAATAATGTGTTCACTAATTTACACAGAAAATATAACAAATAATTCTTAGATAATATTTGAAAAGGAAATGTTATTTAACTTCTAATGATAGTTTTCATGTACTTCATCTACTCAATGAACCTATATTCAAATATTCAATATAAGTGATGGTAGAGAGGGGTAAATATGATGTGTATAATGCAAAGGCAATGAGATGAGGCACCATAGTCCTCTCAACATGTAGGTCCTAACAGAGATAGAGAGAACATCATCAGTAGTTATTAAAGCTCATAGAAGTCTATTTAGAATTCATGAAATTAATATACCAAAAGCTAATGATGTTAACAATTTATTTTGACTAGTTTATACATACTTGGATATTCAAAGTAGTTTATTTCACCTGAGATCACAGTCTTAAAAAATAATCTTACAGACAATAATCAGCAACATCCACTCAATGGCTGTCACACAGAGGGAAGCAGAAGTGGGGAACTAGTGTTTAATGGGTGCAGAATTTGGGTTTGGGGTGATGAGAAGCTTCTGGAGATAGATAGCAGAGATGACCACAGGACTATGTGATCATTTCATTCCACGAAATGTAGACTTAAGAAATGATTAAAAGAACACGATTGTAATGTATATTTTCCACAAGAAGAAATGAAGCTTGGCTTACAGAAAGGTGATTGCTGAGAAGAAACTACGTGTGTGCATCTGTTTGTCCTCATCCATGTGGCAGAATCTATTGTAGTTTGGATTTGAGCGTGTTTTTCTTTTTTTATTTGTTTGTTTCTTGCGTATTTAAGAAAGTCAGAGTACGTTATTTTTGTCTTATTTTAGTAGCAATTAAACAATAAAACATCTTTTAGACAAAAAGGTGATGATTATAGGAGCTTATTGTTCTGCTGCAGTTTCTAGAAGGAAAACAAAAATCATAGTTTTCCATACATTTTACCCATTCAATATTTTTAAAATTTCTTATTTTTTAGTTAGGTTCCTTTTTTTTTTCTTTATATGAATCATGCAAATAGAAAGCTATGAAACTGAGTCTGATATTTGGAAAGCACTGAAGATACTCAGACTGGAATAGATTAGGAAAAAAAAAAACAGGTGTCAAGGTTAGAGCATTATTCATCTGACTTGGGTGCAAAGTCTTTCTTGATCAGCCCCAGGTGTCCTGGAGCATTAGTTTTTCTGGCATATTATGGGGGAAATAAGGGTTTCTTGATTAACATGGCAAATGGGTTAATGCATGTGCATGTGTTTTACAGATTGCAAAGTGATATAGGAATTTAACGTTGCATTATGATTTCTATGGGCAGTAATATTAGTAATTTGTTTCACTAATGATTTCTGTGGTATAGAATGAATAAAGAATATAAATGAAGAATGAGGTTCCTTTTTTGACTGCATGCCAAATTATGTCAGCCTAGGGATGAATTGAAGCAGAAAAACTGCCATGATTTTTTTTTTTTTTTTAATTCTCTTATGGTTTCTCTCAGTCTATGCCTTGAGCAAGCAATTATCTCAAAAACCATTGAACAGATTGACATGTATTCAGAGATAAAGGTTTTGAGCTGTTGGAAACATAGTTACCTTAGGGTTAAATTCATTTGAAATAAGAAAAGGGAAAAAATGAACAATTATTGAAGGGGCTTTTCATTCATTTAAGAGAAATAAAATGGAATGTTGTGCAGCTGTCTGTCCTTACATATTTGCATTTATAAGGACTTTTAGAGTGTGTACAGAATGATGATGACATGTTTTTAAAATGTATGTGAAATATTTGCTATAGTGCAAGAAATCTGCTGTACAGAATAAGAATGCAAATTATTTTTCATTAAAGGCAGAGTTACAGTGTGTGAGTGAGTGTGTGTGTGTGTGTGTGTGTGTGTGTGTGTGTGTGTGTGCTTACTTATTTGGAGATGGAAAAGGCAGTGATTTTTCCTTCCTTTATACTCTAGTAAGGGTTTGTGTTGCTTGAAAGAGATACTGTTTGTTTTCTGACTCTACCTTTATGAGATATAGAGACTCTGATTGTGTCCTGTCACTCAATAGCTTGAAGTACAAATGCTAATTTATTGCCAGACTGCTGCATTGTGATTTGCATTCCAAATCAGACTGCAGATTCCCATTAGAAATTGTTTTCCTGTTTTTCCTTGTCTAGAATTCCATCCTTTCTTTTATCACTCTACTCATTCCCTAATAATGAACGGTTAAAAATTGTCTTTCCAGAGATTTCCATTTGAAATCAGCAGCTTTAGTTGTCTTTAGATCATGACAATAAATTACAAAGACGTCAGAAGATTCTTTTCTCCTGCATGGTTTTCTCTCTTCTGTAAGTCATATGGCAATAAGTAAAACACTTAACACACATCACCGTAGCTCAAAGGTTTATATTTGTTCCTTTGAAAACCTATGCTTCTATTTCTTTTTAAATCAGAAAGATGTGAGCTCACAAGTCCTCTCAATAATAACCTTTTACAGATGAACCCTGGAATAGTATAATTACATCCCTTCTTGGCACCTTTAAATCAAATTGACTAGATACTTAGGAGACAGAAGGAAAACCCACTTTTGTAACGTATCTGGCTGGGTGAGAAGCAACTGCTGCAGCATAAAGAACTGATGGGAATCTGGGCTTTCCCACTCTGGTAGCAAAGGGGGGACTCATGAGTTGGTGGTCTGCTTCATGTTAGGAGGACACCCCTCCATCTGTTCGCAGCTCAGCCTGTTTCCAATTTAAAGCCAGATTTCAATACAAACCTCAATTTCTTTTCCGCATTTTAAATGCAAAGCAAGCCTATGAATCATAGTGTCTGTGCTCCTGGAATTCAGACCACATTTCCCCCCAAAATTTTCAGGCTGTTTGTTTGAATACCTGCTTACTGTGGTACACAATGGGCAGCTTTGAGAAGAAAAATTGATAATCTTCACGGAAGAGTAATTTGAATGAAATTACACTTGACAGCCAGTCTCCAGGCAAACAAGAGAACCTAGGGAGCCTAGCTAAGCTCTAAGGACTTGCCCAAGCCACTGCGGTTGGAACTTCCCAGGGAAAAAAATCACCAGTTTTTTCAACATCTAATTGAGCTTTTGATTAATTCCGTGTACCAGATCCTACTGAAGAAAGGTAGCCATGGAAGAGAATATGGAAGAGGGACAGACACAAAAAGGTACTGTGCTAAAAGGGGTTTTTGTGTGTGTGTGTGTGTGTGACTAATTATTTTTTAGTTTCCTTGTTTGCTTTAGACACTTGCCAGTAAGGCTCATGAATGTTTCTCTTTTGGAAGGCATTTTTCCCCCTTTTCTTTAGTCTGTTCTTCACTTGCAGTAATGTCTGGCAGAAATGTTGTCATTATTTGCAAATCTTTTTTGATGTAAGTATCTAAATGCAGAGTCAAGTATTAGTGATGAAAACATTGCGGCTTTGTTGCGAACTATTCTTTTGACCAGTCTTTGTTAACCTTCATTTATTTCATGTTTTCATGGTTGTCGAGCTTGGTCAGGGGATTGTTGGTATGAGCCAACAACACAATATTTGAAGAAAATCCCAGTAAAAAATCTGATGATGTAACCATTATTAATACCTTCGCATGGCCATCCGATAGAACAAAGACTAAAACCATTTATAATATTTTGTTTGTGCAAATTAAAAAAATATCTTGTTTTCCCTTTGAATGAATGCAGTCTTGCTTTAATGAAGATTGAGCAAAAAAGTTCATGATTTTTCAGAGTGTACAGCGTTGTTAAGGTTTTCCTGTCTATGTGATTGAAACTATGCAACTTCTAAGTAATAAATATGACGGAAATTTTCTGATGCATTTTGAATATGTGTAGGAATATCTGGATGTGTGAGTTAGGGTGAATATGACATTTTTATATCTTAATATTGGTCAAATACTGAAATTTCAAAAGATTCAAGCAGCTGTAGATGCTTTTTAACGTGTCCAGTGCTAGCTTCAGAGGGATCTGGCTTTCCCCCAGCATAGGTAGCATTTTCTATCATGTCTGCTTTCAGGCTTATGTAATGTTAGAGAAAATGCTCTTGCTTTCTTAGGCTTCAAACAGTAACACACATAATGATGCAATACAGCAAAATTTAAGGATAATAATACAAAAAGGGTTGTCTTTTAGATTCTAAATGTCAGTAAATGCACTTTTTTTGGAAAGACTCATCTGATAAAATTTGTAGTTTAGAAGTAAAGTATATTTTCTTATGATATTCAGATACACTGGGTCCCTTCTTTTAAAGCGCACATGCACACTCACAACTTGAGGCTATATGATGCATGTATATGTCCCCCATCCATATATAGTATATGTCATATAACATAAATGTATTAGAGACACTGATATTGCTATTGCAAGGTTTTATGCAACCAGCCATGCAAGATGATAGGCAACTTGATCTCCAAATTTAAGCAATGTTAATGATACCCTGTAATTAAAACCCAATAATTGACCTAGATATATTAATATATTTTTTAATTAAAACACCTCAACTGTGTTATATATACAAATGACTTGTGTTCATTAATGATTTTGAATGGCAGATTTTGTTAAAAATTTCTGTCTTTTTAAAATCTTGCAATGGGCTATTTTTATTTTATGAATAAACTATCTTATTTTAATGTCTTTCTATAGCACATACTGATACAGCTTCTTGGCTATTCAATTTGTCTAAGCAAAAACAAACTGATTATTTTACACAGAAAAATGTTATTCATTATGCCAAATAAATACTTCAGTTAAATCATGGATTGTGGTAACAGATTAAATGTACCTGAATAAAACTTATAAGTGCAGAACCAAGAAAATTGTTATATGTAGTTGTGATTTTTTTTCTTAAGATAACATTAAAAATCTTTTCCTTGACAATGAATTCAAAAGTGATGTGAGGGGAAAGATTCAGTCAGAAAAGTACACGTAGGTATACCAAGAACACCTGTGGAAAGATTTTAAATCAGGGAAATTGAATACTAATCTTTACATAAAGGGAATGTAAAGTGTTTACAATTTAGATTTTTTCTTATTTGAGGAAAAGAAGGTTTGGGTTGTTTTTTCCCTGATCTGGTTTGCTCATCTTTGCCCAGGACACCTGTTCTACATTAAGCTTGTCAGAAACTTACATTTGGATATAAATGATCTTTCTGTGTGTAGGGAGGGAAATGATGCAAAATTTTGAAAGATCCAAATTGGAGGAGCTACTTGAAAAGAAAAAATTGGAAGTTTTTCAAGAGTCTAAGTGGGCAGATTTAATGATCCATCTGCATTGAAGGAAAGCAATACTTCATGTTATTCTGTTTTTCTTAAACTGCATAGGATTTGCTTTTATTATAATTCAGATACCATAGTGTTCTTTTACATTTGAAAGATGCTTTCCAGTTCCCTGTTTTAATTTGATTCCTTTTTGTAGTACATAATTGTACTGATCCTTGACTAATATATTTGCTTAAGGAACTGTAACTTGCTAATTTCATATAGATAAATGATATTATTATAGTAAATAAAATCTTCAGCTAGATCATGAATTGTGATAATAGGTTAAATGTTTCTGAGCAAACCTTATTAAATGCAGAAAATAAGAAAATGATGTAATTAGTTATGATTTTTTTTTCAAGTGACACTCTGGATGAGGGTAGAAGCTATTCTTCTGTTACAAATCAGAAGAACTTAATGTCTGTGTTTACACATGTCATCTTCCAAGCTTAACCTGCATTTACAATTGAAGCCAGCAACTTTAAAAAAATTATATATATATATATATATATATATATATATATATGCTTATATACTTAAAAAAACTAAGGCATTTGAGAGACCTTTTTTAACTTTGATTTTTGTGATACATTCAGTTAAAGAAAGTGGATTTTTTTTAAGAGCAGAAATATTTATTGAGAGAAAGAAAGCTTCTGACTGGAGACAGAGACAGAGGGATCCCAAGTGGGTTGCCAAAGAGTTGTCTTTTCTAGGGATTTTTATAGAGTAAATCATGAGGTGAGGTAAGTCTAAGGTGGGGAAAACTGGAAACTTGCAAGGCAAACAGGCATCAGGTGGAACTATGATCAACCCATCAGATTAACTGTTGAGGTAGAACTGACTAAATTAGGGATGAATAGGAAACCTAGTCACCTAGCAAGCAAGCTAGTGTTCTCATGGGTTAGTGACTCTTCCTGTAGCAGGTTGGGATGGTGACTCCTGGCTCTCAAGGTGATCCATACCTAATCCCCAATGTTTATACTTAAAGTGTGGTTGCATTTGTTTTGCCTTCTGTCTTAAGATCTGGCCCACAGCAAGAAGTGTGTGTTTCCTCCAAGGTCACAAGACATTTGGTCCTCTGTGCTGACTTGCTGCTTAGCCACGTCTGATTGCCTTTGGTATTTCTAACTAGCTCAGCTACCTGTGACATTTCTCCCTCTAAAAAAAGTATCCTGAACTGCTATGAGGAGACATGAGTGACGACCCATATGGTGTTTTAGGGCTGAAAGGGGTCATAGTTGTTGATTGGCAGTCAGAGATACTCTACAGAGGGTCTTTAGATAGCACGAGGCAGTTTCATCTAGGGTGGACATACAGATTTAAGGCTGGAGGAGACTAAGCCAAAGAAACAATTAAGTATACATGCCCCAAATAATAGAATCAATAGGATATTATGAGTATAGTTAACAAAGATTTCCACCAAGAGGAGCTAGTAATGGCTTCCATAAGGAGGAAAAGGATAAGGTCCAGGGAATTTTAGATCTGGCATGTCATTAATTTGTCATTTGTGTAACTTCACTAGCCATTCTGTTTAATAGACAATGTGAGTCTAATATGGAGGTCATTATTTGTTGCTGCGTCCATTTTTGCAGGCCTTACCAAAAATGAGTATGACATTGTGTTAAAGGAATTGTGAAGAACGCTCTGTAAATGGAAGTTGGTTACTTTAGGTTGCTTTCAGTCAAAACTCTGGACTAATAGTATTTTTTTAAAAATGGATAAAACTACAGTATGTTCTCAAGTAGGCTCATACCAAGTCTATCATCACTCTCCTCAGAAGTCAAGATATCCGATGGCTGTTATGGTAATGAGGACTGTGATTACTGTAGAAAGGTTAAGCAAAGTTTAGGGCAAGATTTCTCTGAAGATTTAAAAAGCAACCTCTCCTTATTCATGGTTTTGCTTTCCATTGTTTGAATTACTGTGGCCAACTAGGTCTGAAAATATTACATGGAAAATTCAAGATATAATTTATAAATTTTAAATTTCATACTGTTCTCAGTGGCATGATGAAATCTAATGGCATTCTGTTCCAATCTGCCTAGAATATTAATCTTCCTTTGTCCAGTGTATCCACATTGTATACTCTACCCACCCCATTGTCACTTAGTAGACATCTTGATTAGCAGATCAACAACTACCAATCTTTAATTGTCACAGTATCACAGTGTGTTCAGATAACCCTGATCTATTAAATAATGGCCCCATTATTACAAAAGTAATAATGTTGAAAAATCAGACATGCTAAAATGACACTCTAAAAAGCTTCCTTAAGTGAAGAGGTGAAAATTCTTGACTTAATAAGGAAAGGAAAATGTCTTATGTTGAAGTTGCTATGACATATGGTAAAAATGAATCTTCTATAGATTGATATTGTAAATAAAGAAAAAATAAATTTATGCTACTGTTTCTGTCACATCTCAATCTATAAAAGTTATGGCTAAAGTATGTGAAATGTGCCTGGTCCTTCCCTTTCTCTCATTGCATTGGAATTACATCACGTCATAACAGCAGAATGAGAAGGATGAATGCAACACAAAAAGACAGTTTGAGAGAAAAAGAGAGGCCACATTCATATAATTTTCATTATAGTATATTGTAGTAATTGGTTTATTATTAGTTAATATAGTTCATTTCTTATTGCATCTAACTTATAATTTAAACTTTATCATATGTATGTATGTGTATATAAAGTTACTACTACCTATAGTTTCAGGAATCCACTGAAGGTCTTGGGACATATTGGCTTGGGTTAAGGGAACGTACTGTATGCATTTGTGACTTTTTGATATTCAATCATGTCTGAAATATTTTTTATTTTATTTTATTTAAAGAAAATAAAATAGTAAAAGGGTACAAGAAAAAAAACAGTAAAAGGGTACAAGTAATACAGAATTTCAAAAAAAAATAAACAGTAAGAAATTATCCTAGAAATAGTTATTTGGGTTACAAAATTAAAGCATACAAAGTGGACATTAAAACAGTGAGACTGCAAAGAGTTGTGTTCAATGATACAAAAACTTAGTAATATGGTCCTCTATCTTACACACCTAAACACACTTGCCATTGTATCCTTTAGAGCACTTTCTTTTCCTCTCTTTTTTACAATAACAATTACACATCTTGGTTTTATTACTCCCACAGTTCTTATTACTTTTTTTTTGAAAGACAATAAAACCAAATGTGACAAAACAAAACAGAGTCAGTCAAAACAAAGGATGGACGCAGTACTGATGTAAAAACAGAATAAAAGGTAATCAACAGTGGTTACCATAATGCCTCTTGCTACCTTAAAAAGAATTGCCTATATCATCAGGTATAATAAAATTGAACAAAACAGTACAGAACAAAACCAGTAAAACCTAAACACTGGAGACATTACAGGACTTCAAAAGGAGATAATAGTCAAACCAAAATGGGCATCTTCTGGCCTTCAAAGTAGCTGCCTATACCCTCAAACTTGATACTATCAAACAAAACAGAATATGTCTGAAATATTTTGACAAGTTCTCTGGGAAAAGATGTAAAGGATTTGAAGTGTTACTGTAATTTGTGAATTGGTGAATATATATTAGGCAGGCAGACAAAAGAGTGACTTGTTTTGTAGATAATTTCAGTGAAGATATTCCTGATTCAGGGGGTATTTGCAGAGAAATTCTGATGAATAAATGAGATATATGGTGCGGAACCCAGAAGATAACATTCACAGTATTAATGACTGTGCTTTTCTAGTATAATCTAGCAGCAGCTCCCAATTTCTCAAACTCAGCCAGCATCTAGAAATTTCCCCTCTACCATGAAATACCATATCATCAATAGTATTAATTATTGGTGAACTTCATGGAATCGGTAGCAGAGCAGATCACACTCCATGAAGAAAGTCCAGTTTTATCATTTCAACCTTTATCTAATGAGCATGTGTTAACTATCATCATTCATCTTTGGTCCAACAATGCTAACATATATCCCAACTCAGCATTGTCATTAACTTCTTCAAACCAGCAACAGGTGTGGTTCTGCCTCATCGAGTGAAGGCAAACTGCTTTGGATTGTTTATACAATAATAAATTTATGAGAAGTGACAAACCTTTCTTTATTAAAATTAACTTCATACATTACATTACATTAATGTATTCTACTGTATTTTAATGTAATATTGAAATGTAAGAGGGAAACTGCATGTAGGCTACGGATTTGACATGTCTGTTAGATGAAAAGAGAGTGTACAGGTTTCTTCTCTTTTTTTTCACTTTCAATATTAATTAAAGTCTGTCTTGTGATTAAGAACACTATACAGTTATAGTCGAAATGTGAGCTCATTACTGTATAATTTACATTATATATACATTTTATATGTACATATATACAAAGCAGTTTGTGCATAAAATCATGTATGCTGTATACATAGGTTGACTAAAGTCTTCTTAAAAGTAATTTTATTAAAATTATTTTTGCTTAGAAAATGACTTTATATTGTAAGTTTTCTTTGGGCAGACGTTGTCCCTGAAGAAGAGACATTACCATAATACATGAAAAGCGAGGCGATTTTGACTTTATGTTCTTCCAGAGGATTTTGGTCAACCTACCTTGCCCAGTGATTTCAGTAACACACGCTGGCCATTGACTCTTCATATTAACCTTAAGTGGAACTAATACTGAGGAGCTAAAATCAAACAGGTTAATTGGGTAGACCAAAGTCACACAGTAGAGTAGTTAAGTAATAGATCTTGGTCAATACAGTCAGATTGAAGCTGAGGTTTGCACTTTTAATCACATCCTCCCTGTACTGGATATCAATAGTCACCTGTCTGTCACACTTCGTTTTACACAAACCTGCTTCATCCACACGCTTCCACCACACAATCACCCGTGTTCTGTAGTACATGACTGTTTTTTTACCACTAGTTATGAATTTATGACCAGATATGAACCACTTTCTTAATGTCTATTAATCCCTGTGTACACCAGAAATCTACTACCTATAAATCATAATTTTGCTCCAGGAAGATGTGTTTGGTTAATTTTAATTCACTCTTGAGAACCAGACAAAGACAGTTCTTAGTGTGTGTCTTTTTTCTTCCACTTATCTTTATAATAATTATGATGTCCATCTCCTGGCTAATCTGAACAAAGTTCTATTCATTATAATCAAAAGACCTCTAAATAATTTTCTTGATCTATTTACAAGTCTTTTGTAAAGAATTTAATATTAAGAAAACGAATGCATTTAAGACTGTGTGATAACTAAAATAAAAGTTTGCCTGATATATAAATTCCAACATGACACCACTTTTTAATATATCCTTGATAATTCATATTTGTTTCCAGGTTTATTTTTACACACAAAATAGTAAATTCAACTTAAAACCACTGGCAACTAGTTCGAATTGGTAGTACAATATTTTGGGAACTGCTGCAAAAAAATTAAAGATCCAGAATTAATAAAGTAGATTATAGTATCTACCTTCTTAATAGTTTTAGAATCTTTAGTCTTGTGTCACTGAGATCTATAGAACAGAGGCTGGGAAAAAAAGCAAAAAACCTTTGAGCATTTATTGAAATGTAAAAATTAATTAGCTTTCTTTCTCTTCTTAGATGTCTATTATTTACACATTTGTGAAAAGGGATGGTTTTGTACATCTTGTGGACAAACTTCATCTCACATATTGTCACAAGATACCCTGCAGCTCTTATCTAAAAGCTTGGAAAATGAGGCTAGAAAAGCCATAGCTATTCACATTTTATAGGCAAATAGAAAAAGTCAATGCTATAATTTGACAGTTGTACTTATACTGTACTATCCCGGAATCTCCTTTGGGATCTAAGAAAGTACTTTTATCACTTATGTTATCAAATATAGTTCTAAGGTATGTATAAGGAAACAGGGAAATTTTCATTATATATATTCCTGAAAATTATATGTTACTTTAGTTGTTATGGCTGCTTTGGTTTAAATATAATGGTTGTCAATTGTATTATTTTACATTACCATTGCATCAGTTGCTCATTGTATTATCTACGTTTATGGCACTGTTGATCTTAACATCTAAAGTGCTTAGTAACATAACATGTTCAGATTTCTTGTTAGGAAATGATATGTGTATTTTTAATGATATCATTAAAGTAAATATGCATTTACTTTTATAAATGAAAGTATTTAATATAGTTACTTTACTAACTTCTCCAATTGAAACTTAAACATTTAAAGAGACTAAATGAGAAGTACAGTTATTGGGAACCCAACTGGAGTGATAACTCTTAGAAATTCATTATTCTTCAATTAATTAGAAGACAGTAACTTAGAAAGTATTCATAGGTTAAAGAAGATAATTTTTTCTGCTTCTGTTTTGGTCTCCACCACCCACCCACACACATACACCCCCATCCCCATCCAAAATAGTTGACGATTTTCTTTCTAATACATAAAAAGCGAATCACCTGGCTTATTTTCAAAACTCATTTTGGACAGCATCCATAATAACAGGTTGCACAATTGAGGATTAGCTGACATAAAAATAATTCGTGTTTTTCCATGTGCTTTCTCTTAAAGTTGTGACCATTTTCTTGGATATTCTTAATCTGCAAGCACAAGTAACTGTTTTTCTTTGCTCTCTGAAAGTAAACAAAGCAGACTATACTGGTTTATTTAGGTCAAATTATGAGTGAGAAATTTCACTTGATCACACATGAAAACCAGTTATTTATTGGAGTCTATTGGAGTTCATTGAAGACTTCATTATAAAACCAGTAAATACAGTATCAGAGGAAAAAAGATGAATGTCTCTCTAAAGTATTGAGATATCAGTGTATTGAGATATTAAATGCCATTGCAACCATACCCATATTCAAAAGAAATTCAGACATTTTGGAACTTTGTTCAAATTGCTTTATGTTTTTAAATGTAAATTATTTATTTATTTTTGTACTGGGGATTAAACTCATGACCTCATGCTTGCAGACAGGCGCTTAAGCCACTGAGCTAAATCCCCGGCCCATAAACTTAAATTTTTATTATGTAAAAAATTATGAGCTTTTTATATACCTACTCTCATAAAAGAGAAGAATTCAATGACATTGAACCCTAAGCATGATTCTAGGAACATAAACATGTTGTTCATATTACCTGTACTATGGAGTATGAATGCTGTCCCAAGTGGAAAAGTGGAAGACTTGAAAATTAAAAATCATTGTCAATTTTCATCTTCTCCCAATTTATAATAGGAATTTTAGTGTTAGGGTAAATATTTTTCACTTCAAGAAATTCAGTTTATTTCTGCCATTGTGCTCTTTGAATGTTGAATTAGCTGTGCTTGATTGTAAATAGATGACTGTGCAACTGCAATCTTTTATTCTTATTTGGTAAGAAAAAAGTTTTAGTAAATATTATAAGAAATGATTTAGTAAAAAAATTCAAGTAATTGAAAATCTGCCATTCCAAACATTTTATCTACTTATACCTTTTATGATACTTAAATAGATTTATTATACTTCTGTCTTTAGTAATGTGTATTAGTTTTGCAATTCAGTTGAGCAACTGCACATTGGAAATATAGCTAAGTGTATTCAAATGTTTTACTTTTAAGGAAAAATAATAATTGTCTTTTATAGTGTTTAATAATGTAGGCACTGTTTTAGGTACTTCACACATAAGTTGTTATTGCAACATTTATCTGAGCATTATGTAATTTTTGTTTTAATTTTTAACATAAAATGTTCTTTGAATTATGGGTATACTATTTAATCACTAGCCATTTAGTTCAACTTTTATTATTGGAAACTAATAGAAAACCTCATAAAATATCCAGAAGAAAGGAAAGTTTGTAATTTAATGGATGAAATAGTTTTCCATTTTAGTTCTGAAAAAAATTGTTAAATGAGAGTTAAAAAATCAAATGGTTTTCTCCATTTTTCCAGTTAGAAAACTATTTCCTCCATAATAATAACAATGAAAACAAAAACTTTGTATATAAATAATAGAAACTTATTTTCATAGTAAAGAATTATATTTACTTTTATTAAAATACCTTTAAATATTTTGCAAGTAATTATTATTATTTTATTATTATTCTTTATTTTGCAAGTAGTTATTATATTACTATATTATTATTATTATTATTATTATTTTTGGTACGGGTACTCAAACTTACAACCTTGCTCTTGCCAGGCAGAAACTGTGATGTTGAGCTATAACCTTGACCCCTACATTTTTGCAATAAAGGATTGAACATTATTTGAGGAATGGAACTCTTAGATATGACACTGAATATAGTTTTTCTTTTAAAATCAACCTTATACTCTGAAAATCTCCATCGTAATTGTACCTGTGTATTACCAAATGTAGGTTCATTTAATGATTTTTTATATTCAGATATTTTATCAATATTAAAATAATTCCTCATTTCTTTACCATAAAATGACTTTGAAGACTAATCATACAATAAACACATTTTAATTCTCCATGTTTCTTTACCTAATATAGAAAGTTTTAATTATGAGATCTAGAATTCTTAAACCTTCTTTGTGAACTCTATATATGTAGAAAAAAGTAGGAATTTTTGTTGTTGACTGTTACAAAGTGTGGCCAGTTAACTTATGGGTTATTACTTCTGCTAAGGCCCTGGTTTTTTCCTCTGCCGTAACTGACTTTCTCTATATCTTTACCTGTGGGCTCCGAGTTTTTCAAAACTCGTATTTCATGAATTAGTTTTTTTTTTTTTTTTTTTTTTTTTTTTTGTCTTTTTCCTTTTTTATCGGTACCGGGGATCAAACTCACGACTGCCTGCTTGCAAGGAAGGCACTTATGCCGCTGAGCTAAATCCCCAGCCCCACGAATTAGTTTTCTAATTTTATTATTTTTGGGTTGTGTTGGTGGGGTTCTTTATGGAAGGTGAGAATTAGATGTAACATTGAGCGATGAAATCACCTATTAGTAATTTCTGAAAAATTAGAGGAATTTATTAGACGCAGATTCTTCATCTGTGTCTCCTTTCATATTCAGCGAGGCTAATGATGCTAGTGGAGAACGAGAGAAGACTGCAATGGAAGAGTGGCTGGGAGGTAGTGAGCAGGTGAGGCCAGACACACAGACCAAAGAAGACAAACACTTTTTCCCCTCTGAACAGGGACAGATCTCACAAAGCATCTAAAACTGGCTTGGAAAAATGCTGCCTTGGCTCCATTTTATGCAAGTAGATTTGAATTAAAACTTTCTTTTACTCTTCAATCTGAAATATATTCGGTAGATTGGTAGAAGTCTTCATGAGCACACCACATATATTTAAGTCTTATAATTCTAGCAATTAACTGAATATTTTGAAATGTCAGTTTAGTAGATGCTGACTAAAACAGAAAATTATATAACGTTTTGTGAGCTGCTGATAAAGAAAATATAGCATGGTTGTTCACAAATTTACTGACACAAGGTTTTATTTGTTTGTTACAAATAAATCAATGAAAATAAAAGTGCAGAAGAAATGTTGGTTTGAAATTTTCAAGGAGCAAGATAAGGCCTTTAGTAGATTATGTATCTTGGGAGCCATTCCCAAGATAATGAGTTCAAAGATCACATGTTGATGAGGGGCTTATTTTCTCTTACTTTCTTTAATGCTTTAAATTTTTGTAGTTTTATTATTATATAGCCTTAGGCAGTCGCTTGATATTTTTTAATGTGAATAGTGTACAGTCTGAAAACATGGTGTTTGAATGTACTGATATATTTCCTCAAGACATTTGAATGTCCAACTTTTTTTCACTATAATTTTGATTTGCTTACTTCTTGAGGTACTAATCACTAATTTATGCTTTAGGATTTTATGATACTATTATATGGTGAAATTAAGAGTGAAATATTTAACAACCAAAAAATGTTCCTGTTTTATATGTCTGTTATATAGTAAGACCAAAAGGAATAATCTTGGAAAGATATGTATGTATATGCATTAGTTTATATAGTTATTTTTGCAGTTTTAGATAAAATTTTAATCATTGAAAAGCTGGAAAATGTGAATTATTTACATGGATCACTGTACCACAGAAGGGCAGTAGAAGCTGTTAAGTGTGACATGTGACTCTTTCATAATTATGTTTGATAGTGACATCTATGTATTAATTGTAAATATTATTTTATGTGAATATGAAAATACTTTTTCCATTGTATGGTGCATTGTAAAGTTGCAGATAAATTGATACTGATGTTTTCATTGAAATATCTGGTCTTAGCATTGATATACTCTTCTCTTTCAACCTCTATAATGATGCAAAGGCATCACTACTATCTCATAGTGATGATGAATTCTCTATGTGTCCCAAGCAACCATTAAGCAGTTTTTGAACATAAAAAGTATGTTTACTCATCTACTTTTCTTTACTTCTAAAAATAAGTATCATTCCACTCATCACTTCATTCCATTTGTATCAGATTGCTGCCACATTGTCTCATATTTACTGAAAAATGTCATTTGCTTCACTCTTCAGGTATTAATATATTTATTTTTAAATATACTGAATGATCTATTCCTTATTTGATTGTATCACAGTTATATTAGGTTGAGCCATATAATATTGGACAACTTCAATTTGCAAAATGGCTACTTGATATTGTTCATAATATGTTGATATCCTACACTTATGGAGATTTTGAATTGTTCATCATTTATACTTAGCAAATAAAAATTATATGATATGACATGACTGAGATTTGTGTATTTCATATACCTGAAGTGTAGCAACCTTATGAAACACTAGATTTCCAGATTCTTTTTGAAATCATTAATTTGTTTTCTTCCTTGTTATCAAAAAATGGCAAAATTAAGATTTATTTTGATACATTCATACATTAGGAAAAAGCAAATATACTCCCATCTGTTAAATGGAAAGAGTTCAGTCCTTGAGAGACTAGTTAGACATTGTTTTAAATAAGCATTTATCACTTACTCTCTCAGGTTTAAGGGAGACAGAATCTTTTTTATTGAGCAGAAAATATGATTTGTTTTCCTTGCATGAAGTAACACTTCTATGATTATTTTCCACATATGGTATGTGTCATGAATCAGTGAACTCTCATCTCTTGCAAATTGAGAATGTTGTTCTCTCATGAGTAGTTCTCTTTTAGATTATCTATGATAAATTTACAAGGTTGTTACTAATTCTTGAGGAACAGTGAATTATATAACACTTTTCTATATTGAATGTAACTCAGTAATTAACTTGTCCATTATTACCTCCATAGTTATTCAAAGTTTTATTGTGCAAGAAGCAGAAGCCTTCATCAATTGGATATTATGATGTGTATTTTAAAAATATGGTTAAGCAATAATTAAGATTTCAAAGTGTGCAATAATACTGGATAGAACTGGAAAACAATAAATTTATTTTACATAGATACATAATTTTAACTGTTAAGTGTGGGTATGTGGAAAATATGGAAATAGATGGAAAAGAATTTGATGTACTTGATCTTGTTGTAAGATAGATTGAATTATGTTAGGTCAGTTTTGACCTAGATGTTTGTCACAGTGAAGTCCTTGATTAGCATTCAGTGAATTTAAAATGATAATCAGATTATTTAAATTAGACATGTATGTATGGTTAGCATCAATTAAGCAACCGGTGCTGCTGCTGCTGCTGCTGCTGCTGCTTCTTCTTCTTCTTCTTCTTCTTCTTCTTCTTCTTCTTCTTCTTCTTCTTCTTCTTCTTCTTCTTCTTCTTCTTCTTCCTCCTCCTCCTCCTCCTCCTCCTCCTCCTCCTCCTCCTCCTTCTTCTTCTTCTTCTTCTTCTTCTTTTTCTTCCTCCTCCTCCTCCTCCTCCTCCTCCTCCTCCTCCTCCTCCTCCTCCTTGTCCTCCTCCTTCTTCTTCTTTTTCTTTTTTGTACAGGGAATCAAATTCATGACCTCACACTTGCCAGGCAGGCACTGTGCCACTGTGCTATATTCACAGCCCCTGTTTTTAGCTATTTCTATTTCCATTTTATAAAATTTCAAGTAAAATCATTCTTTAGTATCTGTAATGTTTATCCAACTACCAGATATTACAGTTATTGGAAACATTTATCTTTTAACCACTTTGAAATCTATATAATTTAAAACAATATTTGTGTTCTCTGAATTTTCCCTGAAACAAAAAGTTAAGATAACTTTGAACTATATTGTAAAAATTTTATCTCACCGGAGACCATAAAAAATTAATGGAAAAACAGAAGCTTGAAAGTATATTGGAATTGTACTTCATCAAAAAGGGTTCCATTGCCGTTTTTGACTGAGGGCGTTTGTTTCAAAAACACTTTCCATTTCTAGGGTGCGGAACAATATATATGTCTTGGAGGTATCTGTTATCTCAATCCTCTCTCTTGAGCTAATATGTTTTGATTCAATATAAAAAAGCCAGTATTATCTGTGTTCTTTACATGTTTTTACTTTTTTCTCTCTGTGTCACCTAAAGTCTTACAAGTTGAATTTTCAAAGCAGTCCTTCCACTGATTCTTAGATACTTTGAAATTTCTAACTATGGTACACTGAATGCCTCAGTTCCTAAATGAAAATCCTAAATTTTTTAAGCCGAAAGTGAGATAGTTTCTACTTTAGTATAAGCTCTGTGGCTGCAGAAGTCCAGTAAGAGAGCTGGTGAGTGCTCCCAAGACAAATGCATGAGGAAGAAACCATGGCATGTGCCTCAGGTATTCAGGAGCAGGACACGAGACTGGCAGAATTGTGGAAAGGGCATGACTACGAAATAATAATGTTTCTCTCAGTTTAAAAAAAATAGACCAGAAAAATAAAGGAGGTGATAGTCACCCATATTTTAATCACTGCGTTTCAGGCCACTGAAATCTTTGAACTTCTTGCTGTTAACTAGCCTCTGGCAGGGATTTCCAATTGCTTTCCTTTTTGCTTTCATGTGAAATATAGCTGAGGACATATCAGACAAAAAATGAACACTTCTTTTTGTGCAATGTAAAAAATGCATTTTATATTTCCTTTGGTAAAATTGCTTTCCTAAGGAAATGCACTGTATTCTAAGGGGAAAATGGGCCACAATGAAAGAAATCTTTACATTCCAACAGTGTGCTACATTTACTCTGAAGAAAGAATTGACTCAAGTTGAAGAGATTAATGGAAGGGACATATTTGAGAAGGGTTACAAAATTCAAAACTTGACTACTTGTGACCCTCAGTAAGTTATTGCTTGCCTCTTATTCCCAACCTAAAATTAATTTTAAAGAAGTTTCTTTTTTTTTTTTTTTGAAAATATGCTAGGAAGCTGACAAAAAATTACCATGTTGCTCATTGTTAAATTCAACCTTTATTCCTCAAGTTGCCTTCATTCTGTAACTTTTCTGCTTTGCAATTTAAATGAGGCAGTATTACAAAAGACATATTTATTTACTTTATACACCTAGTTTACAATTGCCAAAAGCAGAGTCTTTTTCACCATAAGTGGGTGAATTGAATAATGTTGGAACATTTGATTTCTTAATGTAAATTTAAGCAATGCTTCCTTGAAAGTTACGAAATGGTAGGTAATCTTTCTGAGAGGTAAGATAATTATTTTACCTTAAATTATTAGACATGCATAATTTATGGTTAAACTTAACTGCATGTTGCTGTGAATCTAATATATTTCTAATTTTGATATGTATTTTGAGACTGTTAGAAGGCAGATTGCTGCTGCTCTCCCACTAACCTTGAGTTCCCTGTTCAGTAAACATAAGTATAAAAATGCAAATGATGTATATACTTCAATATGGATGTAAGTATAAAAATATTAAAATCATAAACATCAAGAAAAGTTGTTTGAAATGGAAAACCATTTTATTGAAAATTATGATGCATGTAGCAATAAAACGATTACCATGTGATCAGTAAATGTACATGGAAACTGACTTATTTGAGGGAATGATATCAACATTGATATCACATCACACATATGAATGTCATGAACTGTTGCTGATCTTAATACTATTATAAATCTTACAAGCTAATTAACATTAATAATGAAATTTTATGTTAGGGATCATGTAACATCCTGCTGTAAATGTAGTTGGTTGTCATTATTTTGAGTGAATAATATCACAGAGTATCCCTTATTCACAAAAATAATAGAATGAAAGTAACATTACAACTGTTAGAATTATAATGTAATGATTTATTGTACTTCAAAGATTTTATTTTTATTAAGCTTTTAAAAAATCTTACCTTTTGCAGTAAAAATAATGACTTTGAACATCTCTCAGAATAATTATTTTATGATTTTATGTTTGGTTTCTGATTATATATATATATATATATATATATATATATCGCAAGAGTTCTAAAAAGAGCAAAACAAGTTTCCACACAATGATATGGAACATGATACCTTATTAATGAATTTTTGAGACACGAATACTTAGTAGTGTAAGAGAACTGAAAACTCACTATGAAAACTGGTGAAGGGCATAAAACAACATATTTCAGGAGTTTATTAAAGTTGTTGAAATTCATGTTTTGAATCAGAACAACTCTCAAGGTATGTTCACTGAACTCTAGGGAAAGAAATGCCTGCAGGAGTTAATTTATGTTCATTATATATGCTCATTAGTTTCAAAACAAACAAGCAAGCAGCTTGCATTGGTGAAAGAGCTTATTAAATGGGATATGTGTATCACAAATATAACTTAAGTAAGACAAATTGACAGTTACAGAATGACTGTGTACCAGATACTTTTCTAAGTGTCACTGAACCAGATGAGTTAGAGAATGAGCTTAGATATCAACAAGATGAGCTACAGCTGAAATAGTCTCCAGGCATAAATAGACATATGAAGCATATCAGTGATATTTGAATAAAGCAGGGTATGTAAGAAAGTGACAAGATTGCAGTCTAGCTTTTGGCGTGAATGTAGTTCCTCTGAAGGCTTAGCTGGACATGGAAAGGGAATCTGCTTCATAACTTGGAACAGGGTACCTGTTGGCAGGCTTGGACCCTCACCACAGGAAGCTCTCTACACGGCTGTTACGTGACATGGCAGCTGGCTTCTCCAGAGCAAAGGACTTAGGATTAGTGAAGACGAAACTTTTAGAGACCAAGTGCTAAACTGTAGCCCAGAGCCCACTTGTTTATCACTAAGAGCCAACACTATGATTAAACCTGAATACTGAGGTTTTAGTTTTATTTATTTATTTTTAAAAAAACAGCAACTTGTATGTTAACATACAAGTTTTTGTCTCCACTAACCTATTAGATATTAGCAGAAAGCGCGCAGGAGGGAAACTATAGGTCTTTTAAAATGTAATCTTGACTGTATTCTATTCTTTCCAAGCAAATCGATAGTTCTTGCACTTATTCAGGTAAAGATTTCTGTAGGGCATGAATGCCACAGGCAGGCATTTTTGACTGCCATCTAAGAGGCTACCTACCACAGACACTCATGTCAAATGCAACATGCTCTAAATGAAATTTTTCAGTTAACTGTTTAGTCTGTGTCTTTTGTCCTTGGCTCTTCAGTCTGGCACCATTTATATATTTCGTGTCCCAAACTAGAAGCTTATGAGTCATTACTAATGTCTTCTACACTTTTATCTACATCTAATTGGTCATCAAGTGGTTTTATCTCCTTAATTAGGTGAAAGGATTCCTAATTAAGGTTTCTCGTCTTCATCTATTAAATTGTTAAGACTTAATCAGCTTTTGTTTTAAGCTATTTCAATAGTTTCCACTATGTTTCTCTTCATCCAATCACAATGGATACAACTAGAATGTATTTCTTTCTTTAAATATATTCATAAAGTGTTTCAAGACTTCTTTTGGGGCTGGAGGAGTAGCTTGATACTAAGTACACACCCAGCATGCATACGAGTCTGGGTTAAATCTCATGCATTGCAAAAACATATAAACAAATAAAAATAAAAATAATTTTCTGTTGTTTTCACTACCTACAAGATTACATCCATAAATCTTCATTCTCTTTACATTAATGCCCAAAGTCAATTCCTTAGCACTGTTTTCCAATTTCATACTTCACATACATGGATAAACTCTCTCAGCAAGGAATGTATAAAGGACCATTCTGATTTCCATCTGTAGTCTCTATCTTACCTACTCATCAGGTTCACCAGTCAAACCAAGTCTCCACTAGGGTCTCATTAGGGAAGCCTTTCCAGAGACGCACATTCATCACAATCTGAACTTTTTTATGTTCCTGTGTGTTTCTGTACGGTCACTTAGTTCACTGACTTAGCAGTTTGTTTTTTCTTCTTCTCTAGACTGTCCTTTTAGAATGAATTCCAAACATTTTAAAATTTTGCATTAAAAATCCTAAACATAATAAAATACAATTGATATTCCTTAAATAGTGAGAGAAATAATGATTCTTTAATTGAGTCATTGTTACATAGTAATGTTTTAGATAGGAAAATATCAATTTTGGATAGGAAAATATTTAAATTATAGATGTTCTTAAAAAGGGTGATGAACAACATAAATATTTCATTTGGATCTCTTTTAATGAACTATATAAGTAATATTGTTAAGATAATGTTATTCATTGGACAGATAGTATTTCAAATACAATACATTTACTAATTTGTATAATCTCTAGATACAATTCTATTAACAAGTTATTTTAGGTTTACCTAAGCGTAGTTTTAGGATACATAGGTAGTAGGTGGTGAAGTTGAGTCTCAGACTTTGGCAGCCTAGCTCCAATTACTCTGTCCTAAACCAGAAAGAATGTGGTTCCTAAAAAGGTACCAAAGTCAAAATAACATAAATTGAAAAATGTTAAAACAGACAAAAAAATAAAAGACAAACGTGTAGATGTAGATGGATGAAAATTGTAAACCAGAGTTTACACTGTCATACAAAATGTACATTTCCCCCTCTAAATCAGAGCGTAGTGGAACAGTGGAATACCCTTAGCAGGTTAAAAGCATTTGAGTAGGAGTATAAATACCCCCAATATAAGCAATGAGATATACACTTGTGACAGTGTTTCAGGCACTAAGTACTCTAATTAAAAAGTATAAGTAGTTTGTACTGTTCATATTAATTGATGAAGAATTTGCAGAATTTGACAGCACACTGTAACATTGCCAGACAAGAAACCTGAACATCTGGGATGTCTCCATTGAGAGGGTCCTTGCTATATTGGAAAAAGAGTACTGTATACATATTATACAGAATCACAGGTGCTATTGAAGAATGCCAATTATTATTAGTGTTTTGAAAGAGTTCTACCAAAAACATATATACTACAGTCTATTTATAAGGGCTATTTAACCCATCAGAGAGTATATTAGTTTAAAAAAATAAAAAGCAGGACATTGTGGCACATGCCTGTAATCCCAGCACTCAGAAAGCTGAGGCAGGAAGACTGTGTGAATTTAAGGCCAACCTGGGCTACATAGTGAGTCCAGCCATCTTGAACTACATAGTGAAATCCTGTCTCAAAAAAATAAGAAAAAAGAAAGAAAGGAAAGTTAAATGGAAAACACTTTTAAAAGTCAACACAGGTACCATTTACCATTACATACATTACATTACTTATTTTAGGATAGTTTTTTAATGCTTGAAATGTGTCAGTACAGACATTAATACAGCTATTTTCATTTGAATTTTTCCTATGACATAAAGACATTTTTACTAAACACTGAGTCAATAGAAAGTGAATTCAAAATTAAAAAGTTGCTATTGTATTTTAAAACATAATTAGAATTTAATTTTTCAAGTGTTAATTTTCATCATTTCACTGGTTTATTCAAAGTAAAGTCAGTTACTGTTTAAAAAGCTGAGCCATATTATTTTATGGAGTGTTTGTAAGAAAGAGTATACTTCACAAGTTTACTAACAATAAATATCTAACAAGAGCAGAAAAGCCTTATCTGACTTCACCTTCTTTTTGGATATTTTCTTCCATTATTTTTAGTTGCATTTTTATTTACAAATGTGCTTCAAAGAGCAATAAATGTATAATTTAAATTCCAGAATGAAGCAAAAGTTAGTATGAGCCACTCTGAATGTAATGCTTCTGTAGGTGTGACTTAGCTTTTCATTGGCAGGTTGATTTAAATCTCAGGCATAGCCAGGAGGAACAAATGTCCCATGTTATCATTGGCAGATAGAGATTAAAATGGCATATGAGCATATAACTCTAAGTAGCAATTGAACAGAATAAGATACATTTTACTATGAGATTTAATTATTCATCCAGAGTTAAGCTTTCTTTTTTCCACTCTAATCAAAACAAATAAAATGAGTTGTTTGTAGCATCATCATCTGTCCTGATAAATTCTTTTGTTGCCATGCCAGATTTCCATGATTCCTTGTGTTGTGTGAAGACACCCATATGATTAATTCTTAAATTTGAATACAGATTATTTGGTTTCCCTGTTAATTTGATTAAAACTTAAGATTGCCATAAAGATACGAATATATAGAGAGGTTTCTGGGACTGTAGGAAACAAGATGTTAATTTCAGAAAAAGTAAAACCCACAAATATGTGGGAAACATGCACTATTGTAGGGGTGTGTGTGTGTGTGTGTGTGTGTGTGTGTGTGTGTGTGTATGTGTTTATACATGCTTCCTCCTGGCTATGTATTAGATTTAAATACATTCTTGTGTATGAATAGTTGAGCAAAATGTGAATATTCTTATTTTTTGCTAAGGATTTCTGTGTGTATTAGATTAGGGCCTCCATTTCAATGTAACCTTTGTATAAATAGCTTTTACTTGATGAGAGTACTTGAATCTTTTTTAGTAGATTAAAATGATTATAGTCAATTGTTGAATTCATTCTTAAATTTGTAATTTAATATTTTATAAATTGGGATTTATATTTAATAATGCCTATAATAACATAACCAAGAGTCTTTACAAATCCATATTAAATAATGAGGCCAGTTCCACATTCTGTTGCTTCCAGTAGTTGGCAGGGCGGCATGTGACAATCATTTAACATTCATGACTTTAATTTTCTTATTTGCAATGCTAACCAGTTACATTAGAGTTCAATATCTATGTCTGTCTCTATTAATTTTAGTCACGTCCTTTAAACCTTACCTGGTTAATAGCAATATAAAATATTAACTCATTGTTATATTTATAGAACCAAACTATGTCTTACATTCATACATTTTATTTACTTTTTTCTAATAAATTAAGTATAGCTGTCATCTTATGTTAATTACAAAGTTACCTGAGAATTAATCTTTTGTTACCTGGTAAATACAGCCTACACATAGGATAACTATATTGAAAGTGAAAGATGATGTCCAAAACATACAATGAAAAGATTTTCCAGAAAATGAGAACATTCATGTTTGCACATTGTCTCTTTCTCTTTCTCAAATGGGAACAGACACACACTCACACACACACATGCACTTCAAGCTGATTGTTATTATGAATTTAATGAATGGCCAAATGAAAGCAAACCACTTTATATTTAATATGCCTAAAGGATCATTGTAAATATTTTTGCCACCCGGTGTCAGTGTTTATCCTGGCCTTTTTCTCATAAAAAGAAGAAATAATACAGTTTTTATCTGATGAATAAGTGAGTTCATCCTGTTGCAAAGTCCACCCAGAGAATGTGGTGTTCTTGCTTTGAAATGAAAACCTTCTCACATGGTAGTTAACAGGATTATGCAGCTTAACCCATGTCTCCAGAATTTTTAAGTTTATAATGTGTACTATAGATAATTTTGAAATTTGCTGATTTTCTATTTGGAGAGTAAGATAATCTTTCACCAAATATCTACCAAGTGTCATTTGCTCTTGTAGTGAACGAGAAGGTGATCAGCCATTTTTCAAAAGAGAAAATAATTTCATAAATGCAATAAGCAAGGCAAAGAATTAAAAATACCATAAATGTGATACTTATAGCATTCTAATTAGTTTTAAAAATCAATGGTGATACTGCAAGCAACTGTAATATCAGGAAATCTCATTAATGTGTTAGTCCTTTTATTTTACTGCTGAATGTGTTGACAGATAGTAATTGGGTCACTGTATTGAAATGCCCCATGTAAGCTCAGAATTCTCTTGTGTTGGTTGTCATGGCAACCATAGTGGTCGATTAAACATGCTCAGAAATTGGGAACCTAGGCTTCTCAGAATTAGCTGTTAACTAGATGGGAAATAAAAAAAAAAACATTTAAATAATGGTAAATTGGGCAGACTTTTTAAAAACTGCCTTGACTATGTTATTACATAATTATATGTCTAGCACTAATAATATAAAAACAATATGCTTAAAAACTTAGATGCTTAACATTCACTCTGATAATTCAAAATGTAATTTTTAATTTCAGTGACTTTTCAGAAGAAAAGGTTGAAACAGCCTTATAGTACTAAATATTGCTTAAGAGATAATGCTACTATTACTCAGAACAAATATATTGCTATAAATGGTAATTTGTTTTTAGCTCTTTCCCCTTTTACACCATTCTGTGGAGTGCATGGCAGATGATATCTGCAGATGGCATATGGAGGTACACTGGCACACGAGCACAGCTCTTGCTGGCCAATATTGCGATAGCCAATTTTAGGGATAAGAATGGTGAGAGAACAGATCATTAAAGAGAGGCAGAGTTGGATCATTATTGATGGTAGAGCTCACTAATATCTCCTTTTTCTATCACATTGTTAACTGTGTTCTTTTTATCTTATTTTCTCTTCTCAAGTACTATTAGCATAAAGACAAAATTTAGAAATGGTAAGATTAAAGCAAATAATAACACTCATAAGGCCCGATATTTTTTCTTTTCTTTTTACCATTTTCTTGGATTCTCAGTACCTTACACAACATTTCGTGTCAGTGGATAAAGAATTGACAGTTTGGCCAGTGCCTCTCTCTCTCTCTCTCTCTCTCTCTCTCTCTCTCTCTCTCTCTCTCTCTCTGTCTCTCTCTCTCTTTCTCCATTAGCTTGAATTTTTAAATAATAAAAAGATAAACATTATCCCCAAGATTTAAAATAAAAAGATTTATTGTTTCTCTAATTTTTTTGGGAACTAAGACTATTGATTGTGAGATTAATAAAGGGAACATGTTTAAATTTATTTGCTTTTATTGGTATGCCTGCATTAAAATTCAAATACAGATGTTTTGGTTAAAAAAGACTGTAAATATAACCTACAAAGACAAATATTTTTAAATAGATTAAGTTCACTCTAAAAAGCTATTGTTAAATACATTCTAAAAATCAGCATCCATTGTAGGCTTTTTATGAAGTGGTATTACACATCATCTTCTTTCTACAAAAGGAAATTAACCTTGTAGGATTAAGGAACTAATTAGTGAAAGAAAGGGCCTAAAACCCATGGGGTCTTATGCAAACTCAGACTTTTTATAACTAGGATTAGATTCCTTCTAATCCAACTGCCTTCTACAATGCAGTCAAAACATGGTAACCCTGGATTTATGAGCTGTTCACTCAGTATAAATGAAATTAACAATGTTGGTAACATGTTTTTTTTAAGTTCCATATTTGTTTCCTTTGTTATATTTCCTTATTTGGAGTTATGGCTGTATTTTACTATTATGAGTGCTAGGTTTTATTTGCTATTAATTGTGAGATAGCCATATTAATTCCATGACATATTTCATTACATTTAAATGTCACATTTGACAATCAGGAATTTTTGAGACATAGATTAGGAGTAAGTATTTACTGATCATTGGCTTATATTTTAAAACCTACTTGCAAAGTACAAAAAAAATCAAAATTTGGGAAACATGGTTTTGTAAGATTTTTATTTTGCTATACAGATAAGTTATAGTAATAAAATTTAGCTTGAATATTCCTTTAGAGCTGTTTGAATAAATTTCCTAACTTGGGAGGATTAGGACTTAGTTTTTCATGTATTTGTATTTGTCATGATGCATTGATTGAAGTTTTTCAAGCATGGGGAGAACTCTAAATTGTTACATTTACAAGAAAACTGATGACCTGAGTATTCCTATTTCATATTTCTGTTAGTGAAAATGAGTTGACTATTCATTACCAATTTATGCCTTTTTTTAAAGGAGCAACAACAGTGGTTTTCACTGATTTCAGGATAGCAAATACATGCATTTGTTTAGCTTCTTTTCAGCCACGTCCTTTAAAATTAATTTATTCTCTCTTTGTTTTGCTTCATGTTAGTCTATCCTTAGACTTTACTTCTTTCCTTTATGTTTTTTAGTCTCCTCTGCATTGGTTTTGCAGTTTTGATAATGTGCTCTCTCTCCCTTTCCCACTTGGTTTGACTAGATTAACACATGATTGTGAATAACTACTAAAGAAAAAAAAAAAAAAAAGGAGGGTAGAGGAAGAGGGTGAAGAGATGTGCTTGGAAAAAGGGACCAGAATGAAAGTCTGCAAAAATGGTGCTCAGGAACAAATGGGGGAAATCTTGACATAATGAAAGAGAATGCTATTTATTTGTTTATTTCTACAAATTAAAACTTCTCTGTATATAATTCTGTGAGACACGCTCCATTTTTTCATTAAATTGATGTTTTCATTCATTCATCCTTAGGTATCCTAAACTCCTAGTGTGTGCTAGCTTTGTTCAAGATGTTAGGGATCTAGTTTTAGCAACAGCAAACAAACGAAATCCAAGATTTCATGGATCCTATATTCTAAGGGGAAATTCTAGTTTTAAAATAATGCTTTATTTATGCCTATGACAAACTGAGACACAGAATTCACTAGATTGATAGTGGGAAACAGTGTCATACTTCCAATGAAAGATTAGTAAAATAAAGTCAACAGTCTTTGATACAAGCAATGTCAGATAAACCTTTGAGTAATTCTTTTCTGTTGTTTTGGCCTGTGGCACAAATGACATTAAGCAAATTATTGAAAGCTTCACATATATTTTGCTACCTGATGTCACCTACCATGAAAGAAACATTTTTTGGATGTTGTTTGAACTTTGGTGAGGATTTTAACATGCACGTATTTCAAGGACAGAGAACCCAAAATAAAGGAGAAATGGAAAAGCTGAAGAGAGTATAGACTGAAAAGGAATGTGATTATTATGTACTATTATTTATTGCAAACATGTACTGGTAAAAATACAAAATGAACACAAAGAAGAAGTTTTAACTAGTTCTCACTTTTTGATGTTTGTCTTTCATTTTCTGATGGAGAAAAGAACAGTTGTGCGGAATGGATTGGAGGACGACAGGCTGAAGGTTAATGGGCTAGGCATGGTGTGGACTAGTCTATGATCAAGTCTGTAAAGTAAAAGGATGCAATGGAGTTACTGGAACATGGGGTGAAGCAATTGATAACGATGTGTCAGATTACTTCTGAAGGACAAGAGCTGAAGTTACTTTCATTTGCTTGAGGGATAAAGAGATCAGATAGCTCTTCAAAGAAATAGGGAAGGCAGAAGAAGATGTTGCGCTGGAGGAAGATGTTTTATTTCAGGTGTTTTGAGTTTGAGGTGATCTCAGGGACCCATAAGGGTGACAATAGTGGAGAGAAAACAAGGGGTTGTAAAAAGTAAAGGGATCAAAAGACTGGGAGCAACACCCCGGAGATTTCGGTCTAATGCAAAGATGAAGGGTTCAGCACCAAAATTTGTAGATACCCACATTTAGGTGCCTGCAGGTAAGAGAGCCAGTAAAAGGAAGAGAAAGATAAATTGGAAAGAATGCTGACTGCCAGCCACTATTAGTTTTCAGAAAGAAAGAAAAAAAAAAAAAAGGAAAGAAAGAAACATTCCTGACCTTCAAATAATATGCTTACAATGTCTAAATGAGATCCTCAAGCATTCTCAATTCATGCTATCAGTGTCCCAGTAATTTTTCATGGTGTCTCTGATAAGAAAAAGAAAATTACCAGCGCTTTTAACAAATATCATTGTGATTTCTGTTGAAACGTAAAATATCCTGTGCATTCCCTGGTCAATCTGAGATACTTTGGGTAACAAGTTAGAAACCACAAGTTTATGTTCTGCTTTCTTACACCTTATTTTTATCTATCAGAAGATACATTGTGTCCTGTACTCATCACCCATGTGCTTTGCTGTCTTTCTTCCTGTACCGAGTCTGCAAACTGCAAGAAAAGGACCAGGTCCCTTTGCTAATCATTTCATCCATTATATCCTGCATAATTGGCGATTGGCTTGTGGCAGGTGTTCAGTAATGAGCTGTTGAATTAACCCAAACTATGAATGGGTTAATCTAATTAGTCATTGTGTACGGTGCTGATTTAGCTGCATATATTTTTCAAATTCCAAGTTAATTTATGGCATTTTGTTTTACTGAAGGCATCCTAATTGTCCATTGAACTCAGTAGCAATATGTAAATAGTATAAATGCAAGTGCTTCAAAATGTATATTAGTTCTATGTAAGAGGAGATGGAGAAATTAAAAAAATAATCAGTTTGGGTAATTTTTAAGGGAGTTGTGGGAGAGATGAAAATAATAAATATAACAAAGTTGAAATTCATCCAGTGATTTTTTATTCTTGCAGCAACTATAGGAAGTATGATGCAAACAAACTACCTTCAAATTCAGCAGTTTAAAACAATATTTATGTGTTTTGAAATCTCTCATAATCAGTGTCTGATTCATTTTTCTGCTCAGTGCATTATGAGCTGTGAGACACTGGGACATCTGTAGTCACCTGGAGGCTTGATTGGCTGGGATGTCTAAGAGGTTTCAGTGGATGCTGGGTGATGGCTGCAACAGAAACTGTACCAGAACGCCTACATGTGGCCTCTGCATGGCTGTGGGACTTCTAAAAGCATGGTAGTTGGGCTCTGAAAGGGAAGATCACCAAGACATGTGTTCTTAGAGCCCTAGACAACTGTCACAAGCTTCTTACAATCTAGCCTGAGACTTGAGAGAATTTCAATGCTGTACTTCCAAAGGCAGGTTGCAGAAGCTAGCCCAGACTCAAGGGGAGAGGAATTAGACCCCACTGTTTACTACAGTATGCATAAGTAGGGAACAAAGTTAGATTGCATGCCTTTGTTATCTACTATGTGAACATTTTATTATTTTTATTATTTTAGAAATGGGAAATTATTTTCAGATTGATGGGGATATTAGTTAACTTACTTTTTATAGTTGATTGGTGCAGGATTCAGAAATGTAATTCAGAGTCAGAAATCTAACTCACTGCTAGCACTCTTGTATCACAATCCAGGACTGTCTCATATGCTGACAGTACTATTCTCTCTTCTCTCACTCCGTCTCTGTCTGTCTTCTGCCTCTTTCTCAATACTCGCCCTCTCTCTCTCGCTCTCCCCATCCCCACCTCTCTCTTTATGTCTCTCTCAATACTATTCTATCTTTCATATACACATACACGCACATTTTGTATGTTAGTAAATTGTATATTTAGGCTTAATTATGGTAATGTCTAAAATCAGAATAATACTTTGTTTTTGCATAGTTTGAATTCATATTATTTTATTTAGTAATGAGGTGAAAATTTTCTCTAGTAATTTCATTTTTAAATAATGTTAAATTTATAAGGGCATTAGAAAATAGTACAAAATGATCCAGTATACACTTTATACAGTTTGTCTTCATGGTTATGTAATCATTATATATTTATCAAAAGTTATAACCTTACATTAATAAGTACTCTCCAAGAAACTACAAATTTCATTTGTTAAATGGTCTTGGTAATATCTCAAGGTGAGTGATGGAAAATAACTCTAAAAAATATAAAATGTCTTTATTTTTTTTCTGGCAGAGATGGAAGAATCTCTTTAAAATATAATTTGAGTAAAGTGGTGGGAATACTTTATATTATAATTAGCAGAATTTCTAATGAGAATGATGATGATGATGATGATGACTGCAGCTGGAACACTGAAATTTTCTGTGGTTCTGTGCTTACAGCACTCCGGTCAGTAAGGGAGTGCTTATAGCAAATTACACATCTTTTTTTAGAATCAGATAATTGGTGGAATGGTAGGGCCATGATAAGATTGGCTAAGGGCACTGGCAGAACGTGGTGACCAAGAACTGGTAGAGGCAGTGAAAGTAGACTTTGAGAGACTCAAATCACCTGTTTTGATATCTGGTAACAAGGTGAAAAACAAGGCTCACACTATGAATTTAAAGATTGTTATAGACAGATTATTAGTCTAAGAGAGTCCTCTGGATGACTGATTTATGCAGTGGATCCAAAGTTCCAAAGCCTTCAAAAATGTGAATGTAAATGTTAAATGAAACACCAAGACTTTCAAGAAAAACTAATATTTGAACTATGTGTTCTTCTTTGATTTTATCTTTTTAAAACTTTTGTCAATAGAATGAAGGTTGATCTTTGAGTTCGCTTCTCTCCCATTACTTTCCCTCATAAATTCAAGGCATCCAAATACACTGCTTGAGTTTCTGCAGGCCACTCAGATCTCTAATAGAAAAATGTATGTGCTTGTATGATCTTCCTTTCCCCCTATGGGTGGTGAGTTGTGTATTAACACTAAAGAAACTGATGCGACTGTCAGCATTATGTTTTATTTTATTGTTATCATGATGCCTTTTTTATACATCTCTGAGTTGTTTATTGTTATTGGCAATGCAAAATAAATTCAGCTTCCTGTGTCTCTTACCACCTTTCCTTTCCAATTGATTGATTATATTACTTCTAAGGTTCTTAAATTCTACTACCAGCTTAAATTTTATGTATATTTATGACTTAGCCTGGGCAATCTGACTAGTAAGAATGTGGAGTTTTGGTTAGTCTTTCCTTTTGGAAATATCTGTAAATACCCAATGAAATAAACATTGTTGTATATGACTCACTGAAAATTCTCTAAATTTAAAAGTAAAGTATACTTTAAGGACTGATTGTGAAATTTGTTTTCTTGCTTCTTTAAGTGTTTTGTAGTATCTAGACACTCTAGGTATTACATAAGGCAATATTTTGTGAGTGTAAAAATTCCAATTGTTACAAACTAAAATTATTTTCAGATCTTTACTGATAGACACTAACTTACCAAACAAGTAAAATAGTGTGGACAGAATACAATCTTGGATATGACTGTGTTGAATTTGACACACTACTGCTGTGGTATGGATGTAATTTGTTCTCTAAGAATTGATGTGTTTGAAACTTGGTTCCCTGTATGGGATGTTAAAATGTGGTGAGACTTTTAAGGAGTGAGGCCACTGGGAAGCAGCAAGACTGATTGCTCCCTGTACACCTTCCTTTGCTGCCTGGGGATGTAAACACTCTTCTTGTACATGGTTTGTCACAATGCTGTCTTCCATGATGTGATGCGGCCAGGGGACCTTGCAAGAACTGACACCATGCTGTTAGGACTTTTAGTATCCAAAACTGTACGCTGGATAAATCTCCCTTCTTTACAAGTTAATCAGCTTATCATATTTTATTATAGACACAGAAATTTGATTAATGTAACTGTCTTGTTAACACATGTCCATAATGGCTCTTCATTTAATTAACCAGAAGTTGTTAAATGCCTGATCTGTGTCAACCACTTAGGATGAACAAAAACCAGAAGTCTGTATGATTTTTATATAGGTACTTTTTTTGTTTTTTACAAAATTAGGAATCTGAGGCTCATACAAGTAATTTATCCAAAATTATAGCACAAATTCAAATACCATTACTTTTTGTAACTTCACATTTTTTTTTTCATTGAATGTGCTATTATCTCTAAGTTATCGTATGTTTTTAAAGTTTGGTATGTTTTGCAAAGTAAATGCACATATACTAACTTATTTACATAAAGTATGGTAAATGAACTCATAAAGTTTTATTTTTCCATGAATTTACCTACATGCTTCCTTACCAAGAATATATGAAGTTAGGTAAAGTAATCGTACTTCAATCAGACTGTTATATTTATTATTAAAGGGAAGGAATCACAGAATTGTTAAAATTTATTGTACTTAGTAGAAATGCATTTTAAAAATTTGTTAGTGAGTCTTCAGTGGCTGTTTTCAGAGATGTATATAACAGACTTTCTGATTGTGCATGGTGACAGCAGCTTTTACTCTTGAGAGCCTGGGCACTATGATGGAAATGTCTATACTAGGCATTCACACTGTTCCGAGTAAAACTGTCAAATAGTCTCAAAACCACCAGAATGTTATTGTTTAGATAAAAGGCTAAATAATATATTCTACGTTTTATTCTGTAATATCATGTACTTTTGAAAAGAATTTAGTAAGTCTGCATAGACTGACTGGGAGGATGGGCAATATATATCATAAATCCAAAACAAAATAGAAACCACTGCCTACACATGAAAGTTTTATAATATTTTTATGAAGTAATATTTACAGGAATTTAGTACATGAATATAAAGTAATATTTTAGGGACTTATGCATCAAATGAATTTCAGTGAATACAGTAAACTCAGTGCCTTATTTATTTATCTTGAGCCCAAGTATTAACCCAAGGGTGCTCTAAGCTACACAGCTGCATCCCCAGGCTTTATTATTATTCTGAGACTTGATCTCACTGATTGCTCAGGCTGTCTTCAGGTTCCCAGTCCTACTTACTCACTGCCCCAGGCTTGCTCAGTGAGATTTAAATAGGCAGTATCAAGAGAAGCAGTAGGGTTTCAAGGACAGACAGAGAACTGAAATGGTGAAGCAGAATAAAGATAACAAGGGAACTCGTTTCCATGATTCTGCAAATGTTTTTAAGAATGTAATATGTTACAAGAAAATTATTTACTTCTAATAATGTGGGGTTTTTTAGTCATCGTTTTAAATATTGAGTTGGGCAATTAATGTCAAACTTGAGTGGTTAGACAAATGTTAGAGACAGATACCAAATTTGAATTTTAAATAGTACCCAACTACCATGGAATAAGGCTAATATGTACATTTTAGACTTAAGCATTTCATACTCTGTTTGAATAATTTTTCCAATAATAAAGTAAGATTCTATAACAAAAAGAATGCTTGTAGGCTTGTCCTACTAGTAATTGAGGTATTATCTGAGAACACTTCATTAATACATGTCTGTGATATATAATAATTACATTCACCTTGGAAGTATACTATATATATTTGCAATATGTATTGCAAATTATAGATTTGCACTATATATCTATATCTATATCTGTATCTATATTTATATCTATATATATCTATATCTATATCTATATCTATATCTATATGTATCTATCATCACCAAGGACTCTTGGAGAGGGGAAAAATTTCTGGAGATGGCAATGGCATCAAATTGGAAGTACACTGAATTTCATACGGTTTGAATGGGGTTATACAGGGACAGAAGCCTGGCATGGTGGCACTGTAAACACACCTATTTGGAGAGTCGAAATAGCTTTCGGAGACCCTGTCACAAAACAGATAAAAGCATACATTTAAAACAGAAGAGGAGGGGGTTTATGGTGTAACAGTAGTAAAATGCCTTGTTCCCACATACTACGTCTCACATATTTATCATCTTGATTATTTTTAATATGTCAGAGATTGAAAATGGGAAAGATGAACAGATTAGATGCAAATGTGTGGTTCATTATGTTGTGAAAATAGGGATAAGAAAGGCTTAAAATGTATTTTACATGATTATTTTCTGTAACTAGAGAGGAAGTAAAAGAGGAATTAAAGACATTCTTTTAAATGTCAAACTGTGTCTTTAAAGGTAGCTCTAGTTGATCTTTAAAGTATATAAGGGTATATGGTATAATCTGATGAATTTACTGTTTAATTATTCTCTGAAGTTTTTCTATTGTCAAAATGATACCTATTTTTTCTCTACAAAGGTAAATAAACTAAGATCTTTATTATCTATAGATTTTGAATACAATACCAAATTTTAATAACAATCAATAAAAGTTCAGTGTGCTTTTAAAAATTGTGCTAATTTAAAATCAGATAATAAATTATGTTTCAGATGCATAATCATTTGTTATTGTCTAATTAAAAATTTACAGTGTCACTAGTTATAATTATAAAAGGCTAGTGCTGTGCATTATGAGAGGATGCAACACATTCATTTATAGAGAATCTTTTTATTGTCATACTTTATTAAGTATATAAAGAATGTTCTCTAAAGCATATGTCTAGGTTGCTCCCTCTTTTCTGAGACACAGACATGATACCCACAAGGTAAAGAAGGAAAGCTGTATTTTGACTCACAATCTATAGAGATTTCAGTCTAATATTGAGCAGACTCTAAGCCAGGGTGGCATGGCAGAGGGGCTTCTCATGGCATGGTGGGCAGGAAGCAGGGAAAGTTCCTTCACCATTTTTATTACAATCAGGCTGCAAGGCTATTCATTGGCACCACCCACACTGAAGATGGGTTTTCCTTCTTTAGGAGACTCAATGTCCTTACTCAGAATTGCGCTAAACCAATCAGTGGACTAATCTGATAGCACACACTCATGATCCACTGTCACACACCCATGACCCATTCAATCCAAAATATCCCACCTATACGTCTAAGATGCTTTGTTTTGTTTTGTTTGCTTGGAGACATGGACTTTATATAGTTCAGGCTGGCCTTGACTCAGCTTTTAGTACAGGCTAGCCTCAAACATTTGGAGAATCTCCTGCTTTAGAGTGCTGGGATTACAGGTATGTGCCACACAAGTGGCTGGGGCTCCTTTTAATAAAGGCATCATGTCTGGCTAATACTCAAAGCTCGTTATTGGAGTGAATCTCACAACTATTAATTACTAGTACTGGGACTCTAATCCAGAACTGTGTTTCTCCAAAAGCCACGTTCTTGTAATTATTTACTCACTGTTTTATGTTTATTTTGCCATTCTTGTTGCAATCTTTTCCCACTCAAATAGCCATGTCTCTGAGGACGGTCAAATTTAAAAGGTGGAATTTATAAATTATGAATTTTTTTGCTTTATAAGAAAAAATACAGTTTCTTTAATTAGTCTTGGCTATTGGGATTTAATTTGACTTGGGTATACTGGGCTTGATAGCATGTTCATTTCTATATTTATCTCAAAATTGGTTACACCATTTCAAAGCAAACACATTCATTTTGCTTTCGTTTCTAAGACCTCTGCTTCTGTGTGTACACTGAAATATATTAGGATATTTTGAAAACATGATGGGGATTGTATAACTACTATGTGAAACAGAATAGTGAACTTTAGTTAGGACAGTAAAGCTCTTTGAGGAAATGAAATGGACTGTGAAACAAACATTTAAGTGAAGATTTTCTGTTGGTGAAACCGATTTCTCAGGCCAACTTCTTAGCTGTTGCTACGCTTTGTCATGCTGCTCAGCTCAAAGCTCGAATCTGTTGAAGTCTGGATAAGTTAAAGGATGCTCAGAGATCCCTTGCACACCTGACTTTTTTGGCAGCTGGTCAATTTTGACATCATGAAGCAGTACAGTTTGTTCTTTCAGCACTGAGTTTCTGGTCCTCCTTCCTGATCCTCTTCCTCATATCAAGGTTGGAGAAGTCTTTGTTTGAAAGCCAAGTGGCAAGATACATTTGCTCTTGCTGTCTGTTATATGAAAAAGGCACATTAACCTAATTTTCCATAGAATTTGCATATAAATTGACAACATGGGGGGAAGTCAGTTCAAACTGGGCCACATTTAGTACAGACTCTGTACAATATTGAATTGAAAGTTTTCTCTGACTCAAGGCTCTTGCCATAGACTCTTTGAAAGACATTTTCATCAAAGGGTTGTCTTTTTTATTACCCCTTTTTATAAACCTCTGGTTTCAGCTGAGGGCAATTTTCATGCTAGTTCTGAAACCACAAATTAATAGTGATGTCAGGAACATTGTGCCCTTAGCTTTTATAGTCTATAAGTTTCCTTGAACTTCGTGTCAATTGACTACAGCATTTTGACATTTTTACTTTTTTCTCAAGGTTTCCTCCTTAGTATTCTAGCCCAGTGTCAGTGTACACAGAATAAAATATAACCTCTTTTTCTTGTTCTTCCGTTTCACTGTGTATGTCGATTCACAGTGGAAAAATGGCTCTTTCTTACTAAAATCTGACTTGGCCTTTCTGAAGTGAGTCAATTTTTGGAATGTGTTTTAAGCATGGCTTGCTTTATATCAATTTGTATATTATTTTGAAACATCAAAAATTTTCTTCACTGCTCTCTTTTAATGATGTAGACATTTAGTAGATAGCCCCCTAAACGCACGTTCAAGCAAAGCATTTGGGAGGAAAGATCCAGTTCATTCCCTCCACCTCATTCAATTTGTCCCCCCCCCCCACTTCATTTTAAATACAAAATCCTTGGTAGTAGATTGAAGATGGTAAAAATTATTAAGAGCCTGAAACAATGTTTGACAGAAAATAAAATATAAGGCCAGGGATTATAGCTTAGTAGCACAAGAGGCTGCCTGGTAAGTACAAGGTCCTGAGTTTGATTCCTGGTACCAAAAAATAAATAAAATAAAATAAAATCTAGAGATTTTAATGAAACCCTTCAGTGAAATATGCTAAATAGTGCTGTGCTCTTTTTCCTTTGCCAGTCATGACTTTGGAGAAGCAATAGTGGTTATTTTGCATAAAACAGACAAAACATTTTTTTCTTATGTGTTCCCTGGTTCCAGTGAAATATCTAGGGTCTCATTAGATTTTGATTTTTTTTACTTGATTCAGATGACTATGTTCAACTTTCTAAATTTTTGAAGTTGATACTGTTTATTTGATACATAAATATTTCTCTCAACTATAAATGTTTTGAACATATAAATTTTATATAGTCTTGTAGAGTTGTAGAACACCTATATATATTTCCAAAGCTTTCAGCCTAGAAGTCAGATTGATATGGATCTGAATTTTCTCAGCCTTGGAAAATTTTACACATTTGCTTGCAACACGTGATAAAAATGTTACTACAGCTGGGGATTTAGCTCAGCAGCATAAGCATCTGCTTGGCAAGTGCAAGGTCATGAGTTTGATCCCTGTTGCAAAAATAAATAAATATTAACAAAATAAAAAATGTTACTACATACATCTGATCACCTTATATCTTATCTTAGTATCCTAGTATCTTAGTATCCTTAGTATCCTTAGTATCTTAGTATCTTAGTCTTAACACATCTACAGATATGTTAATTCAAAACCTGAGGTTATGGTGTTCATTTAAAAAATTAGTTCATAGATATTTTTGTTAGAGCAAGTGAACAAAGTTCACCCCATTAGTAAATGCTGATGACTGCATTTTAAAATGTTGTATCAGTTTGATGAACTCAGACAAAGAAAATAGATATTGTGTATATTTTTAAAGTGATTAATTAATCATTTCTTATTAAAATGCCTTTGAAAAGATCGTTTTTAATTGATTAGTTGTAGCTTAATGATTCGTTATAGGAATTGATTGATATTATTCTTTTCTGTATTTGTGGTTACAAGGAACTTATCTTGAATCTTGAATCTTGAATATTTTTTATCTTGAATACTTTTTATTATACAGAACATTTAAAAAAAATAATTCATGGTTTAAATTCTTTTGTCTGAAAAGTCAAAGGTTGATCACTTTCAGTTTCTTCTAGGGACTTAGGTATTACTGGAGTTTATGTCAAAGTAAAATTTTGGTAATTATTTTTTTTAAATATCATTAGATTCATTTTACCATTTGATTTTGTGAATGTCTTCATTTTTAAACACAAATTTTAAGTACTTTTGTAACGCCAACAGTATTGGAGATTGATAAAAAAAGAGAATTGACATACTCTGAGGGATTAAGATTTTATGCAAATATGAAATATAAGCCTACCAGTATTTTAAAATAATTAACAATTGAGTTTTATTCGATGTGTTTATCAATCAATAGTTAATTACTGACCATATTATTGAATATTAACACAAAAGAGAGAAACAGAAGATAAAATTTTTTCCTCAGTTGACTTTCTGTGTATTAATGAGGCCTTGCTTTTACTATACGAGTACCTAAATTGAAAATAATGATATAGATAGAACTAAGGACTATATAACTTGCCTTTCATAAACAATGTGGAGCCTGGATTTTTAATTTTGCTGAAGAATTTTGAGGTGTATTGGTCAAATATATTGGAATTGGGTTTCAATCACTTGATATGTAGATTAAAGAAATAATTAAGGAATTTTTATTTACTCCATTCTAGTTAATTTATTTTCAAAGATATATTGTTAAAACTTCATGAAATAGTCTATTACTTTGGTTTTGGATTATTAGCATATTGATAATTCTTATTCTTATTTTTAAAGGGAGGGATTGTTTTTTAGTCGGTTCTTCAGATTTTTCTGATACAGATTTGTCCTTCAGACTTTCTGTGTACTGAAATGAAAGCTCAAGCGAGCCTTTTGTCTGGAGATAAGTATAGCTTGTACACCAGCTATTACTGTGTTTCCATGGAAACTGTGCAGGACCCTGAGGTACACAAGTTTTGGTCCAACAGTGCATAGTGATAATCAATCAGAGTTTCACTGCCTTTTGAATTCTTCAATATATAATTGTGGTTTCTGTTCTCCAAATAATCTAAATAAAATTTCATAGATTTCCCCACAAATAAATCATAATACATAGATGACATTTAGTATCAAATTAGTACTTGTCAATATCAGTGTTACTATTATTATTATAGATCAGTTTTTAAATACAAAAATTAACATTTACCTTGAGAAATGTCATTCTTTAGCAGATGCAATATATTGTTATATTTGAACATTGAAATTTTATCTCTTTTCTCATTTTAAATGTCTGTGTGAAAGAGACTTTCCTATTTTCTGTATTTACTGTGCAGATGCAATATCAAATCTGAAAATAGCTCTAGGGTAAGGTATGTGTTCTGTTTGATACTTATATGTGGTGATTTTATTCCTTAATATGTCATAGTGATGGTAACCCTGAAATGCACAAAATCAGTCTCCGGATAACTCAAGGAATATTTTTCTATATTGGGCTGGTAAACATATGAACTGATGGAGAATGTCCATAAAGAAGGAAACTTTCATACACAGCTTTACACCAGTGGTTTTATTCAGGAACTGAGATAAATTATTAAACAAGAAGATTCAGAGAGAAGTTATGATGCTTTTATCTGTGATCAAAGTTACTTTATGTTAATTGGAAATTCCCTGCTTCTGTTTGATTTTAGAATACTGAATAGTCATGTTTTCTCTTTTATGGTGATCCTCACTTTTCAAGATATAAAAGTAGGTTGATTAAAAAATATGGAAATCTATGTTATAGATTTATAAAAATAGAAAAAAAAGGAAGATGAATGTAGAACCCAAAAGATGTGTTTTCTATTTCTTTCATTGTTTTTTACTTAAAAAATAAAAACAATAATACAGAATTTCAAAACAAGATAATAGGAGATTGATGCTTAATATATTATGTATTGTCATCTTCAGAGTAGCTGCTCAGATTACAAGACATAGGTGTGAAAAACTCCTTCTCCCCTCCCTCTTTCCTCCAGGTGTAGATGGAAGCCAAGTAGAAGGAGAGACGATAAGCTCAAAATTCAGGGTAATATTTTGAAGAAAAAATGGTCAATCTAAAAAAGGGTGATTTGGATTGGGACAGATGGTAGTTTCTTCTGCTGAGACCTGTTTGTGACATCTCTGGATGAAAACCTGGTAATAAAGTACATGACAAAGCTCTTTGTCAGTGTTCTACTATTGGAAGCATTCAACATTTTTCTCTCATCATCTTTAAAACCTCTTGAAAGTTCAACCTTTCTTGATTATTTTGGCCAAAGCCTCCTTTTAAGTATGTATTACCCAAGTTCATCACTCTCTTCTCAATTACAAACCAGCATATATTTAGAGTAGCTAGAGGAGCAGTGTCCTACTTGATTGGCAGATATGCTGACTTTGTATTAATAGACTGACAAACGGACTAAATCTGTCTCCAACGAAGAGGAGTGTGAAATATGCTCATAGTTACCCTTTGCCTTTCCTCTATGACTTCTCTGGGAAGATAAACACATGTGTACTGAGTAGAAGAATACTGAAAGAGTCATTCTCACTAATGCACTGGAGAAAATGAGAGAGCAAGGGTATGAAATAATTCTAGTGGTCACTCAATCAAGAAAAATTAATTCAGATTAATAATGAGTTTAATTTAAAATTACAAGGAAAAAATACAAGCTTTTCACAACAATTTAACCAGTAGACTTGATTACACTTGGCAAGGTAAAGCCATTCCATTGATTCAAAAATTGAGAGAAAGAAGTCCAGGTTGTTTACTATTATGAATATTTATTTCCAGCTTCAAACCTGGTGCTAGTAAGAATAATGAATAATTTTAAATTAATGGATAAGTAAACAATTTATCTATCTATGTAACTAAGAAGTGTGACTGCAACTGAAAATATTGAAGGCATTAAAAGACCTTAAGTAATAAGAGTGGCAACATTCAATTTACGATTATGTTTGCAGGGCTGTAAATGGGCAAAAGCAAGTCTACAGCCATAATGAAAACAATAGAGCTTTGGTTAGATACAAGGCATTATGTTTTTCTGAGAAGTTATGCAAAAAAGTGGCAGATATTTTCAGTAATATTCTCTTTTTTCTTTCCCTCTTATCCTTATTTCTTTCTACATAAGGGACAGAAAGTATTCTCAGATTAATACTGGTGAGTAAGAGATATGTCATGAATGATGTAATGCGGGAAACTATTTGGTATTTTACGAATAGCTTTTAGGAAATGTGCAAAAATATTAAGAACATTTTCATTGAATCAGTACCTAAGGATATGTGGATAATGTGGCTAGCGAACACCTAACAAGTTGTTACACATGTGCAAGGGGAATTGTGGAGTGCAGTTATTGGGGAAGTAGGGCCAGGACCTGGCAGGGATGTGCAAGCTCAGTCTTCAGAAACTGGAGCTGTATAGGAAAAATTTGAAGTGTAAAGTTGTTTTAGCACATTTATAGGATGTGTAAAATTTGGGAGAAAGAAAATTTACTGTTATTCAGTATTCAATATTCAGTAAACAGGAAGAATTATGAGAGATAGAAGTTGATGAGCTTAAGAGACAAATCATATTGAAATTTATGAGCTATACCCAGAAGTTTGAAATTAATTCTGAGGTGTGTAAAACCTTTTAGAATATATTAATAACATGACTGATGCATTGAAATGGTAATTTTGGGGGGCTGGGGATTTAGCTTAGCGGCATAAGCGCCTGCCTTGTAAGCAGGCAGTCGTGAGTTCAATCCCTGGTACCGATAAAAAGGAAAAAGACAAAAAAAAAAAAAAAAAAAAAAAAAGAAATGGTAATTTTGGAAATGTCACTTCAGGTGCACAGAAATGTATTAAAGAGCTCTGAGATAAAACCCCTGCTAGACTAGTTGCCACAGGGCTATACACAGGTCTTGGTATCTCTCTCGGTATCTAAAATTCAAAATGGTAGGTATAAGGTACCAAAATAATGATGACACTTACCTTGATGACACTTATTCTTTTTGACTCTTACAATGGAATGCTACATATAAATAAAAGTTCATTCAATGATGAAGCTATTCAACTATCGAGACTATGATTATCCTTAACTTGAATATTTAAATTTTAATGTTTGCAGGATATTAATTTTTCCACTGGAATAAAAACTAAGTTCCATAAAAGTATGATAGAATAATAACTTTTACCAGGCAAACTTAACATTCATTATGAGATTGATGGGCCATGGCCAGACCTTCTTTTGGTTCAATGCTCAATTAACAAATATGATGTGGAATATATAATTTACCTGGTAAGACAGTAGTGGACTTTGAGTGCTTCCCTGGCCCTTTTCCAAATTTAAAAATTAAAACTTGGCTAGCATGTAGTCCTGGACTCCACAGACTTGCTAAGTTTAGCAAAGATAGTGCAGAGAGCACAGGCCTCTCTGTGCTATTTGGATCACAGATCATGGAGTGAACTCTTAGGCAATTTTCTGAGGCTGGGGAGAAGTTCCACTAACCTGTGCTTCTGAACTCATCTTTATCTTTTGTAACGAATATAGGCAATATGTAGCTTAATTCATTTGTACATTCTAGAAGGTTTATCTCACTTAATATATAAGGTACAGACAAAATTTGTCCCTGTTTTCTAGATAAGGCTTAGAAAGATCAAAAGAATTATTCAAATTTATAAACAAATATTTGCCACTCATTTGAAAAATTCCACTGTAAAGATAATATTTGAATCTAGACTATTTGAAAACAAGGTAATGTAGAACTCCCATTAATAAATTCCTTTTCACTTAATTTTATATTATTTAGGAATACAATGGATATTCCTGAAATGCCTTTTCAGATAGTATTTATTTTATTTTTCCTATGTATTCACATTTATGTTTGTCTTTAAATATGTATATTCAATATGTGATAATTTATCAGGTATTTAGGTTTAATTTTTTCATTAATATAAGGTATAACTCAACTTATTTTATAATAAAAATTAAAAATGTATAAATTATTTGCATTGGGAAAGAAATGAAATTTACAAGCAATGCATGATTTTTCTTTTGTTTTTGTTTGGCTATCTTTTCTCTATCTTTGTGTGTGTGTGTGTGTGTGTGTGTGTGTGTGTGCCTGCACATGCGTACCCGTGCTCACTTCCTTCTGGACTAGCAGTGGAGATCAGGGTTTCATATGTGCTGTGCAAATTCTGTGTCTTTCAACTACATCACAGCCCATTCTCCTCCATCTTACTTGGGCTTAGTATACAGAAATAAATTCTATTTTTCTCTTCCCTATTTTTTTATGAACTCCAACGAATGTAGAAATCACTTAATACCCCCAACAAGCTACTTCTTTTGCTAGTAATTGTAGTATATGAATCTAAAACATTGCATCTAGAAGAATGTTGTAAGTTCTTCCTAAGGAAGAAACCTGGAAGGTAACATCTATCTAATCAGTGACACAAAACTGACTGCTTCTTTCATAAAGTGCTTTGTAGTATTTTATACAACATTCACAGTGTAAAAAGTGTTCCCCCTTTAAATTTCATCTAATTGCCCTATCTTAATCAAATGAATGCTTTTTCTTAAACTTATTCCTGTCAAACTGCCATCATTTTACAATTAAATAGCAGTTCAAAATAAAATAATTGAAAAACAAATTCTTCCACTTTCTAAGTAAACAAGAAATATATCACTGTTCTCAAAGGAAATTTCAGTATAATTATGTTTTCGCCCTCATCTTTTTGTAGGATAAATTCAAAATATTGACCATTTTGGAAAATACCTAACTTAAAGCTCTTCAGCCATAGGCAAATGTGAATCTGTGTTAGCCTGCCAGCAGGCTTCTTACTTTCCTGTCTTTTATTGTCATATATGGCACCGAAAGCATTTTCTAAATATGGTTTATAGTTTTTCTCCAAAGGAAATCTAGAGACTTTTGAATTTTCTATAATGAACTATGGACTCTACATCTGCGTTACAACTTTGAATTCATGACTGACAAGCCTTCGTCAACTGAACACATTTAAGTAAATTCAAACTTTCTTGCTAGACCATGTAAGACAGAAAATAGAAAAGCAAACAAACACACAAACCCAAATTAAATGTATTGTTGACCAATGTTTGAAGCCATTATCACATGGCATCCTCAGTTTGATATTATGCACAGTAGTTGATTTGATCAAAAATGTCTTATTAAGCAATGTGAAGAATATTTTCTCTGAATAAATATGGATTCTAAATATGTTAGATTTCTGGTTTATGAGACTAGACAATGGATTTATAAGTTATTTCTAGTGATTTTAACCAGGGTTATGGTTTTGGCAAAGGTTTGCTGTATGTAGTGCAAGCACATTCTCTTTGGCCAGGTTACAGCAGTTTTTATGTATAGAGAAATTGTCTTCCTGTCCCCTACAGGATTGTTACCTCCTCACAACATATGTAGTTCTATTCTGCCAAAAAGGAGGCAGATTTTGAATCCTGGCTTTCAAGAGCTGTTCCATCTGTAGTCTGTGATCTTTTCTATAAATTCTGTACTGTGTCTTAGAAGAATAGTGTGCGTCTTCAGGAAGATTGATATGGTTGCTGAATATTTAAAGAGTCCTGATAGGTTTTATTTCAAGAAACTATGATAGATCCATTAATTATAGTAAGAAAAAAGAAAAGAGACTCAGCCTTTGCCTCTTGTGCATATCCTTTTCATGCTGTGAAAGGCGGTGGCTGAGAGCCAGCTGGAATTGGCCATAACTACTGAAAAGGCTGTGGTCAGAGCAAAGGCTCAAAGGTAAGGGTACACGGAGGCACTGATGTGCTTCCTGACCACCAGAACACAGGAGGTGTGCGTAATGTGTCATTGGCACATACACTAGAGCAATAGAAATCTAGTTAACTTATAAATTGAAGCAATTAAGTACAATGGAGTTGTAGAAAAAGAAAAGCTAAAATGAAGATAGTGACCCAAACTCAAACTAATTAGTGGAAATTGAAATTGCTTTACTTGGAATCACTCATTTAATTTGGATTGACATCCTTTCAGATGTTTTTCTTGTACAAGAGGCTGCTTTTACTAAGCACTGCTTTCTTAAAAGAATTTGACCTGCTGCATTTCACACTTAACTTAGAATGCCTTTCATTTTTTTCATCTATAAAACTTAGTGGATAAAATAAAAGTAATGAAAGCACTATCTGTAATTTAAAATTTATTTTCAAGCTTTATTAACATGAGATATTTTGGAGACCAAAGAATAACCCTGACTTATATGATATGACCACTTTATTTATAGAGAAATAGTTGTTTATTACTGTAAAAGCACCCAGTAAGTTTACTCTACTGTAGCAGTCTTAAATTCAGCAAATAAACAGTAAAAAATGCATAGTAACAAACTATACTAATTTCTAAGAACAAAATAATTTTAGTATATTTCAAAGGAAAAGCATAAAGGAAAAACACCCTAGATTTGGTTAGGGCAGTTGGGACGGTATGTTGGAGAACATGACTTGTGAGTGAAAGCTTGAAAGATGAGTCAGAAGTTATTAAATGTAAATTGTAGCCAGGCATGTTAGCATACACCTGTGATCCCACTACTCTGGAAGCTGACGTAGAAGGATCACTACTCTGAGACCAGCCTGGGCAATTTAGGGCAATTTAGCAATTTGTGAGACCTTGAAAAAAAAAAAAAAAAGCTCGGTGACACTGTGACAGTGAAATCAAAATGGCCGTTGGAATGGTTCTAGAATGGTGTGTAGCAGAGAAGATTCTGACAAACAGTATTTGACTATAAAGAAGGAAGACCTCACTATTAGATAAGTTTAAGGAGGAAGTCAGAGACCAGTTTATATAAAGATTGATAAGACTGTCTTGAAATAGAGCTTTTATTTTGAGTAGTAGAAAACCTCCAGAGTATGTAAAGAAAACAATTGACATAAATTACATGACTTTTCTCAGGGAATTTTAAATTTTATTAATCAAAGTACAGATTCCTGCTGTCTAATGCAAATTAAGATTGGGAAGGAAGCTCTCAAAGAGATAATATAAATTCAACATTATTTCTTAGAGTCCTTCCCAACAATATGGCAACTCACAAACAACACAAGAGTAGTGTGTGAGGCTTATATCCAAACAATTTTGTTGTAAGAGATTCCCTGCAATCTTTTGGTAGGGAGTAAATCTGAGAACACTAAAAAGTCATTGTTATTTCTTAAAGTTTATTATTGGTACTTGAAGAGTTTTTTTTTATTTGCACTGCTTAGTAAAAAGCCCATTATTAAGTAGTCTTGGATTATTCTGCATCATTGCATTTTATTCCCTAAACTGCATTTAAATGAGGCCACATTACAACTACTAGATAATTTGACGTATTATCAAGATGAAAGTGAAATTATTTCCATTAGCCATTAACAATTTTCTGCTGTATTTAAATCTCAAAATTTTAATTAACTGTAAAAATGATATAATTCTTAAAAGCAGCATTATCATTAAAAAAAAACAATGCTCAACAATAACAGAAAGAGGATTGATTTCATATGAATCAATTCATGTCCATATAAAGAAAAAGCTTACTTTTAAAAATTGCATGTTTGGAAATTTAGATAGCTTGGAAATACATTTGAAAAATATTGTCACAAAATATTTTGCCAAGGAGGGCTTAGTGATGAAAAGATTCTATCAATGTCTATTTTAATACATTTTTAGCTACATATAATATTTATCCATATAAAGTTTAAAATTCAATAGTTTTTAGCATATAGGCTAAAGCTTTAGCATGTTGGAAAAGCACTGGCAAGTTCTAATATTGAAACACTTTTATTGTCCCCAAAGGAACCATTACCTAGTCTAATACTTCTTCCTCCCGTTCATTCAGTTCTAGGTAACCACTGATCAGCTTACTTTGTATCCCTGTATGTTTGGAACATCTAGTTTGTTTTCTTATTTCAGATGTTAACATTTGTATTATAGTCTCAACATAATGATAATGAGCAAATTATTAATAGTTTGATATCCTGTATTGATTTAAATAATATTATGGTTCTAATGAACATAGCAATAATTGATTAGAGCAAGCTATTGATACTAGATGTAATGAATTTACCCCATGCCTTCAATGGTTGACATATACTGAATGCTATTGCTGTTCTGATTAATGAATGAATTAATGAAAGTAAAAAAATGCATGAATGAATAGAATAAGGTGAACAGATGACATATAAAATTGTAGTAATGTATTTATTAGTAGCAATTATAGGTACTCTTAGCTGTATTTCTTTTATGATTGTTCTTCATGACAAGTGACTTGCATGCACTATGTTAAACCCATACCAAATGGTTAGGAAACACATACTAGAAGTCACGTGAATATAGAGATAAATGAAAAACTCAAAACACATTAAGAGAAGACACTTGTGTTTGAAGAGGCTATCATCTTTTACAAAATTAATATATTTTTATTAGATAGATGGCTAATGCTATTTATCATGCTCATAGACTAGAAATGTTAAATTAATTAGGATTATATAATCTTTAATTTTATGTGGAGAGGGACTTGGCCTAGCCCTTAATCCCCTAAAATGACTTATGGCAAAGGATTAAATGACAGGAGATAAGTGATACGGTTTTAGGGGAGTACATGAAGGTCAGCACTCTCTCAGGAGTAAAGACTCTCAGGGAGTAAAGACATGTACTCTTTAGGGTCTCCACATCACCACATTTCTATATTTATTGGGTTTTCATGAATTTAGCAGATGCAGGAAGAAGGCACATCAGAGGTATAAACCAGCAAAAATGACCAGCGTCTTTGAGAAGGACCAAAAAGTTTGCCAATCAGGAGAACTATTTGATCTCTAAGGTTGAGATTTTTATTGCTTTGGATAGGGAGTGTTAGCAGCCCTTGTCCTCAGACTGCCTCAGCTGGGGTGTCATCTTGACCTCAGAGCAATAGGAGCTTTTCCGCAGACTCATGGCCAGCAGTTTAACCCTAACATCTCCTGGTCCCTCTCAGAGGGAGAAAGATATTCAGGTGAATAGTGTTTTTATGAAACACTTTAATATGTTGTTAATCATTAAGTTTTAAATTTTAATTATTTTATTTCACAGTTTTAAGCCTTTTACTCAGTTAACTTTGGAAAATATATATAATTTAATATATCTGGATTATCAATGTCTGCATGAAACATTGGTAGAAGGATATTATTTTGTTTTAATAGAAACATAAAATTTATTTCAGTTAACATATTTATTGAGACTATGTATGCACAAGTAATGGTTAAAATTGTGCCTTTAAGAATATACAAGTTTCTAGCTCTGTATAGATCTTAAGCATTGACTTGGAGAATATTTCTTTATTTTACAAACTGATGCATGGATTCTTGTATTAGAAAATTATGGATAACAATCTTCCTCAGAAGCTTTTTTACAAAGATTCAATTAAGTACTAATTTTAAATAATAAAGGACTTAGGGTATGCTTATCATTCCCTGTGTTTAACTCCAACAAATACCTCCCCACCATGTCTTCATAAAACTTGTTATCAAATAAGGTTTGAATAATTGTCAGCTGCTATTCTTATATTATATGCCCTCTAAAGTAGTCAAGATATTTTTGTATTCTGTCACTACTGTTCAAATTTCAGACATTCCCTAGAGAGCAATTTCTCATTTTGAAAGTACTAGTTTTGCCTTTTTTAAAATCTCAAATCTATCTATCTATCTATCTATCTATCTATCTATCTATCTATCTATCATATAACTTTTTAAAATTTTATTTAAGGAGAAAAAGGAAAAACAGAAAAAGAGTACAAGTTATACAGAGTTTCAAAAAATAAACAGTAGGAAATCTCTAGTTAATAGATTACATATTGTCATCTTAGAAATAGTTATTCAATTTACAAAATTAAAGCATATGAAGTGGACATTCACACAGTGAGATGGAAACAGTTCTGTTCAATGATCCAATAAAAAGTAATATGGTTATCTATCTTATACATTTAAATATACATGCAGTTATATCCTTTAGAGCACTTTCTTTTCCTCTTTTTTACAATGATAATTACACATTTTGGGTTTTATTTCTCCCACAGTTCTTATTACTTTTTTTTTTTTTGGAAGAGAATAAAACCAAATGTGACATAACAAAACAGAATCAATCAAATCAAAAGGATGGTCAAAGTACATAATGTAAAAACAATATAGGGTGATCAACAATGGTTACCATAATGCCTCTTGCTGTCTTAAAAAGAATTGCCTATATCATCAGTTATAATAAAATTGAACAAAACAATAAAGAACAAAACCAATAAAATCAAAACATTGGAGACATTGTAGGACTTCAAAAGAAGATAATAGTCAAACCAGAATGGGCATCATATGAATCTTACTGTCTTCACAGTTGTTGCCTATACTCTCAAACTTGGTACTATAAAGCAAAACAGAAAAGAGTAAAATCAGTCAAAACAAGATGGTGAGAGCAATACAGAGTTTCAAATCAAGTTAATAGGAAATCAAAGTGGGTTACTATAATATATCTTGCTATTTTTTATTTATTTTTCCCTTAATTAAAAAAAATAAAAAAAGGAGATTGAGATAAAAGAGGACATAACAATAAAATAGCACAGGTCAGAACATAACCATTTAAGCAAAACAGTGTTTCACCACAAGATATCCCGACATAAAAGTAGTTACCATAGTGTCTCTTTCCTTGAAATCTTTGAGTATAACTTCGTATACTGTAGCATCAAACATATCAAGACAATGTAAAACCACTCAAGAGAATAACAGTATTACAGGGCATTTAGAACCAACTAACAGAAAATGAACAATGGTTTCTGTATTATCGCCTTGTCTATAAAAGTTTTTTTTATATTATTACATATAATAAAATCCAGTAAGATATAACATGTTAGTACCGATGGAGGCAGAAGAACAAAAGCTTGATGGGACTTCAAAACAAGATGATATTAAATCAGCACTAGCTATTATGATGTCTTGTTTTCTCCAAAATAGCTGTTCATACCATCCAACCTTCTCTGCCTCATTTCTGTTGAGCTCTTTTTCTGTCATTAGTTGTCAGTTTGTCTTCTTCATTTTGTTTTCTGCTCCATTCATTGTGGTCTTTCTGCCACTGTTTCTGGAATCTTGGTATTTTTCTGTTTTAGAATGTCCTGCAATATTCTCTGTAGAGTTGAATTGGTGGTTGCAAATTCCCCTAGTTCCTCTTTATTCTGGAAGCACCTTGTTTCTCCATCAATTTCTAGGGACAGTTGTGCAGGATATATCAATCTTGACTGGAGGTTATTGTCTTTCACAGCTTGAATTATTTCACCCCACACTCTTCGTGATTTGATGGTTTGCTGTAATTCTGATGGGTATTCCCTTTTAAGTGATCTGTTTCTTGTCTCTGACTGCTTTTAATATGCTGTTCTTATATTGGATTTCTGGAATTTTGATCATTATATGCCTGGGTGTAGTTCTGTTTGGGTTGTAGGTGGCTGGGGTCCTGTATACCTCATAGATCTGAGTATCTTTACCTTTTCTCATAGTAGGGAAGTTCTCTTTGATTATTTCTGTGAATAGCCTTTGCAGTTCATTTGTTTGTATCCCTGCTTCTTCCTTTACATTCTTAATTCTTAAGTTATAGATCCTCTTATCATCTCGTAGCCTTTGTATTGTTACTACTTGTTTCCTTGTTTTTTTTAAGAAGTTTTTCATTTCATGCTCCCACATTAAATATCTGTCCTCCAGTTCAGATAGTCTATCATTAGTTTCTTCCAAGCTGTTATGCCAGCTTTCAATAGAGTTTTTAGTTTCCTGGTAATCTTTTTGAACCTGCTTCATGTATTCTACATTTTCTCTGTTTTCTCCATCAAACAATTCTCCCCTTTTTTTCTGTTCTTTCATTCCACCATCTGTTTTTTCTTGGGAGGTGCTTAGCATTTCTTTAACTATTCTACTTATATATTGCTTTAGTTGGTTAAATACTTCACTTTTGAACTCATCTATGAGGTTCCGGAGATATTGCTTTATGTCTATTGGTGCCGTGCCTGATAATGCATGTTTTCTGTCTTCATTATCCTTTGCATTTACCTTTCTTGGGTCAGTGTTCTCAGGATTGGTGACTGAGGACCCTTTCTTGCTCCCTCTTCTCATACTTTTGTTCCTTCCATACAACCTAACATAGGAGGCCTAGTTTCTTTCTTTGTCAGTTACAGTTTGTTTGAATCAGGCTGGCTAGGTGTTCCCACCCACTGCAGTATACTAGGGAGACACAGACCTGGGCAGCCTATGCTGGGCCTGCCCCCTCCAGGCTTCACTGAATTAGTGTACACTGCCAGGCACAGGGACCTGGTTTGGGCTAGCCTACTGGGTCTTAGACCATGGTGTCACCCAGGTCAAGCACTCCCCACCAATCCCACTTGAGAGGGGAATAATGTGACTGAAGTCACTGCAGCATTCTGTTCTGGCTGGTCTGCCCAGTCCCAGAATGTCCTCTGTTGGAGCCTCCTAGTCTATGGAAGGGTCCCCATTCCTCTCACTCACCACAGGTCACTACAGCTCTGCTCTCAATTTGGTTCACTGATTCCCATTCTTAGAGCTTTCACACCTCTATCCTTGCTGTGCCAATTCAGATGCAGCAGTGATGGCATGAAATTCAAGCTGCTGTGTTCAGAGGTGCAGGTTCCAGCTTTGGAACTGAGACTTTAGCTGTTCCAGTTGTAGCACCAGGACTGCATTTCCAGTTGGTTTCCCTCAGCTTAGTTCATTCCTGGGTTGGCAGGGTATATCTCCCCCTGCTTAGGACTCCTCACACTGCACCATTCCTGGACTCTAAGCTGGCTAACTCAGAGAGCCTCCGTAGCTGCTGTTATCTATCTGCCATGTTTTCCCAGAAGCCTATCATCTAACTCTTTAATGACTAAGTCAGTACTTCTGGAGCTGCAGTTTTGTAAATATTCCCTACACTTTGTAGTTTGTAAAATTTTCCTGTTATCTATTTAAATTTAATTTTCCCATAAGAGGCATGTAATTTACAATCTGCATTTAAAGCTTCAATTTAATCTTTATAATCATTTGAATTTCATTTTAAAGCCTTAAATAGTATTTCCGAATGTTACAGTCTTCTGAGTATATTTCTCTGAAGTAATCTATGATTGTAAACTGTGAAGACCTAGAATAGTAAACATTCCCCCAGATATGTTGTAGTTCATATATATTATAAAACATTGTATTGCATCTACATATTTTTTCAGATACCTTTGTATATATCTATCCATGCTATGTATTTTGACTGTCACAACTGTAATAAACACTTTATCACTGGAAATCACTATTGAAAATTAAAAAATAAATCAGTTTGATTTCAAGAGAACTGTTTGAGATTGCAATAGAGACTATTTTTATTCTTCCTGGCAGTATTCTGAAAAATAATATCCATTCTTTATAAAGGATAAAAGTATTGTCTGTCATCATGAAATATAAGCTCTCATATTTTACACATACTCAAGTTAATATTATAAAATAATTACAATCATGATAAAACATAAAAATCTATAGGATGATAAAAAACAAAAATCATCTGCCTACATTTAACCCTCACAAGCCTCACAATTCATATTTTGGGTTATCATAGTTAATACATTTGTCCTTCTATACAATTTCAATTCAAATATGTTAATTTAAAATCATAATCAGTCTTTAATTAAAATGTCTTTGAGTTGCATAGGTAATGTGTGAAGAGAGTTTTGGATTTCTTTTTCAACAAAGAAGAAAAGAATATTTAGGAAGCTCCTTTGAAAAAGAAGAAAAAGGATTGAGAAAAAGCAATGGGAACTTGTTAAAAATGATTGTTTCTTGCTACCTTTACCTATTATCTTTAATACTACATCATTTTATACACTTTTGTCTACATGTAAATGAAATCATTTTAACTCTTGTCATTTTGGATTCCTTTAACTTTTGTCTACTTTAGTTTCTATTTGTCAAAGTCACTAAAAACATTTCTTTCACTTAAAGTATCCTTATAAATTGAGCCTAGTGAAAAATTTGTACATCAACAACCATCAGATAACTGGGCCTTTTCTGTATATACTAACTGGGTGGCAAGGTGATCCTGAAAATGAGAAGGAGGCAGATTTCTCTCCAAGTTGTTTTTCTCTGCAATGCTTCTGCATCCTGGTGGCTTGGCAGCATACATCTCTTAGTATTAGAAGCTGCAATCCTTTGTTAAAGCTAGCTTCAGAAGTGCTGCCGTGTATAAACATTTCATAAATTCATATGTCTAGCTCTGAGATTTCATTGTAACTGTGTTCTACTACAAATTGAACACTGGTGTATTCTTTTGTATCGCAGACATTACTCAAATTTATTTCTATATTTCCCTTCAATTTTCTTCTGTTAGCTCCTTGTCTTGTCCTATCTGTATCCATCATCTGGCCGCGCAAGTCAAATGATGCCCTTATTAGAGATTTTTTTTTCTCTCCCTCAAAAATGTGGCTAATCACATCATTTTATGGAATCTACTTTCTTATCACCATTTGAGTTTCCATTGCTGTGGATATAGTTCAGATCCTCTCATGTTTTTATTGGGCTGTTACTAAGCTCTAAATGTGCACTATTATTTCTACATCTCCATCACAAATCCATGTTTCAGAATATTTTCAGAAAACTTCTCAGAAATGTACATGAATATCTTTCTCCTAAGCTTACAATCCTTTAAAGGCTTCCTTTCCCCTGGCAATATAACCCTACAATCTGTTGCTTCCTTAATTCCTCATTATTGTCTTTACCACCACCTATATCTTCCAGGCAGCTATGCATTCCAGGATATGTCACTTAGACCCAAACCTGAATAATGTGAAATTTTCAACATTTGAGACCTTAGTTCTTGGATGACATGTTCAATATTGAAACTGTTTATCTTCTTCCTGTCTTTCTCATCTATTGAACAATGGTCAGCTATCATGAGAGAATACAAAGTCTTCCTTCTAAGAATATCTCCCTCAAATCTACCTTGTAAGTGTCACTTCTCTCCATTTTTCTTTCCTGTAAGTCTGAAAACCCTTTGACATCAAAGGTGTAGTTGTCTCTGCAGGGAAAGAAATAACGAATTCTCCTTGTATCCATTTCTCCTGAGTTCATTGTACGACCAACACATATAACCCACTAAGTCAGATTCTGTTGAGTGGAACTGAAACACAATCATTTGACTCCAGGAGGACTTCATAATTACTTATAAAACAATTAGTCAATGATGTTTTCAAAAAGTTTTATTAAGCTTGCAGGGAAGTTAATAGTTTTAAGAGTGGATTGAAAAACATCTACCCATACAAATTATAAGTAAGTTCATATTTTCTTTACCACTGAATTGAATTTTAATACTTAAGAAAAACTTGATTTATTTTTATTATTTCTCTTTGAAGTGTTATGAAATCAATAAATATTTTCTATTACCCTTGCTCTCCTTCGAAAATGCTACTATTGATAACATGATTCCATAGTTTTGTTTCAGAACTGAAAAACATTTTGTATTTCTGCAAACTATAAAATAAAGTTATGGTTTGCTTTCCTGAATACATATAAAACCCTGGAATTTTGGTTTTGTTTTTATTTGTACTTTGGATTACTCAAATTAGAGAGATTATGCAGCATGAGCATGCAGTTTATGCAATTACAGAGAAGAATGAGAATTTAAGCATAACTGAGAACATTGTATTTATTTTTTTTGCATAATGTCTTTCAGTGTGTTTATCACATTGTCAACCAGAAATGCCATTTTGTTCTCTATAATGCCACTACTCTATTTTAATTTCCTCCTAACCAAAACATGTTATATTTCTTTGTGTTTTATTTTATTCAAGCAGGATGATTTTAATGACAAATTATAAATGTGATATTTGGCCCTTACAATATTGAAATTACATAAAAAATTAAAACTTTTTTCTCTGTTTCTTGAGGCATGGTTGAAAAGTGCCTAAAGGCAAAACTTTGTTCTTGCTGGGGATTTAGCTCAGCAGCACAAGCCCTTGCCTGGCAAGTACAAGGTCCTGAGTTTGATCCCTCGTACAAAAAAAAAAAAAAAAAAAAAAAAGATTGTCTTGCACATTTGCATATGTATGTGTATGTGTATGTATGTAATTGTGGATATTTGTGCATGTGGTTTGTGTTTATGAGAGGCAGAGTGGGGGGGTCTTTTATAGAGTAGAGCAACAGAAATACAGAATCAAATGAATATTTTACTTTCTTTCTAGAATAAAACTGTTGCAATAAAAGTCTTTGGAATAAGTATTGAGAGAGTAAAGAAAACTCATTAGTTATATACTTTATATTAGTTATATAAATAAATAACTTGCAACCTTGTTTCTTTGCTTCTCTTTGTCATGGGATTATATACTCTAGTTAAATGTGAAACAAATACGAGCATATTTTTAAATATGATATGGTTCCTTCCTTAGTTGGAATACTGCTATTATGCTTTGAAGTAAATAATCATTAACCTTGGAGAAAAGCAAGTTAAAGCATAGTTACTTAAGAATGTGAACCCTAAAATTTGATAATGAGTTTTCAGTGATTTTTCTGCTTCTTTAGGTTAGTGTTTTAAATAAACCTTTTAAATTATGTAAGCAAAAATTACCAAATTTAGGACTGAATCACTTAGAGAAAGAAAGTCCAAAGTTCAAGATGTTTGTTATCCTTAAATGTTACTCTTTCTTTTCTCTTGCTTAAAAATTACTTTTATAGAATTACTATTATTAAAAAAATATGATAATGATCAGTGAGGAAGTAAAGAAAGGGGAACACTTACACACTATTTGTAGGAATATAAATTTGTCTAGCAATTTTGGAAAATAGTATGGAAGTTCCTCAAAAATAAAACAGAAACTAGCATATTATCCAGCAATCCCATGACTAGGCATATACCCAAAGGAAATGAGAGTAGTTCGTGGAAGAGACATCTGCTTTGCTGTATTTATTATAGCACACTTCAGAGTAGCCAAGACATGGAATCAATCTAAGGGTCCATTAACTCAGGAGTGAACAAAGAAAACAGAAGATATATATGCCATAGCGTACGACAAGATATTATTTTGATGAAACTGGAAATCATTGTATTAAGTGGAATTATTTCTGTAAGACCTCACTCATATGTGGAATCTAAAATAAGATACCTCCTTGAAGTTGAGAGCAGAGTAGTGGTTACCCCAGCTGGCAGAGTTGTATAAGGTAAGCTGATCATCAGGCATTAAGTTTTAGATAAGAGAAATATATTGTACAATAGGATGACTGTGGATAAGAAGGTACAGTATATTTTTTAAAAAATAGCAGACAAGATTTTAATATTTTCCCCAGAAAAATGATACATGTCTGAGAAGATAGGTATGTTTATCCTATTTTGAACATTACACGATGTAACTTTGTATCAAAACAGCGCATGAAACCTCACCCCTAATTACAGTTTTTTATATGTCAACCTAAACTTTAAAAAATATTTTTGTGATTGAAAGAACTGCTCTTTTCATGAGTCTAATGTACACAGTACTTAAGTCCCTATCTTCCAAAAATCTTATTATTATTATCATTATTATCAATTTTATCATTATTCAACTAATTTGAGCACATTGAGAGTTTTGATTTGGTTATGTAGTTACATATCTGTGCATTTAGTCAATATACATTTTTATTTGACCATTCACTTAGTGGAAAATAGTGGTACTTAACAGTGGATGGCAAAATGACTGGGATTATAAGAAGTTATTGAAATATCTGCTTATCATGATAGTTGAGAAATAGCTTGTGGGGAGGAAGACTGGCAGTCTGTGAGTGTGTAGAATGCAGCAGAGATCTTTGTACAGTAACTGATATAAACAAAATACTGAGAAATCAGAGTAAGTGAAGTTCACATCTATCTGGCATTTTTGTAAATGTTGAAGCACCATTGCTAAACAAAGGCAGGTGGGATGCTACAAACTGGTGATGCTCCTGGGTGCAGAAGGCAAGGCCTGTCCAAACCATTAGACATGGGCTAAGTCCTGGGAAAATCATACGTACTTTAATTAAGTAACTTCACAAAGGGTAGGAATTTCACAGTATTTAGCATTTTTCACTAAAAAGCAATACTTAGAAATACATATATGAAAATTTTATTCACAGTGTGCTGGAAAATAAATGAAATAGAATTTAGAAGACAATTTTGGACATTGTTAGCTTAAATATAAGCAGCTTGCTGAGAGATAATGGAGACTTAGTATCTAAATGCTAGAGTTCAATTTTCCATTTAGTGAAGGAAATTGAATAATTGGGACCTTGAATAAGATAGTTTAAAAAGATAAAAACAAACTGTTCCACAGTTCATTAATTTAGATAAAACTGTCTACTTATCAACCATTCTTTTATAATACCCTTCCTGTTTTTATCTATAAAACATGATTATCTCCAGTCTGTTCACTTTGATATCTGTATTTGTGAGTTGAGATAAAAATTTATCAATCTACTTTCCATGTATGAATCTTGGCAAACAGATTTTGTTACCAATTTTATAATTGCTTTCACATCATTTTGAGCAGGTTTTTCATGATAAATATAAAAACATTATTTTTAACTCATGGGACTATACAGTTCATGCTAAAATTTGTTTTTCTAAGAAGGACCAAAGAATTCTGAACACAGAGGACCAAATGTTAATGTTGAAAATCTCTTCAGTTGTTCCCTGTAGCCTAGCAGAGGGATATGACTGAAAATCTAACTAAGAAAATGACTTAATTTCTGTGGGTTTTAACTCTGTGTCCCATATGGGAAATTATGGCATTGTGTTTCAGTTCATGGGAATGTTAATGGAACTGATTAAATGATCCTTTCTAAAACTAGAGAACGTTCTGTTTTGAGCTGTTAGCACATTGTCAAGCTCGATTCCTTTCTAACGATTGGACTGATAGGCGGCTCTCCCTCCACAGATGGACCCCTAACGTGACTTCATGAAGTAAGCTGTTTCCTCCTCACAGTGTCCAGACTAAGTTCTTAAATTCTGCTTAAGAAAAGTACAACCAACAGAAAGATGCCAAAGAGTACAGTTTGTAACACAAGAAGTCTTGACATTTAAGACTTTACTTTCATTTAAGAGATATACAAGCTCGTGTGGGAGATGGAAACACAGGGATTTTGTCTTTATCACAAAGTGTCAAAAGTGGATGGATATTTTTGGCAGCCATCAGATGAAGCCAATTTTAAACTTAGGGGAAAAATGTCTCCTGCCAACCTCTTCCTTCGGCCCAATGTTTCCTTGCTAGAGCAGGCTTTATAGAGCAAAAAGAAAATATTTCATAATCCAGGCTAATTAGCTAATGTGATAAGTCTACTTCAGTAAAATTGGGACAGAATTCTGAGTAGAGAGAACAGCATGTGCAAAGAAAGTCACCTAAATAGCAAAGAGTTCAACATGATCTCCACTAGCAAGTTTAGATTTGGCCCCCAGGTTAAATGGCAGACCAGGAGTAACACTAAAGAATGCCACAAAAGTCAGGAGTTTCATAATATGTGACTTTAAAACCATTGTTCCTGACTGGTTGGATGCTAGCAGCCTATGTAATAAATGAGAAGAAATGATCCCCCTGAGCAGTGATCTATATAAATGGCAATGGAGTACAGAGACAAGGACACTTTAGAAAGTATTACAGTAGTGTTGCCCATGGTATAATCCTATGTGAAATTGTTGGTCTTTTTCTCCATACTTATCTGTCCTATAGTGTATGTAAAATAGAAAGAAGTTCAGTATCCATAAGGGTGCATTATTAGAGAAATAGTAAAGAAAATGTACATGCTGTAGAATACTATTTATCCTTTACAAAGAATGTCATTTTTATGGATGAAATTGCATGAAAAAGAGACCAGATACAGAAACACATGTACTGCATGTTCTCTCTGACTCTCTCTCTGTCTGTCTCTGTCCCTATCTCTGTCTCTCTGTGTCTCTCTGTCTCTCTCTGTCTCTCTTTCTCACACACACACACACACACACACACACACACACACACACATGGTTGAAAGAATTAAACACAGTTGGCGAATTGAGTAGTGAGTGATTTCAGAAGCTGGAGAGTGTGGAAGGAAACGAGGAGGTTATTGTCAAAGGATACAAAAATCGCTGTTAGACAGAAGTCATATTTTGTCTTTGAGTTCTTTTGTCCAGTTGGGTAAATGTAGGTTAATAGTAGAGAATTATACAATGAAAAAATTTTAAGACTAAACTTCAAATATTCTCACTACAAAATTTTTTGCATATTTCAGATGATGATATGTTTTCTAGTTTGAGGTAAATTCTATATTGTATTTATAAATCATTATACATTATTAGTTTAATTTTTAAAATGTTAAAAATTTCAAAATAAATTAACCCAAAGCACTTGTATGTTAAAATACTAAATTATTAGAGAGAATGAAGAACAAGGAAACTAGAGTAGTATGTGATGTAAAATAACTTTTATTGCTTTAAAGTGTATGTTTTATATTTACAATTAGAATATATAATAAACTGTCAAACATATAGTAGTACCTTCTTTAGTAAATTTTATGTAAGTTATACCTAGATACAAGAGATCTCTCTGTGCCCAAATACAGAATATAGGGCATAACATTAGATCTTGACCCCATTATGACATAGTTCTACATACTATTGATGATGAACACTTTTGTAAAGTAGGTATCAACAAATCATCCCCTTTATTCTTTGCTATATATTTCAAAGTCTGAGTGTGAATTTAAAAAAAATATCAGAAAATATTGTTGATAATATAAACTATATTCTGTACAATGTGCCATTTCACACGTGGCTGATGGGCAAAGTTCTCAAAGCCCTGCCATTTCTACAGAAAGATCAGATTTCTTAACTGCATTCTTGTTAAAATATCTACTAATATTTTCCCAGTGGTAAGCTTGCATGTACACCAGAGTACTCTACTTTAAGTTTCTGAGTGTTAGGACTCATGATATAGACTTTCACATATGCTAAAGCAACTCTTGCATGGAAAAGTGGAGCTCTTAAGAACTGCTTGAGACAAAGTCAACATGGTAATACTCAGGAGGTTATAAAAGTATGTTTAAAAGTATTTGAATTTACTTCAACTTCTTATCTAAAGCTTTTTAAATAGTCCAATAAAATTTAGAGTAAAATATTATGGCCATAATCTTTAGGGAAATCTCATCTGTGTTCTACAAATAATGTATGCATACCGAGTCCTCACTAATAGATTAACTTGTGGTAAATTGCAAATGTGGTAAAGGAGAAGGCTCTGTAAGTCCGTCACTGTGACTAATGCTGCAGTGATGACGAGAATTCAGACATCTCTTAAGCAAACTTATTTCAGATCTCTTGAGAAAATACCCATAAGTGAGATTGCTTGATTTTTAGGTTTTTTTGAGGCACCACCATAGAGTTTTCTTGAATGGATATGCTAATTCATACTCCGAACACCAGCTAACTCCAATATCTCTATCATCTCATCTATATGTGTTTTCTTTTGCCCTTAAAAAAGTGAAAAGCTTTCTAAAAAGTTTGAGTTAAGTTGTTATTATGGTGTTTATTTGCATTTTCTTAATGATTACAAATGATAAAGTAGTTTGTTCATTTATCCGTAGGCCACTTGTATTTCTTTTTTTTTTTTTTTTTTTTTTTTTTTTGGAAAAATGTATATTCATGACCTTTCTCTATTTTAACTGAGTTTTGTTATTATTATTTATTTGACTTCCTTGTGTATTTTGGATATACTTTTTGGATGTATGGCTTGGGAATATTTTCTCCCACTCCTTGGCTTGTCTTACATGCTCACTTCTTTTGTTGCACAGAAGCTTTAGTAACTTGGTACTGAAATCAGTCTTATAGTTATCACGACAAGCGTGAAAACTTAATGTGTTTTAGATTTCTTTTTGAAGAAGCATATTTGAGAACTGCATTGGATATATGACAAGGTTACTTACATGATTTTATCATGATTTTCTAAATTGCTTACTTGTCATCAGACAAAACATTACAATTGACTTCCTGATTTTCATTGCAGTTAGTATATTGATAATCTGCAGATACAGATTTGTATCAGTTATGAAGACTGAACTCTCCTAATGACTAATATATATGATTTTCAAAAGGCAGGCTAAATCATCAACTAATTACTCTGGTAAACTCTCATCCTTTTAGATTGGGCACAGCTTTAGGAATATAAAAACAAAGTCTCTGGACTAAAAGAAGTATACAGAAGATCCATTTTCTTATTGTTCTGTTCCAGTGAATCTTAATTGTCGATTTGCTTGGATGAAGAGACTTCTAGAGAGAAGACTGGGTTGGAGGGTACTATGCTGGTCAGATTAATTCTCTGATGTTCATAGCGGAATGCACTGTGAGGAGGTGGCATCCAGGTGGAGGTGGCCCCTGGTGCTGCAAGAAGTACACTTCTTGCAGGGACACTTGTTAGGCTTCCTGCTAACATGAAGTGAGCAGCTTTGCTCTAGCACGCCTGTCTGCCAAGATGTTCCTGTACAGGTGAAATCCTGAAAGCATGAACTAAACTAAAACTCTACTCCACTAAGTGGCGAATACCACGTACATTATTTTGTTGTATTGATGAGAAAGCTGACTACTAAATGTACCATAATTCTCTCCTGCCTATTTTAGCTATCAGAAGTTTGACTCTAAATATCTTTTGCAAATTTACTAATGGGAATATCAGTTGTCACTTTTGCTTCAGATTTTTGATCTTTTAAGAGATTATTGATTGAAAATGATTGAAATCATAGTATAATATAACATATACAGGTTAATATAGTTGAAGATGTATGTATTGCAATTAACATCATAAATTTTATTACTTTGCCAATAGGTTATTAATAAAATTCCTAATCAAATATAACGGCAGAAAGTGATCCTCTTTAGAGACTTCCCTATCCATGTCTATTATTAATATAAAGCTAATGATTTTAAATAGTTCCTATCTTGAATTAATAAAATACGATTTCAGGAATTATTTAGTGATTTTTCAGTTTGATTATAGTAGTGAATCAAAAGCTAAATTATCTTGCATCTGAAGTTTATTAATCTATGGTTTCCTAACTCCTTAATATTTAATTTCAATAAAACAAGATTATTTTAGGCACAATATTCTAAATATATTTGTCTTCATAAACTGTTGGTCAAATACTATTTGCTAATTTAAAAGTCATTTTTGAAATTTTCTTCCTCCTGTGTGTGTGGGTATGTGGTTGTGTGTGTGTTTCTGTGTGAGTGTCCTGATGATCGGACCCAGGGTCTTACACAATCTGCAGACATGCTGTACCACTGAAATACATCCCTGACAGTGAAGTTGTTTCCTATTTTCTGTTTTTCTGTAATTTTTTTATAAACTGTTCAGATTTGCCTAAGAAACAAAGTGATCTGAAACAAAACTCTTACTGAAAGGAAAATATAGGTAATTTGATAATTTCTGAAAGTTTGGTTTTCAACATATAGAAGTGAATTAAAAATATCCAAAGAAATTTTAAGAAATCACGCTTGCTTAACATTGTGGGAGAAACCAATATCTCAGACTTCTAATGGTTTATGATAGTATTTTGAAAATGGCCCCCCTTTCCAACCTTAAGAATTAGAAATTTCATATTATGAGTTATTCATGCAGTAAAAGAATGATTTATGAATGGCATTAATTAGGAAAATTTTCATATGTTTTTATATATTTCACCCTTTCCCCAAATACTGGCATTTCATATGTAGAAAATTTCTCCAGCACACTTAGTTAGCAGCTTAAGAACATTTTATTCTTAAAATTAATTAGTTTTCAATTTGATTATTGCAGTATTATGTTATTTGGAGGCATCAAGAAAACATTTATTTCTAGAAATAGGATTTTTTTGTTTTGCTTTTATAAAATTTGGCAGGTTTTGTGCTTGAGAATTTCTGGAAGAAACCTTTATCTGTAGGGACTTAACTCATGTAATTTACTATTTATAATCAAATTTACATTCCTTTTGCAAAAATATACACCCTCCTCGAATACTACATGATATAGCATGAAAATTTGGTGTTTAAGTTTGAGGAAAATAGAATAATGAATATATCAGTTTTTAAATTCAGGCCAAAGAACTTACAGAATTAGGAGCTTACACTGTCAAATGAAAATGAAAACAAAATATTTTCTGTTCATCACCTTGTCAGCCACAGCTGTAGTTTTTTCTTTAGCTTTTACTTTAAACATTATACCGAATGCTCTTTAGTTTCTTAGAACAAGACATGACCACCTCCACAAATTATGTCAGGCTTTGAGTTGAATTAGTTTTTCATGAAGCAGAGGCTATTAGACTTCAAAAATAATCTGAGAAATTTTTAAAGTTAAGATTTGAAAAAATAATTCTCATATTCAGTCCACCTATAACTTTATATGTTTAAAACAAATGGCAGATGGTGTGTGGGGAGGGTAGGAATTAGAATGTATCTCAAATGAAAATTCATGCAATTTCTTTGACTTAATCAGTTCTTCTGCACATTAAATTATTTATACTATGAACACATTACTTCTATTTAAAATTGATAATACATTTTAAAATTTATTACATTTATTTATTTATTGTTTATTTTGATACCGAGGATTAAACTCATGACCTTGCACTTGCCAGGTAGGTGCTTATGCCACTGAGTTAAATCCCCAACCCCTAAAAATTACATTTTTAAAAGTTGTTTTTGTATTTTGCTTATCAATTTATTTTGGTACAGAAAAGTGCTTAAAATATTCTCAAGTCATTTAGCCGTCCGACTCTGGATCTTCTATTTTTTTTTTTTTTCATTTGTTTTGATCCCATTTTGCCATTTTCTTAACTAGCATATTCAGGGGTGTCATATAAAATACAGAAGAGCTGAGTCCTTTGCTTGCTGACTAAACATCTATATTTAATTTGCTTAGGATGATTTTAAGTAAAGATAATGACAATATTTTCTCAAGTTTGTATCCTCAACAAGACCAAGATAGTGGTACTGCCCATAAAATATACTGACATTTTCAAAAGAATTGTCTGTGAGTGATCATAAGGAACAGAATCCAAAGCTTTACTTGGAAGTGCTATATCCTAGAGGTGTATAGTAGTCAGCTTTCTCATTACTGGGAACAAATACCTGACACTCACATTTTAAAGCAGGAAAAAGTTTATTTGGCTTACGGTTTCAGTCATACACTGTGGCTCCAATGTCGAAACATCATGGTGGAAGGAAGTGATAAGGCAAAATTGCTCAGTTGATGACCATCTGAAAACAGATCATGGGAACAGTACCAGAGAGGAAGTGGCCAACCACCAAATCCAGTATCCAGTGTCAACCATCCATGACTCACCAAGGCACAGCCCTAATGGACTTCAACCAATCCCTTAGCTTCCAAGCCAATCATGTTGACATGAGTAAGTGTAGCCACCAAAAGTTGTTTTAAGCATTTGAGTGCACAGATCAGTAAATAGCTTCCGACCTTCCAAAATGTTATTGTAGTTGTGACTAATCAAGCTCTGTTTTTAATAGCACTAACCATAAATCCTTTAGAAATTGAAAGATGCGAAAGGTGTGGTGGCCAAACAATATGTTACCAGCTACATGGGAATGTGAGGCAAGAAGAACACAAATTCTAGGCTACCCTGGGCAACCTCAGAGCCTGTCTCAAAGTAAAAGATACAAATGGGTGGAGATAGAGCTGAGTGTAAAGGACCTAGGTTCAAGCCCTGGTTACCCCCAACCTGATCTGTCAGAGCCTTTTAATTAATGGACTCCATTTAAGCAGAGTAGAAACACTAAATTTGTCTTCCATCAACTCTTTGTTAAGGGTCAACATCATTAGATTAGATATCTGAACTTTTATTAAAATTTAGCTTTTTACTTTCACTAACATGTAAATTAAATGTCTGGCATTATGTATTTCTTTTTGACTTCTTAAACACAGTTGAGAACTGTAAAGAAATGCATATTACTTTTTAAGAAATTTTTAAAATAAAATGAAAATTCATGATTAAAATAATTGGTGTAATGGCTGAGCTATGAGTGCAGCATATTATTCCCCTTAGAGAAAACATTTTGTAATCAATTTGTGATAGTCGTTATTAGGAAGTATAAAAAATATTTCAATCTTAGATCTGAGTCTTCTTTCACTCCAAATGTCTCCCTCAAAAAATTGAGGCAACATTTGTTATTATTCTAATTATAGATTATCATGATTCTGTTAACTTACCTTTAAAAAATTTTTTTTTTTAGGCTGAATCTCTATGTAGTTCAGGATAGTCTTGAACTTAGGATCCTTCTACTTCAGCTTCTGGATTATGACATGACACCCAGCTGTTAATTTGTTTTAAAATATCAACATTTAAGTTTTCAAAATGGAATAAATAATCTTGATTTATTTTTAAATAAAATAGTTGGATTTACACTTGACCTTAACTTTGAGAATTTCCTGAGATTAATTTTTCATTCATTTTCACTCAACACGATAAATTTAATGATAGTATTTATACTACAGAAACATCTGATGTTTTTGAGTATTTAAGAAGCAATCTTGATTGCACTCAAGGAGTTTAGGCTTTGTGAATTTGGACTGGCATGACATTACACTGATAACGACACTACAGTCTGGTTAGTGGCACGGTAAGATAATGAACAGTGCTAGAATAAACCCGACTGAAGTTTCCGGGAGGAGTCCAGCCTCAACTGAGTCCTGGAGGGGTGGATTTAAGTTATTAAGGAAGGCCGGCTGATAAAGGTGGCAAGGGAAGATAGTGGTGGATTTAGCAGCAAAAGGGAAAGGTTTTCTTATATCTTTTCAGGAAAATTAGAGAACGGGGATTAAAAGGAAAGATTCTAAGACTAAACTGATGGATCATATACTCTGTTTTGTCCCTTTGTGACACTGAAACTTTGAACAACATGCTTAACTTTATTATGTCGGAAATTTTTTTAATTCATACAGCTAAAAATGAAGGTAAGAATGTGAAATACAGATTGAACTTTATAATTGTATCAGTTTTGCGCCTAACGTTTAATGTCCCCATTTCATAATCACTCAGTGTGGTGAGTACTCCTGCTTTTGGAACAAGTAATGCGTTGTGTGACCCAGGTCTGTGTGACTCTGGGTTTAAGCACATGTGCTAACTCAGTTATTTAGTAACTGTTAGGAACCATAAATAGATTGCCTTGAAGAAAGAGCTGAAAAGTTAGGGCTGGTGTGGTTTTCATGAAACAGTTGTTTCATCTTGTTCTTGGATCCAAATATTTGTCCTGAGCAGCCTTTGAGGGTTTTGAGGGAATGTATAACTAGAATAATAACTATTTCTTGTTTGCATTTGATCTTTCACACATTCATGCTAATATATAGAGAGTGTAAAAATAAAAAAAATCAAAAGAGGAGAAAGAATTATATGTTGTCTCTTGTGATTCTTTCTAGCCGCTCTATCTTGTGAGATATTGGCTGCTTCTTGTAAGTTACAGTCTTTACCTAGTTTTTTGTTACTAAGAAGGTAAATGGTAAAATAATGAACTAGATGAAAGTAGCTCTATTGTAAAGGAAGAATTTATGGCATATATTAAAATATGGCTACGTTGGTAGATATAAAACAACACTAAGTTATTTCATTGTAGTATAATTTACAACATGATTATTGAACTGTAGGAAATAGAGTTAGTTACTTTGCAGTAGAAAAAATAATGATACTTTAAATTATAGGGGAGTTATAAACAGATCAGTCCACTGTTGATGTGCAGCTTTATTTCTGGATTCTCTGTACTGCTGTTTTGCCTATGTGTCTGTTGTCATGGCAGTACCATGTTGTTAGGAGTACTGTAGCTTTGTAGTATGTGTTGAAGTCAATTACTATGATATTTCCAGTTTTGTTCTTTCTCTTCAAGATTGATTTGACTATTCAGTATTTTCCTCATGGAATTTTAGAAAAATTTTTTGTAATCAATATCATTAGTATCTTGATAAGAGTAACCATTATGAAAAGCAGTGTAGGACTTACTAAAAAAAAACCTACAAATAAAATTGTCATGGTTGAACTATATTATTAGATTTATATCCAGGGAAATGGAGTTTTATATCCAGGAGATGTGTGCTTCCATGTTTATTGCAGCACTGTTTAGAACAACTGAAACACGAAATGAACTGATGTATCCATTTGTACATGAGTGGATAAATGAAATGCGGTATTTTTGTATATATTATGAATGTTATTGAGTCATTAAAGTGAAATCTTGTCCATTGTAGCAAAGTGGTGGACAGAAATAGAGAACATGTAAAGTGAAATCAGCCAGTCACAGAAAGATGGAAATATCATACATTCTCACACATATGTAAAACTTAGAAAACAAGTGCATAGAGGGAGAGTAGTCATCACTACAGATTAGAAAGGGAAGTGGGGAGTAGGAGAAGGACATGGGATAACAGGAATGAGGAGGAGTAATTTCTACGGCACAGAAACATGAGTATAGATTACAGTAATTTATGCAAAGATGTAAGATCCTTTGAGATGGATCTGTATGTCAGTCACTGATGTATTCCAAGTGAGTAGAAGGTCTTGATAAATATATATTTCATAGTTATGAGAACATTCTCTTCAAAACCATACTTTCTCTCTTCTTGTTTATTAAGTCAATCTGTTTTCTTTTCTTTTTTGTTTTCTTCTTTCTTCTTTTACTTTAAGTACTTGGGATCAAACCCAGGCCTTGTTCAAACCAGGAAGGGCTGCTTGCCTGAGCTCTCCCCTGACCCTATCGCATTTTTTGAAACTGTAAGATCTGTGGTGTCAGATTTTTATAGCAAAAATGAAACACAATTTTTTAAGTGATGCCATGCACTGTACATTTATTTTCCAAGTTCAGTTGTCTTCTAAGGCATATAAATAGTCGTGATGATTATTTGTAATGGAGGCTTATAATTTATATTCTAATTTTATTATTTTTTATTTATGAAAGTTTTAAAATGATTTCATCAAAATAGTCACATTTATAGCTTGATTTGTATACTTCTCCTTCTTAGAAACTAAGAACAGACTGCTTAATAAAAACAATTATTAATAACACCTTGTTTCCCAGATTACACAAAACATAGGACCAAATCTCAATGTAACGGTAATCAGATTTCTCTGTGATCACTAAGGGATATTAAGCTCCTCAAAATCTATGCCTGTTCATTACTAGATTTTTACAGTTAGCCCAACATTCCCTCCTTTTTGTCCAGAAAAAGAGCAGTTCTAGATTTTAGAAATCCAAAATAGTCTGAAGCAATGGAAAATTCTAGAAGGATATATCTTGAAAACAATTTGTTATGAGTTATGTTGATGATACATATAAAATAGGAAGCAATGTTCTAAACAAGGATAAATGTCGTTGACATTTAAATAACAGGCATTCAGTAACTCAGCTTTACTATTTCTTTGGTGATTGGATTGTCTAAGTAGTATAAAAAGTTCTTATAAATTGGTTATTATCAGAGGTATAATCCAAAATGGCTTAAGAAAGAAATACATTGACTGCTAAATTTGAAATGCCAGATACGAGAACAAAGCAAGAAATAGTTTTACTAAATTAAATATTATGACCTTCATAAAGTAACACATGGACTACATTTCAAGTAATTTAATATAAATTGATAAAATGTTGAAAGTTAGCAAAGATAATAATAAAAAACCACTGCATAATTGTATATAAGGAACAATCAATTGGAAGTCGTGAAGTATGTTAATTGACAACTACTCGAGTGTGAATTAGAACAGCTAGAGGCAAGAAACCAGGATATGAATCTGAGCCATAAATTCAAGTGTAAATTGAAGAGGTGCAAATTAGAGTAGCAGCTATGCCATGGGCAAGGAAATGTTGAAATAGGAAAAAGATTTGGAAGAAATTAACAAAACAATATGACTTCAGACTGAATACAGATAGTATGAGAAACAGAACACATTTTAATTTTTCTAGTTTGTGATAATGAAAGTCAGTTAGAAGAGCATGATATACAAGTTAATTTTGGAACCTTTAAGTGTAACACTAACTTAGGTGTGCTATGTTGAAACTTAGATCTGTGGTATGGAAGTTTAAATTAAAATGCTGTAATTATAATTTTTTGTGCTAGCATTTTAATCTTATATAATAAATCATTTCTTAAATATTCACAAAATATCAATTGAGACATCAGTTTAAGTTTTAATCAAAATTAAGTGTCCATGTTATGTACTCAGTCACTCTTGGATATGATCAAGACAGAAAACTATACAGATAAATTGACTTAGTTTTTAATCTAGGTCTTTATCATTTCATACTCCGTCACAGAAAGCATAAGTTCATTACATTAGGTTGAGTAAAGTAAATATCACAAGCTTACTTGCAAGACACATTTATTTCGTGAAAGAAAATTGTTACATGAGTCTAGCCAAGTCTCCACTAAGTAGATATTGTCTCTATAGGTGAAACACTGGCAACCCCGGGGGTAACAGTTCATTTTTCCAAAGTTTAAGCTGTTCAGGTAACTTGATTTCTTGTTTGTTTACTTTGCAGATTTCACAAGCAGTGTTTTCTCATAAAATAAGCGTGTTGTGCAGTAAAGAAATCTGTTTCACCATGGACTATAAAGTTCATGCAAGATGTCACATTTCAATTCCATTCATCATTCATTTTATTACCAATCTCTTTCAAAAGTCTTCTGATACTTAATGGATGTAGCTTAAGCTCAGCTTTACGACTGTAACTTGTGTGGCCTTAGGCAAAGCCATTCATATTTCTATGGCTCAATTTTGTTAGGTTAGAAAATACAAATATTAGCACCAAAATTCTTTTATAAGAGTTGATTTAATAAATGTGAAATACCCTCAAATGTCTATATAAATGTAAATCTATCATAGAGTTACTTGGAGGCATATGACTTGTTGAAAATAACATTCAGTTCTATGAAAGAGTATTATCTGCAGGCTAAAATGAACTTTTCTGGTATTTATTATTGCTAAGTAATATTAAATTGCAGTATCAAATATTTGAATTAGTTGTGTAAAGATGGAATTTTCACATCAAAGAATTATCTTTATGTGTATATTGTTAAAGACAGAAAATGAGATGGAATGATTTATCCTCTTTATTGTAGTTGATTTATTTATAGACATTGATATCAATTTTCTAAAATATCTTGTCTTTTGAGATTATATAAATTGTTTATTTAAATTTATATATTTATATCCATATAATACATGTACACAGGCACATACACATACTTTTAGAACAATCTATTATCTTTTAAGAGGCATGGGAATTATAGAATTTGAAAATTTAATAACTCAAAATCACATAATGATTATATTATGTTAATTGTGGTGCATAATTTGAATCTTTTGGTGTTTGTGTTTTAAGACAGGGTCTCACTATGTAGCTCAGGCTGTCCTCAAACTTACTGATGTTGTCCCAGCCTCCCAAGGGCTGGCACTGCAGACCTGTGTCACCATGCCTGGCCCTGAAGTCTTTTGAAACAAATGTTTGTTTAAAATATTTGATTGATGCAATATTTCTTCAAATGCATCACCACATTTAATTGATACAGTTTCTTGGTACAGTATCAATTATGTACAGTACCAGAGCAATTATAGTACCTGTTTTCCTAGCTTAGTTATTTGTAGCATTCTCTTTTAACCTCAAAAGACAGAAACAATATAAATTTTATTATCACCACTTTATACTTGTAAAACCTCAGGTGAAAGTTGTATATAACAAAAGAAAACTGAGTTCCAGAAGAGGTAAACGGATGGTTTAGATTCTCACACCTAATAAGTGACTGAACCTCTAACCTAAGTGTATCTCCTTCTGCTCTCATCCTGCTTTCATTTTCCTGTTCTTAGTCCTTTCCCATCCAGTGTTCAGTGGAGTATTTCATTATTATATGTAAAAGAAGGCTGAGGCAATTTGAGGTGTCTACTCTATGATCAACAGAGAATCTGGAGGAGTATTCAAATTACTTATCAAAGTTTAGCTTTAAATGCCCTCAATGTGTGCATTCGAGTTTAGTTCTCTATGTATTTTCATTGTCCGGCATAAGTATCTGCACATTCTCACGTCTGTGTTTTCTTATGTTTATATACACTCCTGTTCCATGTCTCTCTAGGGTTTCAGCTCCTTTTTATTCTGTGTTATTTTTCCTTTTCACTGTTGTGAAGGGAAAATAGACATTTTATTTTCTTAACTATATTATGACAGGGTTATAAAGACAAACAAAAACATAGTGATATGTTAGTCAAAAAAGAGAAGATGATGATGATTTTTATTCGATCCACATGGTTATTTTGCCTATATACAACATGATAGGTATTGTTCTAATGCTGCAGATACAGCACTACACTAAACAAGCAAGAAACCGTTCTGGATCTGAAGCAGACATGTATGGAATTTAAATAGTATATTAGGAGTCAGTGGTTATGAGGAACGGGGAGTACCAGAGTTTGAGTTAAGGCCTCAGTAGTGGGCATTACTGTCAAACTGACATCTGAGGAAAGTGTTGAGGAGGTAAAGACAGAAGTCCTGTAGAAATCTGAGCAAAGAGTACTATAGGAAGAAAGAACAACTAGTGCAGACTTCTCTAGACAGAAACATGCCTGTCGTGTTTGAGGAGCAGCTGCGCCAGCGGCACTGGAGCTGAGTGTGAGTTTATCTTCAGTTGGAGAGTTACGGAATGAGAGCTTGAGTTCACTAGGTAGTGGGCTGGAGCCAGGAGTGTATTGAGTGATCATGGGGGGATTGATGAAGAGGTTAGTGTGATAAAACCTTCAGGAAAAATCATTCAGACTACTCTTTGAGAACAGAAATAGATGGTAGTAACTAAAGTTCAGTTTGAAGTGCCTTTCAGACTAACTCTTCATGAGACAAATACTTATTCAGCAGCTGGCCTGTGCCAGATCTTGTGTTGGAGGCTACAATTCATGATATGGAATAGCCAGCTGCTGTTCTTATTTACCTTTATAGAGAGCAGCTTTCTTATAGAATGAACATGTACTTGAGATAATCTTCTAGAATGAAAAGACCTCTTCAGAACTATAAAGTTGAAAACTGATGAGAAGGGTAGAAGGAGGTGAAAATGAAAATGGTGTGTGTGTGTGTGTGAGAGAGAGAGAGAGAGAGAGAGAGAGAGAGAGAGAGAGAGAGAGACAGACAGAGAGACAGAGAGACAGAGAGACAGACAGAGAGACAGAAAAACAGAGAGAATGTGACACTGCAGTCTAGACAATGAAGTAGAATGATATATGGACAAGGTCTCTGTCCAGGAGGAATTCAAAGAAGTTCAGTTTAAAGGCTGCAGCACTGACCTCTACATAAGTGAGTTCATAGTTTCAAAATCCAGACTAGAGTTCATCTTTATTCTATCATCAAGATATTCTAATCGCTTCTAAGATATGTCATTGATGTACTGTAAGTCATGGAATGACGTATTTTTACTAAAGTATATGACCCAGATGGGTCCACGGAGATGCAGCTGGACTCATAAAATTCTCTTTTAACAAATATAAAAGAAAGCATGACAGGACAGAGTGCTAGAACCCTGGTAGAAGACAGAGATAGAAATGCAGAGAGTTATGCCAAGGAACTGGTCAGCCAGCATATTTTTAGACTAAAATATAAGTAAGACCAAGGTGCACTAACACAGCAGATACACTTTAGTAGCTAGGAGGATATGTGGTAATAAGGAGATATTTTTATTTAATTTTTTCTTAAATGAAAAAAATTAAGAACAATTGAAATCCAGTGGAAATAGTCATTGAGAAGATAAGTCTGTATGAAAGAAAGGATGATTAACTACAGAAGTGAGACACCAGCCATAGAGGAATTGATTTGAAATAGGCAGGGAGAGCTTTGTTTGCACTTGTCAATACTTCTGAAATAAAAGACTTAGAATAGATCAAAAACACAGCCATTGACAGAACTTCATCTGTGTTACCAGAAAGAAGGCATTCTAATCTCATAGTTTTATATTCTCTAGAAGGACATTGCCATATAATTTGTCATTCAAATTGAAACCCTTTGAGAAATGATTAGGTATCTTCACAGTTAAACTGGAAGTGTTTCAGCAAACTGAAATGTATGGCACTTTTGAGTTCTTCTAAAAACTGACTCTGGTACAGAGATCTAGATTTTGATACTACTATGTATCTGATGGGTGAGGTGTCAGTAGAGGAGTAGGAAATGATCACATATGTGGAAATAGATGAGATGATAAATCACATATTATCAAGCTAGGTATTATCTGAGAATCTCATTTAACTAGAGAAACATTGAGTCAGTGTAAACCACATGCCTCAACATTTACCTAAAAAAGCAAGTTGGGTCCTTATGTTCAATTTCTGTCAATCATTAGGTGAAGGTCATCCTAGGTGAACATCACTTACTTTACACCTGCCTAATTGGCAGACAGTGGATTTGTGTAACCGACATCATTTTCAGACACATACTTGGAGAAGTTGCAGGCCTCATGCAGCAAAGCGATTAAGCAGGGGAAGAATAATGTGGAGAGGGCACCAACAGTTCTCTGCCGTAGTTTTAGTATGAATTACATTGCTAGTCAAGGACCTTTTCTGAGAGTCAGGACACACACAGGCAGCTGAAGGCAATGAGCACATGGACGAACTGTGGACAGTGCTGTGAGGAAACAGGATACTTGGCTCCTCTGCTGCAAGTAGAAAACGTAGCAGTGACTGGGATGGTTGTAATTTGGGTCTTTATCTATGTTTGGCAGAAGACGAATTGCTAACTATGTAATATATAATCAAATGTAATTCATAAAAGGCAGGAAAAGTCGTGTATTCTAATTCACTTGCTGTGTTCTCTTATCGAAATGGTACCTACCGAAAAGAGCTCTTCTACTCTTCAATGAAAATTTTTAAGACTTTTCTATTTTCAGAATTTTGTTTATATTGTTAGTGATGGACCATTTTAAATTTGTTTTTAAGGGGCACGACTTCATTGCTTTTCTTATATTCTCACTGGAAAATGATTGCAACCCATTTACATTTATTTATATTTGTAAATTAGCAAATGAATTTTTGCATACCTGCCCATAATTTAATATTGTAATTTTATTTTGGTAAATAATAAATAAGTGAAATGACTGCATAGTTGCTTTATTATTATCCAAAGTATTTAAGATATGAGGTGAAATGAAATTATTTTAGATATTTCCTAGTATCTTTAATAGTTGTATGACATTAATAAAATTAGTGAATTGGTGACATGGAGGCAATATATAACTGGGTAATGGATTTTCTAATCAATTAACTATTAGTCACAAATCCATAGTAGACAAAGGTATATTACTTAAGCATTTCCCCTATGGATTATTTAATAATGTGGTAAATGAGGTATTTCATTAAAAAATCAGAATGTTTTTTTTAATGTCTCAGATTTATAAGTTGAGAATGTTGAATAAAAACAGATAAGACAAATTTGTTTTTCTGTGTCCATGATGACTTGGTAGTTTCTGTCTAGTCTAATTAATAATGGAGCTGAATTTTCATTTAAATAGTGACAATTAAAAATAGCACTTTCTTTTTGTATTGACTCAAGATCTTGGGCTATCCTATATAATTAAACAGAACAGATGTACAGATTTTTTTTACACATTGCCCACTGATACTGTTTTTTGTTTTTGAATGATAAGCTATGTAAGTTTGAATGAAAGTCAATGATGGGAACAAAAAATATGCTAATATAACATTTTAGGTAAGTAATAAAAATAAGCAAAACACAGGAAAAACTAAGACTATTGCAGTAGTGTTTTCAGACTAAAAAACATATTTGCTAAGCTCCTCTTACAGGTCATATTCTTTCAAAATACTAAACATGTTTCTCGTCTCTAGTATCTACATCACAAAGCAAAAGAGAAAAAGAATAAAATTCCTCCTTCAAACTATACCTTTTAAAATACAGTCAAGGGAATTGCAAAATGATACTGGATGTTTAGGCTGATTATATTTTATTCATAACTTCTATATTTCATTCTACCACAAATTTAAATAATAACTCAATTATTATTATTAATCACGGATGTATTTTGACAATAAAATGTACCAGGAAGTATATGCCAAACAGAAGTCAAATTGTAAATGTCAACTTAATTACTTTTTACTTATGCCTTTCCCCTAACACCTTTACATTGTTTAAAAGATTTCATGAATCAGAGTGGTTTGGAGTAGAATCCCAGGTGCCACAACTCCTGGCACACACTGCGAGGCAGAGCAGCGGGACGAAAGCCTGCGCAGACCTAAGAGCGCACGCCCACGTGTGCACACTGACCGACAACAGGCGTGTGCTGGCCTAGCAAGATGCTTTTATGGAGGAAACTTCATGCAGATTTAACTCAGGAGTTTCTAACTGTAGCACTGATAATACGGAGAGCCACACATAACCACAGAAAATGTACTTTTCCCACACACACTGAACATTTTCTTTTTCCTTTCTCGAATTCAACCAGAATGATCATGTCTCCTGCTTTCGGTTTTGCTGCATGTGGGAAATGGGATATTTTGCAGAGAGCATGTCATTGGAGAGCTATTCCTTTCATAAGATAACTTGCACTTGTGTACAAGCAAATCCAGAAAGATACATTGCAGCCATTGGAGATGTGTAGAGTGATTATTATTTAGTGCACTAATTAGGGAAGTAAATACGTGTCTTGTGGTTTCCAACTTCACTTGTATTTAAAGATAACTCCCATATTTTAGAGTGATTGTTGTAACCTAATGAAACCAAGATACAACCATCTGAAGAACTATTTAATAACTGTCAAGATAAAAAAAAAAGGTTTGGCAAAGACTTCAGGGATTCTTTGTAACCATTTATTACATATACATCAGAGTGGATGTTATGTTGCTAGTATCCATGATCACAATTTGAGTGGAATCTAAAAAGTGGCAGAATATGTGAAGCTTTTAAGTATCAGGCATCTGTAAAACCTGTAGGAGAGTTAACTATCATCTTATAAAATAATGTATTTTATAGTATATTTAATTGAAATAATATTTAGAAGTATCGCTTGCACTGTACTTTCTGTTGTTGTTTTTTGCACTTCTGGGGATTGAACACAGGACTTTGAAAGTAAACTATGTACCTGTTCTTTTTAATTTGTTCTTTGTGAGGCAGGGTCCTGCTAAGTTGTCAAACTTCTGATCCTCCTGCCTCCGCCTCCTATGTTGCTGGGCGACCCGCCTTCTCTGTACTTTTAAATGTTATACCGACCCTTTAAGCAAATTTATGGTGTAATAGATTTTCAAATTTGATTTTTTGGAAAGATCTTCCAGCATTCAAAAATTGCATAGTACTAAAATGATGCACTCTTCTCAAAAGAGACCTGGTAAGTGAACAAGTTGCAAAAATGGAGCATAGCAGCCTCATCCTTATCCTCTCAGAAGCTTTTTAGAAAGGTTGGCTCAGGAGCCATGGGTGCCTCTTTAGGAGAAGTTGCAAGTAGACTTGAAAGCAAGGCCATTATCCCTTCCTAGAAGTTGTTTCTCCTGATGTAACCATAAAAACAGCTGTGGAGACTTATGAACAGTGCTTTTTCACTTGGATAATAACTGGTTTGAAATTATCTGGAGTAAACAAAAGCATTCTTTTTTCCCCCCTCTGTCCAAAATGCATTGCTGATGATCAACTGAAAATTGAAAGAGGAAAATTAAACCCATTTAACTATTTAAAAGACTTTTTAAGACTGTCTTATAAACACAAAGGGACCCTACAGATCATTCCATTCATTTGCATTATTGACCAGTTAAGGAAGGTGAAGAGACTCGCCTGTGACTTACAAGATGCTTCCAGTATAATTTGCTTAGCAGCCAGAAACCAGGGTCCCTTCTTACTAATCTTTGCTATTCATCCCTAAATCGTAGCTCTTGTATAATCATGTAATGTATGTGTATACTGATGTAAAACATATGTTTAAAATTCATTATGCTGAATGATAAGTATATAATGAGTGATTTCAAAAGACCATTGCATGTAATTGACATTATGGGGAACAAGGAACTACCCCTAAGTGTTTGAGCATGCACCCACTCTTAGAGACTGCTCTCATGTCTCTCTGTCTCAATTTTTTGAATAAACCTTGTTTATTCATTATGAATGATACATATAATATATTCCCTTTTAATATGGTTTTTGCTATTGCAATTTCAAATGTATTATGATTAACATCTAGGTTCATGTTGATGTTCTGCTTATCCACAAAACAGGTTTAATGTAACTTTTTTATTGGAAAGAAAAAAGCACAGAAAAATAAAAAAGCAATCAAGGAGACAAATTTTTAAAAAGCTGAATGACAGCAGCAAAAAACAAAACAAAACAGTGATACAAGATTTCAAAACAAGATGATAGGAATTTAACATTGGCTGTTATACTGCACATTGTTATCTTCAAAATGGTTGCTCAGGTTACCAGATATAAGCATGTATATTTGATTGAACAAGACAGTTTTCCTTACAACAGGTTCTTTCCCTTTCACCATATCTACTGTAACTTTTGGAGCTTATTTACTTTCAGTTTCTTATAAATTAGCATAACTTAATAGTAAATATGTCTTTATGAATGACAAAGTCAGATCTCTCTTATGACTATTTTCAAAGCAATGAGCTTGTTTGATGAAACAGTCCATATTTTCTCAAGTTATTTAAGACATTCAACTATAATAAGTATAATTTCTGAGATTCATTGGTTAAAATACTTACAATAGCCACATTTCCCTAGAAATAACCTCTCTTGTCTGCCCTTTAGCACATTAGCTTCAAACAACATGCCTTCTTACTAGCCAAGTACTTATAGGATGTTTAGATTAGAGTCCATATAATACTAAAAAAAAAAAAAAGGAAGAAAATTCTGGCAATGACATTTTCTTTTATTGTCATTTATGTAAGATGAAACCTAAATAGAGCTCTGCTCCTAGTTCTCAAATGGTCATGATCACATAGACCTGGATTTTCCTCATTCTGTTCCAGCGGTAAAACTCTTTACTTATAAAAAGAAAATCAATATAAGGCATTCAGAACATCTTCATGTAACTAAACAGCAGCAAGGATAGATTTCATATATAATTTCATTATTACAATGAACATTAATATTACTATAACCTTCTGATCCCAAGACATCATCTACAATAAGATTTTTAAAAATACTGTTGTTTTAATGGTAGAGAAAAATTGCTACATATTGTATATTGTACATTTAAAATAAACTATTATCTGTAATGCAATTTGAAAATATATCAAACTACTGGATATATTTTTTCATGTAATTGCATTGTCTTTTTCTGTACTTACTTCATTTCCAAGATCACTATTTTGAAGAACATTGTCAGATGCGTTGGATAAAAATAATTCTTTCAGTTATCTAAATGTCTAAATTTGATCATAGATGCTTGTTGACACTGTAGTATGTCAATAGTTTTTCATTAAAATACAAAACACTATCTGCCATGTTTTAATTCCAAGTAATGTTATTCATGTTGTAAACAGTCTTCTTAAGAATGACTTTACATAGGGCTTTCAAGAATTTTGAGGAAAGTATACAAATGAGTTTGTACAACAACTGAAAAGGTAATAAAACCAGTCTCATTTCTTACAACCTACTGACACTGTTTTTAAATTATATTTTTTTTTCAAAATCAGAAAAAAGCAAGTGCTAGAAAAGTTTGAATAACTTCTAGTTGTTAAAAATAGCAGAATTACAACACAGTTCTGTTATTACTTCCTTCAAAGTTCTACTTGAAAGGTAAAAGCACATGGCCAAATGCAGAAGTCACTTTCTTTACATTGTAAAATACATGCTTAAGATTTCCGCAGATGAAGCTCTTTCTTTTCATTTTATTGCTGCGATTCCGTTATTTTTTTTTTCAATATAATTTGATTTGACAACAAATTGAAGGTGAAGGGTAGACATTTTGGTGGGTGAAGTTAATTTATTCTTTCTGTATGTAAGATAACCAAAGCAACAGCAACAAGAAAAAATAAAATACAAAATAGCCCTAGCCTTTGGATTATTTAAGACTTTCTGTGTTTGTGAGCCAAACTCCATATAAAATGCTGTCTATACAAATATGCGCAAGACAGCATTGTCATGCAAGCAGCTGGTCAGCAGCCACATGAAAAACACAATGCAGAAGAGTTGTATCCAAGTCCAGAGATGTATTGGAGTCTAGGGATCTATTTTTTTAAAAGATAGTTTTGCTTTTGCACATATTCCATGGGCATTCTTCTAACAATTTGTAGCAATTCTTATTTTTTGCTTCACAACCACCAGAGGTGACTGACAAAAACTGAAAATGAGCTTTGTGTGTATTCATGAAATTCTGGGATTAGTAACCTGAAATAAAAAGATTTATGTGAAGTGCAGGTTTTCATACATAGGCTGCGCTCCCTTAAGGATATTTCCTGTGGTGAGCAGAATATAGAAACAGTCTAAAGGCGTACACTGCTGTAACATGTTCATAGGCTGCTTTGTAGTCCTCATCCTTCTTGAAACCTTTATTTTTCAACCCCTGTCTATAAAGGTCATATGGGATGTGTTGAAATGAAACAAAGGACATCGAGCATTGGAGATATGGAATAAATTAGTTGAGGGTGAAAATTGCTCTAATAAAAAACTGCATCTGTATCTTACAATCATAGTGCTCATTCAGATGGTAATAGAAGCAACCAAATGACAGGCTTATGCTTGGCTTAAATAAGATCAACATTTCCTCCACAACATTTGAAAGATAATGTATTAGGAACTGGGAATAATTTCCTTGACCTTTTAGGAAAAGAGTGCATGACAATATCTCTGCTAATGAGAAAGAGAGGTCAGAGGTGGTGGGGAGAAAGACGGGGAAGAAAACATTATTCCATTGATTTCAAAATGCAGTTTAGGGTCTCTGAGGCCAAAGAAAAGAGGATTTGCAGCAGGGATGTGTCTGCTTTGAAATACTGCCATTTTGCTCCCTGTTTGTAAGCATTTATTAGATAATCCGGACACAGCAGCACTTCAGAGCTGTGGAAAAGAGTTTTCCTTTGAACAAATAGTGGTAATTTTTTTTTCACAAGCTAATAAGTACATACCCATTTTGAATATTGTGCTAGTGTTTAGGATAAAATAGCATGATGAGATTATCAGGAGATAATTTTTATTTATATATTTTGAAATAGTGTCTCACTATAAGAAATATTACAAAATATGTCTTTGAGTTTTCCCTTATACTGTTTTGATATGTTGTGGTAACAATGAAACAGAAATTATCAACCGTGTACTTTTTGAAAAGAATGATCTTTAAATTTTGAAGTTAATGTAAATTCAAAAAGGCCAGATTTCAATAAAAACATATTGTTATATATGAGTAAAGATTATATGTGCAAATATCTTAATAATTTTTTGTGAATTAAAGAAATAAACTTTCTATAAGTACTTCATGCCATATTTTAAAAAATAATTTGAAATTTGTCTCTGAGTTTTTCACTTTAATTCATAAATTATCTTAGATGGGAAATTTATGTTTTTATGTTTAAGTTCCTCAATAATATGTTAAATATGCTCCAATTTAAGTAAAATAACCTGCATTTGACAATGGAATAACCTGTGATCTTCTCTTTACCTTTTAACAGTGGTCTTTTGAACTTCTGTTGTTCATATATTTGGAGATATTTTTTTCCTCTGTGTTTGTGTGTGTATTTTGTGTGTGTCATATAATTTAAAAATGAATTTAAATTTTAAATTTGTCTGCAGGTTGGACATGGAAGATTTGAAGGTACTCATCTCTTTTAAACAAATTTTCCAATTAATATATTAATTGAGCAACAACTAGGGTCAAAAGTCTTCTGGGAATTGGACATATAAAATTAGCAAGACAGAAATTTTTACCTCAAGGTGTTGACAAATCCATAAACAAAGTATCAAGCTGGTCAATAATATATTGGCTGGCAGAGAGTGTAATGAAGTAAAAGAAGCCATCCTTGGAGTGCTCAATTTTATTTAAACTGGTTAAGCTTTCGGCAGTTTAAAGATGGCTAGAAATTCTATCATTCCTCCCATCCAGAACTGGAGAAAACCTCTTCAAGCCTCCCACCCCAAAATCTGGATTGCCTACATCTATTTTGACAATACAGTGAGACAGAATTATCCTCTACTAGTGGCAGCTTTTTCTTTCTCTGTCTTGGAGCTCCTGCTGTATTGGAATCCATCCATTTGTAACTCACCACTCTGAAAGAGTGCTCAAGGTAGCCAGTTGGAAAGGCCATGTGAAGTGAAATATTATTACAAAGTCCTCAGATTTTCTGGACATGCTAGCTGAGGCTTCACACCTGCAAAGAAAATACTGTCTTGAACATCCATCTTAATCTCGAACATCCAGAGGCCTGCAGGCCATTTACTCTCTGGCTGCAGTTACATGAGTGATCCCAGAGGAAACTGCCCATTTGGGTCCAGTAAACTTAAGAATATGTGAGCAGTTACACTAAATTATTGTTAAGGTAATATGCAAACAGTACATTCATTATAGGAAAATAGCATTTTCCAATGGGTTTCTGGACACCATCTGAACAAGCAGGGAATGATCCAACAAAGACTTGCAGGTGTTAGGAGTTTAGACCAATTGTGGGGCTCTGTGTTCTTTCCTTCCAAGTATTATTTTTACATATCAGAAACATGTCTCCACCTGATTGTTCTCTCACCCCAGGGGCTTATCACAGTCAGAAGAGTATGGTTCTAGTCATTATTGATGCAATTAACTTTTCTGCCTTAGGGAAACATTTTTAATTAATCAAAGCATTCTTGCTAAGTCATGTTGGCCATTACAGAATACAACCCTATAATTAGTGTTGTAATTTTGAAAAAAAAAAAAAAACGTGTAGCTTAAATGCCAGTAAAAACTTTTATAATAAAAATATTTTAAGGAAAGATTTCATTTCTGAAAAGTTCACAATGAACAAGCTTTTACAAACTTTTAAGTACTAGTCTCAATAATTGCTGAAGAAATTGTGTTGCTCAGAGGGAGCTCCTGAGGTCACATCTGTCAGTGCGGTGAGTCTTGGCACTGTTCTTGACAATGAGAAATGTTCAGAAAATTTTTAGGTATCATTAATTTTAAACTGCGTATTGCACTTAATATCACATTCAAATTTCTTAGAATACCTTTTTAATCCTTGTATTATACATGTACCCTAGTTTATGAATTAATTTTTAAAGTAAGTCAGGCTTTTAATATAATTTTGTATAACATGGTATGATTTCCGTATGCTACTACATCTGCTCTTCAGAATCAAATGAAGCACTTGATCAAAACAGATAGGGCTTTCGAGAGGGGATCCTGGGCTCTCTATTTTTGACACAATTCCTAGTGATTTTGATATGTAGCCATGAACATTAGGAGGGTTTTAAAATGCATCACATCACTGCAGATTTTTCTTCTTTTCAAAGATACATGTCTTAAAATTAGAAACTGATTTGTTTAAGCCCAGTATTTTCACAATGACTAAAATGTTTAAGATAAAAACCTGTCGTTTGAGTTAGTTTTCTTGGTAATGCCACATCATACTGCATTATTCCAGTGTTTGCCTTAATGCTGTACTTAGTGCAGGCCAGGAAATATTGAAAGAGATTTGTTATTGGGCATAGGAAGCCTAGCTTCAGGGCGTCTCAGTGAATGAGGTCTGCCCACTCACCCCCAAAACTCAAAGCAGAAATATTAATGGTGAAAAGCAAGAAAGGAATTAAATCAACACAGCTCTATAGAGAAGACAAGGGCAGTCAAACATCTGACTGTGAGCTTTAAGTTACATAGAGAAAATTTTCACTTTAATTAATTTAGCCCATTTCCCATTAGAGGGGGCCAGAGGTAGACATAAAACAGGCGTGGCCAAAATGTGTTTTGATTGATCATTTTCTCCAGGCTATAAGCTCCTAGGCAGTGTCGGGGCTGACATTGGCATGGCTTGAGGTGTCAATTTGGTTCTCTTCGAGAGATGCTTGTTGTTCCTTAGGGGACAACATGAGTTCCCCTCATGCTCTACTTAAGGGAATAATCCCATTTGGGGCAGATCCGTTCCAAGGTGACTGCAGGTTTCAGGCAGTGATTGGAGACGCTTAGGCACCACTCCAGGGGGGTCTGGAAGAAGATGTTGTAAAAGCAAGCAACTGAATATCTTTTTATGTCTTGAAAAGACCTCAGTTACTTTTGTTTTGCTGTCCTCAGTCTTGCAGGGAGACAGTCTAGGTTAAGCAAATTTAGGCTAATCAGGCTTTTATACCAGTATTCAGAGAGGCACACCTTAAATGATTAGCATGCCTATGTGCAGAGCTGAACAGAAGTCTGACCCAAAATTCATTATTAAAGAAATAATAATTCTAAAAAATATTGAAATATTCTGATTTTTATTTCTCAGTATGTAACTTCAGCTGTGGTAGAGATCTCTTTTATTAATTCTATATATGTACAATGTATAGAAATGATAAGTATTGAGAATCTTCACTGAATATTGGTAGGCTGATTCAGTGTCAATGTTTTAGTCCGCAAAAAGCCAAAAGGACAGAGCTTATGAACCAAACTTAGCACAAGCAGCTCTTGATTTAGTTGTTCTTTTATTTGTAAGAGACACATTTCCTCTTCTAACATGATATGAGAAAGTTAAGTTGGGTCAAGTCATTTAAATTCGTCCATTTAAAGAACTGGAGACTAAACCAGAATTGTTCTGATTTTTCAAAAATAGTTCTCCACAAAACAAAAATGGCTTTGAATTTAGCTGATAATGTCCATTTCCCTTTGAAACATGGCTTTGTCTAATACACTTATTATCCATGACCCCCACTGCTGAAATCTTTCTTTTTGAAAAAAAATCTTGCCGTCAAAAGAGCCACCAGCAAGCCTGTCTCTTCTGTGATCATACCAAGACTACAAGGCAGGACTCCAAGGCCAGAGTTATCCCTGAACATCATGGGTTCCATCAATCTGGAGAGTCATGTAGTTCAACAGTAGGAGACTTACATTAATTTGATGGTGTGATTGGTTTGAAGGTCTTCTATTTGATTGTTGATCTTCATTTTTACTACTGATAGACTTTATTATATTTATTTTTGGATGATGATCTTTCTCTTCTGGTCTTTTAAGTTTCATATATTTTTTCTCCAATTTCGATCTGTGTCTTTATTGTACTTTATCAGAGGTTTTCTATTTGTTTTTCTTTGTCTTTACCCTTCCATTAAAGGTAAACATCAGCTATTGGATTTTTATTTAATAAAATTTGATGTCTCCTTTTATCCTTCAGGGTTTCTTTTTTAGATAAATATCATTGCAATTATTCTTTCCCTGCTCTCTTTATGAAAAACTGAACCCATTATTCTAATTGTCCTTATCCCTCTTTTCTATTTTGATTTTTTGTTGGTACTTTACATAATCACATATCTGTTATTTTGCAATCTTGTTGATTTTCTATCTCTTTTTTTCTAAAATCAGAGCAGGGATTTGTGTTGACTTTATTTCCATAGCTTGAACAATTAACACAATGCTTAGTATCTGTGTAAGTAATAGTTAAATAAATTGATACATGAAAAGGTTAGATCAAATAGTTCGCATACCTATTGTCCTGAGGCTCTAGGAGACTGAGAAGGAGGAGGAGGAGGATTACAAATTTAAGCCCATATTGGGCAACTTAGCAGTTAGCAAGACTTTGTCTCAAAACAAAAATGAAAATCAGGACTAAAGATGTACAGTTCTACAAAGACCTTGGAATGAACTCCCAGTACCACTCCTACAAAAATATTAGTACGGAAATTTCAGTGATGTAGTAGAAATACAATATGATACGCATTGTGTTTTCTTTTTAGAAATGAAAATTTAGCTTAGAAAAAAAATTATTGAAGTGGCAAATAAAAAGGAAAGAAATATAAAAATTATTTCATCAGATATTATAAAACCATATTACAGAATTTTAGATATGAAGTCAATACAAAAATAACAAAATCCTCATGAAATAATTTATGTAATCAATTGAGCTGTTTCTAAACTTGTAAAGCAACTATGTCATGAATAACCAGAACACACGTGAAGAAAATGAGATTGAAGATTTTCTGTACCTTGAATAAGGATGATTAGATGTAATATATGATATGATATATGATGAAAGGTGGTTTGGGGACACAGATACACAAGGGGGGTAATGAAACAGACTAAAACAAACACCTCTCTGGATACTTGACAATTACTAAGGTGACCTTTATCAGTAGAGAAAGAACCAACTCCCTGGCGGATGTTAGTTGGAAAAGTGAATCAAAGAATAAATGTTCAATCTGCAATCAATGTCACTAGCTACCCTCGCTTCTCAATTTCTTTTATCAAATCCACAATTTTTTTGGTCTTTCTTCTTGCTTGTCTGTCTTCCATGTTTTGTTTTGTTTTATTTTTAAGTTTAGGCTCTTTTCCCTGTTGTTACTTTGGTGAGCTTTGGGAAGGTGAGCATAGGCAAAGGCTTGGGCTTATTTCACAATATTTGGATGGAAGTAAGTGAATCACATATTTCATAGAAAAGATAATTATACAACTTTTTAAAAGAAAGTATATGTCAGGATCTCATATTTCCTTTGACCTATTTATATTAATAAAATTTAATTTATAACCTTAGTAAGTATTGGGGTAATGCTTATGTTGCTAATGTTTCAGAGAGTGTATTGAAAAAGAGGTTTCATAATTCTTTCAATATTTATTTTTGGCCAAAAGCTAATGGCATAGTGTTATTTTATTTCAAGCAGAGTACTTAACCTGAAATGAACATAAGAAATGTTTGTTAGTGTATATGTGGTTACAGCATGAAAATTTTTGTTAATATTTGATCCTCAGCTTTATTTGACAATTAATGACACTATTCTAATAATACCCAGTAATGAAAATGTCTCCTGTGCATTGTATATAATCTTTGTTGTTTTCAGAGAAATTTTCTGAAGAGACATATTTTTCTGGAGCCAACATTTCACTTCCTGTGTTTTCATTAATACTCATTTATTAGAACATTTTTTCACTTTCAGTTCAGTAAAAGCATAGTGATGGGCGGCTATAGAATGCTTAGCCTTGAAGGGTGATTGTTGGGAATGCATCCTGGCCCAGGAGCCCTGTTGCTATGGTGATGCTTCTGCTCTGCCAAGGCTGTTTCTCACTGTGGGTGGAAAGAAGCTCCCCTGCCAGCAGCTACGTAGGATTCTGGCAACTGGAGAGAATCTAAAATGATGTGCTGCTTCACCATATGGGAGTTCTGAATCTTCTTTGAGATGTAATAGGCGACTCAACTCAGCCACATAGGAAGAGAGGGGGTGATTATGATGTAGCTCATTGCAGATGCAATATGTGCCTGATGAGATACTTAAAGCGTCTTTGAATCAGTGTATTGCTGAGGTTCTGATGTTAAATAGAAACGATCTGACTACACAGTGATGGTGGTTTCTAGGAACTTGAATCTGTTAATAAAGATAACAATTCTGATGGATTTAAACGGAAGCATTTGAAAAGGGGATAAAAGCAATATTTGGAGACCTTATTTTCATTTTGAACTCTCTTCTAACTCAGGGCTGTCATTTTGCTTTTACCCAATATTGGAATTTGTCTCATAGCTTTCTAAATGTGAAAGCTGCTATGGAACTAAAGTTACAGTTGGTGCTCCGGCACACTGACTTCCTGGTCCCTTGTGGATGCAGAACCTTGCATGGAAGCTAATGTGGGTTATGTAAAGCACAGTGGAGATCTTGCGAAGTAAGAACGAACTGACTTCAGAATTAATTACCAAATTATTCAGAAATCCTCAGTGGTACTTTTTGTGTGTGAGCACTCACAGACTTATAAATTTATCTGTTTATAAAATTAGTCTCTTTCTGATTTCATCTTTACCGTTGTAAACCTTAGATTCTGGGAAATACCAGTTGTACTTTCTATTAAGTACTTGGTGTTCAGTCTCCTTTCTTGTAGCCATCTATTCTGAGGCATTTGTTAGATATGTTTTTTATGGTTTTGATACCTCAAGTTGTAAAAATGAAGTAAAAATCTTCCACAACTGTATTAAATGCTTTGAGCATAGCAAAGAGAAACATCTCCAAGGGATGATAGAATTTGAAGTGTGAGGATAATAGGTATGCTGGTTAAAACTAGAGAGAACCTTCTTTGGGTTGGTACCAACTTTATTTCTTTGCTTTCCTCTACTTGAAAATAATTACTGAGATGGGAATTTGTGAACATTGAAAGAAAGAGAGTCGTCCAGAGATTTTTATGTCACCCTGTTCATCTCTACCCGAAACTGTGTTCAATGACATTCAGATACTACACACACTGGCCTTGGCCATCTGCTGGAGAAATTGCTTCCTCCTATATGAAGTTTCAAGCTGTTCTAACCTTTCTCCTTTCCCAGATTTTATGTGACTGTGTGTCTGGAAAGGAGTGTTCAGGAAATGTTTTGCTTTCACAAGCAACAGCTATGGAAATGTAGAGATAGTTAGAATCCATTTTTAAAATTTTCTTTCTCTTCTTCTGAAGCAGATGAGATGGGCTGTTACTCTCAAGAAAGCTAGTCTAATGAGCAGTAGGAAAATAGCAGACTAGCTCAGTCTTGGAACATAAAGTTACTTCACACAAGAACTTTGCAATTATGTCATGCCTCATATTTTGCTGTATAGATGTAAGTATCCGTCCTCTGAAAATCCAAAAGCCTCCAAAATCTCAAACTTTTTGAATCCCAATATACAACCACAAATAGAAAAGCCTTCAGCTGATCTCCCATGATAGATTACAGTCAAAAGATAGGAACTCTGAAACTATTGTGTTTATTTAGCTGTTATTCTATGACAAACATGAGTTTATATTTTAAATTATGTAGACTTCACAAGAACTATATGACTGAAATTCTTATTGTCATTTTTCAAGATAATATCAAAGAATAAGGTTGCTACAGATCACAAAATGATAAGAGAAGAATTCTTTCCTGTTTGTTGTCTTATTTCTGTTGTGTCCATGTCTTGTTTTCTGAAAGGCATGGACATAGTATTAATAGGTTTTGCATGACAAGTGACTACACACAGAAAACATGTGATCACCAGAACTCTAAATTAATTTCAGCTACTACATGCTACAGATTCAGATACTGTCTACCTTTATTTTCCACTTTTCTAATTTCCTTGTCAAGTTTATAATGCTCTAACAGGATTTAAATCACTGAAAAATAAAACTGCAAAGAGTTGAAAGAATAAATACCATGATAATAAAAATGTATGCGTGTGAAGTTTGAAAATGATGAATGCAAGACTGAACAACGTGATGCATGATGAAGATTATCATGGGAAGTCTGTGTTGGAAAAGGGGTTTTGTGGGTTTGGAGGGATGAAGACGAAAGTCATTAGAGGTATAAGCATTTTTCTGTCTTTGAAGCATGAGTTGTAATTAAGGAACTGACTCTTTAGACTTTTCAGGAGACTCTAAGACTTGATTTATATGGTTGGCCTGATAATATCTATCAAAGCAAATATAATTTCCCATAGAAGTGAAGTTGAAAATTTTTAATTAAATGAGCAAAAATACAAATTTTTCATCTTACTCTATTGATCTTCCACAGGGTGTTTTGAGTGCTGCATTAAATGCCTGGGAGGGATTCCCTATGCTTCTCTCATTGCCACTATACTGCTGTATGCGGGTGTCGCCCTGTTCTGTGGCTGTGGTCATGAAGCACTTTCTGGAACTGTCAACATTCTGCAAACCTACTTTGAAATGGCAAGAACTGCTGGAGATACACTGGATGTTTTTACCATGTAAGACTTCCACCAGTTTTGTATATTATGTAAATGTGTATGTTGTTTGCTGCCCTATGTGTTGAATAAAAAATAGGTATCTAAAGTTAAATGCAGTACTGGGGTGTAGGAAACATATTTTTAGACTCTAAATGATTCAGAAGAACACAGACAGATGTAAACTTCTGCCAAATTAATATGATAATAAAATAAGTAAAAAGATAAGCAACTTGGAAGTAAAAGAGAATAAGAATTTGGTGTTGAATTACAGAATTTATCTCCAAACAAGTTAAGAATTCTGATAATCTTCTGATAATTTCATATCCTCAAATAGAAAATAACTCTTTATGACACGATTTTGTTTTTTGGTTGGGTGGCCTGTGTGTGTGCATGTGCGCTGTTATAATACCACTACTCCTGGTCCCAGAAGCCCTTGGCTTTTATTACTCTTGCAACTTTGTTTTTCATGCTGCTTGATGCTATGAGTTTTAGATAATTTTCATGACAGTTATTTTGTCATTCTAAATAAATTAAAGCATTCTTAACATATCCCTTTTTATGTAATAAGATGATTTTAGAATTATAAATCTGATTGATTATCTGGATGGTGGTAAAATAACTTTATATTTTATTTGTATCATTAAAACTAAAAGAAGTTGACCACAATTCTGATTTGCACAGGGCAGTTCATATTGGTGTAGTGTAACTAAAACCTAAAACCCTAATTTAAGACAAAATTCTATGCATAAAACTAAAGTTCAACTGGAAAAACGCTCTAGGTAACAGACAACTGTTGTTCAGCTATGCTATCAAAAATACATCACATTGCTAAATTTTATTATATCCCATGAGCTATAAGCAAGATGTTTTGAATGAGATAATTACTGTAAACTGCATTTATCATTTTGTCCATTAAAATTTGTTACTTTCTATAAAAATGAAAAGAGATTGTTGTTTGTACATTTCTATCATGTAATAAAGCATGAATTTTCTACCCTGAGGTCTGGAAGGCAGGTACTTCCAAATGGAAGCTATAGCAAAATTTTTAGGGTAAGAAAATTTAGAAATTTATGTTTAGCTAGAATATATTGGAAATAAAATGTGAGGAAATACTGATCACATAATAAGAAGTATAATGTCGAAAATGTTGTAAGGCCAGGAAACCTCATTCTTATAAATAGTGGCTAGGGGAGAAAAAGACAGATTAATCAAGAAATAAAATTATTATAAAAATTTATCCATAACTGATGTGTATAGATAGAACTTCATCACTGAAAAAATCATAAATAATAAAGAGTTGAATATTTCCCATTATAAATTTATTTTGCAAATTAACTTTATAATTAACATTGTTCATTAAATTGAATCCTTTATGCTTCTATAAGAGAAGAACCAATTTTCATCAAATTTCTTGCAAACATATGCATAAAACTGTAAAGTTCAATAGCTATCAGGGTCCGTGGATCAAATATCATTGATTTTATAAGTAACACTATTTGGACTATCATTAAACTATTGAAAAATGTACTAGATTATTAAAAGTTAGTTTGAGGAGAGTTTTATAAAGATGATTGCATGACTATATTTTAATGTGATAAAACTGACATTTTCTTTTTAGTCATATCTCAGTCTACCACTGTTCATTATTTTAAGCCACCACAGATGTCCTTAACATCTACAGATTCTCTACATTTAGACTACATTCAAATTGCTAAATTGAGCCCTAGTGTGTGACGTTTGTAAGGAATTATAAGGTTAATGAATAGCAAGCTTGTATATATCTATTGTTAATTAATTATCAAGATATGCTTGCTATTTAGATAATAAATGTTAGTATACCCAGAACTCTAGTAAAAATCTCATGCCAATGTATAGGAATTCCGAAGAAAGATTAGAGTTCATACACTTTATTTTCTAGTTTTGTTTTTGGTAAAATAAATCTTGCTTTTGGTGTGATGTGAGAAATTAAATGTTAAACCAATAATGCATTTTGGATGGAAATAACATTTTAATTGAAATAATTAATGCTCAAATGATGTAGTTCTTATGGAGGCACCAAATATATTGAGACTCATTACCAACAAATAGTTCACAAAAACTCAAATGGAAGATACCTGCTGCAGAGTTCTCAGTGAGATTAATGTCAGTGGATGCATTCAAAACTTACATGAATATCTACAGCAGGTAAAAATTGCCTATGCTCCCTGTTGGTCATCAGAGGAATGGGAAAAGTGGAGGAACAGAGCATATTGTATGATATATATTATATGATAGATAACTATATTACTAATCTCTGTTAGTTCATCAAAAAGAAGAGTTTGTGCTTTCATTGTTTGATTGTTTGATCATTTTTTGTGCCTAAATCTTATAACCTAAATAACTACTTCTAAGATAATAATATGTTAACTAGTGTTAATTTCCTTTTTTTAAAAAAAATTCTGTATCATTTCTACCTTTTTGTTTAACTTTTTAAAATAAAATAATTAAGGAAGTGTATGGCGAAGGAGAATAAATGATATGTTTATAGGTGATACATCTTTCTTGGAAATAAACTTGAAAAAAAGATACAAGGAACAATTGTGAAAAAAAGACTTTGAGTATTCTAGCATTTACTGACATTGTTAGTTTTTCTCTTTATAGTTTCATGCTTAATTTTACAAAAGCAAGCACTCATTTAAAAGGGATATGATGTCAGTTATTTAGTGGATGAGTAAACAATTTGAAAAAAAGTTCCTAAGACCTGACGACTTTCACCTGTTGTTCTTGGGGTCACTCTTTTTCATCCTCAGGAATCACACACTTATTTGTTCTTTCTCTCTTCTTCTCTTTCATTTTTTGTTGTTCCTCTTGTGTTCCCTCTGCCTCCCTCTTCTATTTTCTTTACACATAAGAATCCCAATGTGGTAATATCTCCAAGTCTAAAGGGGAATACAAGAGGGGCAGGCACTCCAAAATATGATCCATCTGTGGAAATCATCATCTTCCAGCATGCAAAATCTTCTTATAAATAAGTTTGCAAAGAATCTTCAGTTTTATCCATACATATTTCAGATGTGTAGTTCTATATACTGTCAGCTCCCACCAATGGGAGGTGTTCTGAAATCTGATGTTACCCTTAAAAGCCTTATGTAATATGAATCTAATCTGTGGAGACTTTCAGAGAGAGAAAAAAGAGTGAGGATTTTGTGGCTTGTCAATAGAATTGTTAGTATTTCTCTGTCTCTGCTTATCTACTTATTTTCCCAGAAAGTTTTCATCCTTTAATCTACCAGTTTAGTTCACCAAATCCAAATCATTTGTTAGCTCCAGTCCTCTGATGTGTAGCTTAATACACAGCACCCATCAGAAGATCTCTCCACACTTTATGTGGGTTTAGCATAGACATTAAGGCTGCCCATTGGGAATAACTCAGTCTTTGTCACATTCTGCTCTATGGTTAGAAGAAACTTTCCACTGTTTCTTATGAATCAAAACTTTCTTATCTGAGAGCTTTTGGCAAGGTATTGTCACCTGAGTGGAAGGGTAGGTATTTTACTTCTGAAAAACAATTTCGTATAGGACAATGACATATGGAAAGTGGTTAGAAAAGTAATTATCAAAAAGTGATAGCTAATTTCGTTGTGACTTGGTTTCTTGAGTACCTTTCTTGAATTCTGGGCAAAAATCAGCTTTAGTCATGAATATGACCCCCTATAGTTTATTCAACAGATGTTATATTTGAGCTTTAGAAATTACAGTGAGTATACAGGACCTGAGCCATTGATTTCTATAGTGAATGTATTTATTTTCAAAATGATATACATAGCACTTCAAGTCAATGCATTCAAACTAAGTTCACTATAGATAATGAATTTTTTAATGCTTCAAATCAAAAGCAAGAAGTAAAATGAGATAAAATAATTAACAAGTTTTGCTCTCAACTACTTTTATATGTATGTGAATCTGTATAAAATTGTTTATGTTTCATGTCTATTCCATGGAATGTAATGAAGTACAGTTATTGGTAGATTGACAAATGAAAGTAAAATAAGAAAAGAAAAAATAATCGTGAACTGATGGCAAGACAAAACAAAGCTACTTAAATTGATAAAAGCCAGGTCAGTATACTGATCTGGGGTGTGCTGATCGAGGTGTCAGTCCTGAATATGGAAGTCTTCTACTTATAATAATGTCTACTTATAATAATATTATGTATGCAAATAGAATTTAAGCCATAGCTAGAACTTACGGTTAATATGCCATAACTGAAGTTCAGACTTCTGAAATGACAATTAAATAGTGTATATTGTATTAAACAATATTGCAGCCAGTACAGTTCTCAAATGAATATTCAAGAAATTGAACAAAAGCTAAACACTGATATAAAATAATAAAAAATTCAAAAACCTACACCTGAAGAATTAAGAAAAGAAAGATAATATACTCTGGATTTGGTCCATATTGATGTTGACCATTTTTAGATAACTTGGACACAATTTACATAATACGTCTCTTCATAATATCTTTATAACTAAGAGGAAAACTAATACTGCCTGTATCCTCAGTCTTTGATGTGGATAAAGTTAGTTGAATTTTTTACAAAATAGCATTACTGGCACATAGTAAGCACTGTACATTTATTTCCCAATATGATGGTAATGTGAATGATAAAGATGACAGTGATGGTTTTAACAATGACATAGATAAATTCCTTTAGTCTGTGTCACCCTTTTAACGCCAAATATCATGCTTTCTAACCCCTGATTTTCCTTAGACACACCCTTCTTGCCATAATACTCCTGTTGCTCTATTATTTGCTTTAGATATTTCAGTGGAGGTAAATCTATGATCAAGTTTCAGGCTACATCAGAATTTAAAGATCTAATGTCTATTCTCTTTTCTAACACTCAAGAATATAAGAATAGCCAAGGGATGTTGCTCAGGCAGTGCCTACCAGGCAAGTGTGAGGCCCTAGGTTCAATTTTTGGCTCAAAAGAAAGAGAGAGAGAGAGAGAAATATAAGAACATAAGAATATAATAGCTTCAGGAAAATACTTACAAATAACATGGCTGTAATCCCAGCACTCAGGAGGCTGAGGCAAGATGATCATTGAAAGTTTGAAACTAGTCTTGGTTACAAAGTGAGTTCAAGGCCAGTCTGAACTCCAGAACAAGACCCTTTTTCAAAAAGATACAAACAAACAAACAAAAATTATAAATAAGAACAATTGTAAAGAAAATAAGAACTTATAAATAAGAACTATGGGAAAGAAAAGTGAGGCATGAGCCAAAGGATTCCAGTTTTTATGGAAATAGTTTTGGGCTGAAAGAACCTTGTAAAATTCATAGATGAGTGCGTGGATTGGCTTGAAATTGAGAGATTTGCCTGTCACTGAAGGTATTTAGGTAAAGCTGTAATGAACTTCTAGTTCTTAAAGACTTGCAACCTGTAATTCTTTTAGTCTTGTTTATTTAAGAACTATCTTAAGAAGGCTGTTCATTTTAGTAACTGTGTTATTATTAATATTGAATATGCAACTATATTTTTTAAATTCCTAGAATTTAGAACAGTTTACAATATTGTTTTCAATGACGTATCTTTTTTTCCGGCTATTTTTGTTTCATTATTTTTTTAATGGAGTTTTTCACTGTTCAAAAACATTGGCTTACCCTTTTTTTTTTCTAATTATTGTGCTAGTATTCAAAGACACAGAACACCTTAAGACAAGTTCCTAATTCCCAAGTGTGATGTATCAAAGATATAAAAGCAAAGTGTCATCTATATAATATTGGGCAGATCCAAATCAAAGAATAGGGCACTGACTACTGCAAGTTCTAGGATCAGACCAACCAAATAGAGTGAGAAGATGGAAGTATTGAAAACAAAAAAAAAAAATGAAGGATTTAACATGATAAAATTAAATTTTGCTAAAAATGTTATAGAAATGTTGAAATGCATACATAAGATACATGTCCAAGTAAAAATGCATGTGGCTTATATAATCAGTCCCTAATTTTAGTAAATGAAGAACTAAAATGTCAGCAACAAAGTATTCTAATGAAAAGAGTCAAAATATAAAAACAAGGGTACCAGTAAAAATACAAAAAAAGTTATACTCTCATATTCACTAGTAAACTAACAAGAGTAATATTTCATGATACCATTATTTTTGCTGACCAATTTATCAGAAAAAAATGAAGTATCATACCTAGTATTAAGAATGAGAGAATAGACTTTCATGCTTCTTGTCAATGATGTTTTACTTTCTCAAACTTTCTATCATTTTGATGTATATACTAGAAATTTCTGTAGTAATTCATCCAAGAAAAAAAGTCTACACTGTGAGCAAAAACTATAAGCATTACTATGCTGTTTGCAATACTGATGCACCTGCCTCCTATCACTGTAGTAAACAATAAAACCTTAGATAAACACTGACGATTTTTGCCAGGTAAAATAAGCCAGGCATCAAAAGAAAATGCTTCATGCTTTCACTTGTATGAGATATTTAATATAACCAATCACAGAAAGAGAAATGGTAGTTACTAGGGGTAGGTAAGGGATTAGAGAAGTAGCCAGTCAATGGGTGTGGAGTTTCAGACATGTAAATTTAAAAGCACATGAAGATCTAACATGCAACATTTTGTTTATGGCTAATGCTGTATTGTACACTTAAGGTTTGTTAAAAGTAAATCTCATAAGCTCTTGGTAATAATAATCAATAATATAACATGAACTTTCTGTATCACTTCTGTGAACATTCCAAAAAAGCTTCAAAATAATCTTTAAAATTTCTGGTGCTGCATTTCTTTCTGAAGTTCAATAGTAAAGCAAATGAAAGCATCAACCATTAACTTCAGGTTATTTGTACTGTAGACTGGTAAGTCTTGTTCATCTACTCAGTAATATATTGAGTTAAAGCTCAATAAGATGCCACCATTTTCTGACTCTAAGAAGAGATAGTACTTACTCTAGCATTACTCTAAAATCACCTAATTCTAATAAAGAAAAAATAGAGGAAGTACTTCCATGATTTTACTCTAAGTAGTGACCATTGTATCTGATCTCAAAAACAAAGACAAATGCAAAAACACATAGGGTCGAATCAAACTAAAAAGCTCCTCAACAGGCAGAACACAAATAGTGTTTGTTCATGGACTAAAGGCAATGTGCATAAATAATGTTCTAAAGTGACAATCTGCATAAATAATACTTGTAAACTATGCACTTGATAAATAGTTAATATCCAAAACATAAAAAGATATCAACTCATTAGCAAGAAAGTAATTTCATTAGAAAGCAGATAAATGATAGGAGGAGATACATTTCTAAGAAAGTCATACAAATGGCCAGCAACCATAGGAAAAAGTGTTCAACATCTTAATGATGAGGAAATTTCATTTGAAATAACAATATCACTTCATACATTTTTAAAAAGCTGTCGTAAAAAGTAAAAACTAAGTTTGGTGATGGGTCAGGAAAAAAGAAACTCATACCATTGGTGGGAATGTAAGTAGGTACAGTTATTTTGGAAATTTCTCTAAGTGGTAAAAATAGAATTATGTGATCCAGCAATTCCATTATATATAATCAAAGGATTTGAAATTATGGAGTGATATCCATAAGGAAGAATGGATGCAAAAACTGTGGTATGTGTAACACAGTGGAATCCCATTCAGCTAAAAAAATGAAAGAAATTCTGTCTTTTGAGACAATATAGATGAACTTGGAAAATACTAAGTGAAACAAATCAGACACAAAAATTCATATGGTGCATGATTTCACTCATACGTGGGACTAAGTGATATCATAGAAGGACAGAAGAGAAAGGTTACCAGAGACTGAGGAGGTTATGGTAAAGGGAAGAGGAGACATTTGTCAAATTCTCCATGAATTCAGTTAGATAGGTGGGAGACCAGCATCCATAATAGGGCAATATGTAGAGACAGGATACAGATATGTGACTGCATAAGGTTGGAGCCTGGGGAGAAGTTTAAAGTTGAAAGGTGAGAAAGAAATTGGTGATAACTTCTAATGGTTATGGAGTGCCTTTATTGGAGCCTGAAGAATATTTTAAAACTGATTGTAGTGGTTTCCCAAATGCTAAAATAGTAACAACCATTGGATTGTACAATTCAAATGAGAGGTTAGTTTGATATGCAAATTATATCTCATAAAAGTAATAAAATAATTTGATTACTTAAGTAATTGATTTTATTTTACTAGAAAAATCACTGAGAGGTCTTCTTTTGTTTGGCCAAATTATTTCCATTTGCATGTTGGCAATTTCTTCCTAGTCTGTGTCTTAAAGTTCATTTTCTCCTTTTCTCTTCAATCATTTGTAATTTTGTCTACCCTACTAATTTTGACCTGGAAAAAGATTTCCTACATCAGATTTTTTTTTGTCTTTTGCCAAAAATTCCCTTTGCTTTTACATTTCTTGTTGTGTCTTATGCCAAAAAATACCCTCTCCTTTCGCTTGTCTTGATTATATATTATCAGATAAAAAGTGGAACAAACCTATCCAAAAGGAAGAAAAGTATCACTCTCTTTTGCCTCACCCCAATGATGGGAAAACATTGCTAAATTTCAGACTAAATTTATGTTGCAGGTACCTAAAACTTAATTACCCAATGAAAATGGATTTTTTCAATGCAAAAAAAAATGTGTTCATTCTTCACACATTATAGTCTTTATTTCCCAAAGTACTGTTACTTAAAATGCTAGCACAACAAATGCAATTTAAGCAAATTGAAAGCTATCCAAATTAAAATAATGAATCTTCTCGCTGATATAAAATATGCAGTTGAAAGTAATAAGGCACAAGTGTGCTAACATTTGTTTAAATAACTTGACATGTTAAATTTGAACAACAGGGCCAGGTATATAGCTCAGCAGCATAGCGCCTGCCTGGCAAGTGCAAGGTCTTGAGTTTAATTCCAAGTACAAAAAAAGAAAAAAAGAAGAAAAAGAAGAAGAAGAAGAACAACAACAACAACAAAGGATTTTCCTTGTGGAAGAAATAATGGACTAGATAATTTATATACATTTTTGCAGAATTCATGTGTAAATTATTTTCTAAGAAAATCATCATTAAGACAAGAGGCTGTTATTTTATATGTTTTAATTAAATTTGATGTGAATTTTATTCATTCAAAAACATAAACCATATTTGTCCCTGTACTGGTTTGATTAATAACTTTGAGATTGAGGAGTTGACTTCACTGATGAAAGCTGTGCTTTCCTGGCACGAGGATGTGATGAGATGAGATGAGACAGAGTTAGGCATGTACATGCCTCCTAAGAATTCTTTAAGCTATAGTCATTTCTGTCATTCATTGGCCCTTTTTGTGATTATTCATGAACATCTACTCATTTAATAACTACTTTCTTTTCCTCACATAGTGTTTTATTAAGCACATTAGATATTCTTGGTGAAGATATAACAGAGAGTGTATGTGGTAAAAAATATTTCCACTTTCATGAAATTCATGTTTTTTTTAGTAAGGCTACCAAAATTAAGGTAAAATTGTATTAAGTAAAATCTTTAAATTTTAACTCTGAAGGATATTGGAAATTCCTAGGAAGGTTGGTGAGTTTTTAAAAGTGTTACTATTTTGTGTTATGAGTATTGAATTTATCCTAAAGTCAAAAGCTATTTGATACCCACAGTAGCTTCAATATTGATGCTGTATTAACATGACCAGTATCAGTGATGGCGAAAGTTTTAGAGACTAGAGCTTAACTAAACTAAAACCCAAACCACTTATTTTTCACAAAGTGCCAAGATTACAGTTAATTCTGAATACTGAGGTTTTAGTTTAGAAGAAAGACATCTTTTGTCTTAAAAAAGAAACAACACGCACACCATCAGTTTGCTACCACTGGCTTAGTCCATTCCAATCGCTGTGATGTATTTCAGAGAATACATGTTTTATATCACAGAGTTGATGTTATCCTCACATCAGCATTAGCTGTCTCAGTTACCTTCTCATTGCTAAGACACCTAACATTCAAAGTGAAAAGCGAAAATGTTTATTTCAGTTCTTGGTTTCTGGAGGTTGCAGTCCATAGTTGTCTGGCTCCAAGACAAGGCAGCATTGCCCAGAGGCATGGCAGAGGAGAACAGTCGATGACAAACTATTGCAGGAAGCAGCAAGCAAAAAGTCTGCCTTCTTTCAGACCCTTTTTGTTCCTTTCAGGCTTCAAACCTGTTAATGGGTATTATCGATGCCCATTATACACACGCAGAACTATGCTAAACCAATTTAGTTATCACATGTCCTTAATCCCAATATCATACATCCTAATCCAGCATCACACATTTTGATCCAGCCGCTTTCCAAAAGCTCCATCTATCAGCACATGGAGTCTTGGGGGGGCATCTATGTGCGAACCATAAACACTAGCCTTTTTTCAACCCTGACTGCATTGAATAGAAAACGTTCACTGTTTGTGGCATTATACAATAATGAATCCCAGTGGTGAATTTTTTTTAAAAGCCACGAATATGGCTTTCAATATTACTAGTCTTAAAAATATTATTAGTATGTTAGTATGGAATAAATACTTTTATTCATACTTAAGAGGATAAAAGAAAAAAAATGCAAAACAAACAACAATGAACTCAAAACAATAACAGTATAGGTTTTCAAAGCAAGATGATAGGAATTTAACAATGATTATAATGTTGCATATTGTTACCTACAAGGATTACTTAGATTACCAGATGTAGACATGCAAAATTAATGTAATCATGTGAATATTACCTGTTCTATTCTAATTATTAATACAATTAGTATAGTTATCTTAGCAATCTTATATACATACATACATAAATATAAATATATGTCTTTTCCTTTTCCCTTCCTTCTTGTATCCTTTCTCTATCCCAGTTACTTTTTCTCTTTGATGTTTCTTACCCTTACACAATATTTATTGTAGATTTTGGATCCTATTTGCCCTTTCAATTTCTTGTACTAGGGAGACAATACAGTATTTACACATATGAGTTTGATTTATTTCACAAGTCACAATCATTTACTTATAAAAGCCTCGAAATTTTCCTTATAGCTGAACAGTACTCCATTGTATAAAAATACATCTTAGGGGCTGGGGATTTAGCTCAGCGGCATAAGCACCTGTCTTGAAAGCAGGCGGTTGTGAGTTCGATCCCTGGTACCGATAGAAAAAGAAAAAAAAAAAAAAATACCACATCTTTTATCCATTCTTTGATTGATGGGCACTTAGGCTATTTCCAAGATCTGGCTATTACAAATTGTGCTGCTATAAACCTGGGTGCACATATATCACTGCAGTATGATGTTTTCAGTTCTTCTGGTAAAATGCTTAGAAGCAGGATAGCTGGGCCAAATGAAGCCTATAATCCTAGCTTTCTGAGGAATCTCCACTCTGATTTCCACGCGGTTGCACCAGCGTGCCCTCCCACCAACAGTGGAGAAGAATTTCTTTTTCCCCACAGCGCCTCCACATTTGTTATTGGTTGATTTCTTGACCCTGGCCATTCTTCCTGGAGTGAGATGGAATCTCAGTGTTGTTTTAATTTGCATTTCTCAAATGACCAAGGGTGCTAAACAATTTTTCATGTTTTCCATTTTATTTTTTCATTGAAAAGTTTATATTCATCTCAGATGCCCATTTTTGGATTGAGCCTTTGAATTTTGGGAGCCCGATTTTTTTTAATTCTTTATTTGTTCTGGATCAAAGTCTTTTGTCTGAGGGACAGTTGACTCAGATATGTTCCCAATTCATGGATTTTCTTTTCACTCTGGCGAAACCTTTTTTAGTAAGATGAGACCCCAGTTGTTGATTCTGGGAAGTATTTCATATGCTTTTAAATTTTTGTTGATGAACTCTCTACCTACTCCTGTGTCATCAGGATTTCTATCTACTTTGTCTTTCAATGGGTTTAGTGTTTCTATTTTAATATTTAGGTCTTTGATCCATTTTGACTTTAGTGCATGGTGATAGACAAGGGTCTAATTTTAGCATATGGAAAACCAGTTTTACCAGCAAAAATTATTAAAGAAGCTATCTTTCTTCTAATGAACATATTTGGCCCCTTTGTTGAAGATAAGGTGGTTTAGTGTAGTTGTGGCTGTATCTTTTAATCCACTGATCATCAGATCTGTTTTATTCCAATACCATGATGCTTTTATCACAGTAGCTTTGTAGTATAATTTAAAGTCAGTGACTGGGATCTCGCCTGCCTTGCCTTTGTTGCCCAGAATGGCCTTTGCTATTCCAGGTCTCTTCTGGTTCCAGATGAAGTTTAGGAACAATTTTTCTAGATCTGTGAGATTGCAAATGGTATTTTAATTGGAATTGCATTGAATCTGTATAACAGTTTTGGGAGAATGACCAGTACACAATGTTTGTTCTTCCTATCCTTGAACAGAGAATGTCTTTCCATTTTCTGAAATCCTCTTCAATTTCACTTTTCATTGTAATGTAGTTTTCAACGTATAGATCTTTTGCTTCCTTTGTTAGATTGATTCCTAAGTATTTCATTTTGGGGGATGCTATAGTAAAGAATATGGTTTCCCTTATTTCTCTCTCAGGGAGTTTGTTGTTTATGTAAAGGAATGCTTCTGGTTTTTGAGTTTTGCTTTGTATCCAACTACATTACTAAATTTTATTATTACATCTGGAGGTCTTTCTGTGGAGTTTTGAATATCTTCTATGTAGAGTATCATATCATCTTCAAATAATGATAATTTAGCTTCTTCTTTTCTTATCTTTATTCCTTTTATTTTCCTCTATTGTCTTATTGCTCTGGCTGATGTTTCCAGACCTATATTGAATAGGAATGGTGATAATGGATATTCTTGTCTTGTTCCTGATTTTAGATTGAAATTTTTCAGTTTTTGTCGACTTAGTAAGATGTTGGCTGTTGGTTTATCATATATGGATTTTATCAGATTGAGGTAAAGATCATTTATTCCAATTTTCTGTAGGGCTTTTATTATGAAAGTGTGTTGGACTTTGTCAAAAACATTTTCTTCGTCATTGATATAATCATGTGATTCTTGTCTTCTCTGTTGATATGGTGAATTACATTTAATTGATTTGCATATGTTGAACAGAATAGATATTTTCAAAACATAGAAATACAAATACAATCTTACTTAGCAAGTAATGGATGTTCATTACCTAGTTACATAGCTATAGGAAAAGAGTATCTATCTACCATCTAAAATCTATTTCCCCATTTCCACCTGTCCCCTACGTGTCCTGTGTGTGAACATTTATATATTTTTATATAAGTATTTTTGTTTGCTCACATGGATTTTTCTTTCCATGTGATTTGTGAGAAAAAGAAGAGTATTATAGAGTTACACTACAGTTTGGTTCACATCTGAGTATAGTAACATCCACTAGTGATTCTGCATAAAAGGTATGATTCTTAAAATTATAATTTACCTATAAAATCATATTATTCTCATTAGTGACAGGCGTTATCTGCAAATACTAGTGATGTTTTATGGGAAGTATGAAATAGCACAGTTAAAATTCACATAATGATAAAAATACAGAGTTTAGGTCATTTTATGAAAATTACTACACCATTACTACTACTCTTTCTCTTCATATGTTTTAAAACTGAGTGTAATACATAAAAATCACTTCTTGTTTTGCCTTAGTGACATTTTGGGATGATTACCCTACTTGTTGAACAAGTTACAGCGAATTCATTTGGAAGCATAAATTTGGCCTCACTTAAGATTTCCTCGACTTGATCCAGGAAAGGAGGAAGCTGAAAAGGAAGACTCAAAAGCTACAAATACAAAAACCTCCAATTTTTGTCAAAAATGTAAAAATTACATAACAAAATTTGTATATAAATATTAGAAATATGAAGTAAAATGGCTTAAAATATTACCTTCACTATGAAAATCAGTACCCCATCATTTTTACTTCAAAAGAACTCTGAGCATTTGAGAATCAATTTCTGCAGACCTTTACTAAAAAGGTATTAAGATAAACTGCTCTGTCTCCCTCCCGTGCAGGATTGACATCTTTAAGTATGTGATCTACGGCATTGCAGCTGCGTTCTTCGTGTATGGCATTTTGCTGATGGTGGAAGGTTTCTTCACAACTGGTGCCATCAAAGATCTCTATGGGGATTTCAAAATCACCACTTGTGGAAGATGTGTTAGCGCCTGGGTATGTTATATCTCTACATCCAGTATTTAATATGGGTTTATTTCAGTGGCACACAAGTATTTACCTTCATCTGTCAAAAATAAACTATTCCTCATTGCAACATTCTTTTATGTAGTAACTGTTTTTATCTTGGTAATGTTATTTCTATTTCACAAACATTATTCTTTGTGAAAGTATAGTTTCAAACTATCAAGTCACATGAAGCTCAGTGTTTTGTTTCTAGAGACAAAAAAGCATGTTTATTGGTTTGTGGACCAATTATTCACTTGAAAGGGCTTAAGAATTTCCATATAGAACAACATAAAAATTCATCACCAATTTATGCAATGCATGTATCTTAACTCTTCCAAAAGAAATTTCTCCATATTTTACTATAAATATAAAAAGTTATGCATGTACTTTCTGTGTTCTACTGACTTAAGAATTATAATAATTTCAGTCTTAAAACTTCATTGATTTGTTATTTAGTAGTAAATAAAATTTATAGCCACACTTTAGATTTAATGAAATGCAGATAAAGCATGTTTATATACAAATTCATAAGTGTGATGAAAATTACATACTATAGTTGAAAGTACTTTTCTGTTTGTCTTTTTGAAGCAAGGTCTCTCTGTGCAATTCTGTCTGGCCTTGAGCTCACTTTGTAGCCCAGGCTGGTCTGTGAACTTGCAGGAGTCCTCCTGACTCTCTGCCTGAGTGCTGAGATTAAAAGTATGTGCCCCCATGCCCAGCTAGTTAAAAGCACTTTTACATATTTTACTCAGAATAATTTTCCTATAATGAAACATTGACCCTGCCGTTCTTGACTAACATAATTTTCTTTTTTGCAATGTCATATGATTACATGCATTTAATTTCAGTTCATAATTCACGTGAGGAATGATTGAAAAATGTGGAGTGTTTAACTTTAAAATTTTATTACAGTAAATACACATTGCCAGCAATCCCCACAGGACACTTTATTTAAAACATCCTTATTTCATTATTCTTGCCATTTTGTGAGCGGTGCTGAAAATCTTCTTTTATTAGTGTCTTATTTGTTCCCTTGTGGCTGATTTGATATCCTGCATCAGTTCTATATGTTTACCCTTCGTGGTCATTTTGACTTTATGGAAGAGCCAGAAGTTGCATGCTGTCAGATCTTATGAATCAGTTGGATGAGGCACCCCATAATATTTCCATGAGCCTGGCTTTCCATTGGATGGTACTCGATAGAAGTGTTCATCATTCTTGTGAGCACATCTCATGCAGACACTTATGAGAGCAGACTAGCAGAGCTGCTTTGGAAAGTGGCAAGAACAGTAGGATAAATAAATATCTTAAGTGTACTGACAATGTGTCTTTTACCATAAATACATTTTTTTAGTTTAGACATTAACCATATACTTTGATCATACCTCATTAAATAAACTGTATTTGGTAACCACATAAATGGCTTCAATCTCATAGCAAAGTTCAAAGTTCTTGTTGGCAAACTTCTTTTGTAATAGCTGTAATAAATTGTTTGAGGCCGCTCAGTATCTGTAGGCATCTGATAAAGTATTTTGTCTAAACTGTGGATATTTGTACCTTGCTTTAGAATAATTTCTCATAAGACTCATCTGTTTCTTTTTGGGGACAAAATACATTATAGTACTTAAAGAAGTAAAATACCTGTGAAGAGCTAGAATTTCAGTGTTTTAGTAGAGGGCTTTAAACTGGATCTTAGCTAAGTTGTTTATATCAATTATGGCAAATTACAGACTCAAGAGGAAATTTAGAGGGTTAAAGATCTTGGATTAATTTTAAAAATGAATATTCAGTGGACCAGTTCTGAGTGATACCTAAGCAATTTTTCATGCAAAAAGATAAATTTTGATTTTAGAATCATTTCTGTCAGAATATAGTTAATTTAATTTTTAGTGAATCTTTTTATAATTGGCATAGTATTATGGTGATGCTACTTGTGAGCCTTAGAAAGCATTTAACTTCTGCAGATCACAAGGTGCTAAAGCACAAAGTCCGTGATGGTAAAGAAGTTAGCCAGGGCGCCCATAACAACACACTGCTAACCAGATGGCTTAAACAAGGAAAGTTTATTGTCTGCCCATCCTATAAACTAGAAGCCAGAGCCGCAGGTATCAGAAAGTTACACTTTGTGAGGGCTTTGAAGAAGGATCTGTTTCTCCTTTTGCTCCTCATGGGCTGCTCATGAATCTCTGGCAATCTGTGGCTTAGGAAAATTCCACCCAGATGACTGTCTTCATGTACACAGAGTGCCCTCTCCACAAGGTGTGTGTGTCCCAGTTCTCCGTTCTGTAAGAACACTCACTATACATGTCATGTGGGTTTAGGACCCAACCTATTGACCTCATTTCTGACTTGCTTACCTCTGTAAAGACTTAATTTCCATGAAAGCAGACACAAATTCTGAGACACTAGGAATAGGATTTCACCATACGAATTTGCCAACGTAAAATTCAACCCATAATAACACAAGGCATAGAACGTTATAACAGCAATACAAATATTGCTGTAATAATAATAATAATAATAATAATAATAAAATAATATAACAATATAATATAATAACATAATATAATAAAATAATATAATATAATAATAATTATTGTTATTATTGTTACCATATATACTGATGAAATATTTTCTGTTTTTTATGTTAAAGAGCTTTCCCATTAACCTCAGATGTTTATATGAGTTCTGCATATTAAACTAGTACCTATACAATGTATTTCATATAATTACTTTTAAATCTATTTTGCATAGCATAATGAATCTTGTTTTCATAGTTAGAAGTGAAATCTTACACTAGTAATAATAACAGAAAAGATATATTTTTAGACATTTATATTTAGCAGTCTCAAGACATTCAGTTCTCCAAACAGCTATGTCAAGTAGACACTAATATTATACTTATTTAATAAATGAAGAAAGGAGATGAGTAATTTGCCTCAGCCACATAGTGTGTAATGGAGCCTCATTTGAATTCAAGCATCCAGTATGAAGCCCATGTTAATAACCACAGTATGAAAATTCACTTGCTGTTTCCAAGGGTGATTTTGGTTTTGTTTTCTCTAAGTTTTGGTTAATGTGATAGGATAAACCTGTTTGTGAGTGTTTTGGGTAACTCATCAGACGCTTCTTGCTTTGCATCTTCTGTGATCATGCTTTGGTAATTAGGAAGCTCTGTTACCATATACATGTCCTCACTTCAACATTTGCTTTTACCCATAACCATAAACTCTCCCTTTTTTCTTTTTTTTTAAGTTTTTTTATTAAAAAAAATTTTAAAAGGAGATTAAGATAAAAGAGGACATAGCAACATAATAATAGGTCAGAGCAGAACAACTTAAGCAACATAGTTTTTCACCACAAGATAAGCCGACATAACAGTAGCTACCATAGTGTCCCTTTCTTTGAAATATTTGAGTATAACTTCATATATTATAGCATCAAACACAACATGACAGTGTAAAACCATTCAAGAGAATAAAAGTATTACAGGGGATTTAGAACCAACTAACAGAAAATGAAAAATGGTTTCTGTATTATCTCCTTGTCTATAAAATTTTTTGTTTATACTGTCACATACAATAAAATCCAATAAGATACGACATGATAAGCCAACAGAGACAGAAGAACAAAAGATTCATGGGACTTCAAAACAAGATGATATTAAATCAGCACTAGCTATTATATTGTCTTGTTTTCTTCAACATAACTGTTCATATTATCACAGACAATAAAATCAAATAACCCAGAATAAAACCATTCCAGTTAATGAATGAAAACATTATAAGGCTTCAAAGCAATATAATGGGAAATCATATTTACCACATACTTTTATGTGTTCTTACCATTTCTTACACTAGGGAAACTATTCAGCATTTATACATGTGAGTTTAATTTATTTCGCTTATGAGCATGGTCTCAAGCTGTGACCATTTATTTATAAATATCTCAATGTAATCCTTCTTTATAGCTGAATAGTACTCCATTGTATAAAAATACCACACCTTTTTTTATCCATTCCTCAGTTGATGGACACTTAGGTTGTTTCCAAGATCTGGCTATTACAAATTGTGCTGCTATAAACATGGATGCACATATATCACTGTGGTAGGATGCTTTCAGTTCTTTTGGGAATATGCCTAGAAGTGGGATAGCTGGAACAAATGGGACTTCCAACCCAGCTTTTTGAGAAATCTCTAGACTGACCTCCACAATCGTTGTACCAGTCTACACGCCCACCAACAGGGCAGGAGGGTTCCTTTTTTCCCCAGAGCCTCTCCAGCCTTTATTGTTGGTAGTTTTCTTGATCCTGGCCATTCTTTCAGGGGTGAGATGGAATCTCAGTGTGGTTTTAATTTGCATTTCTCTAATGACTAATGATGAACATTTTTTCATGTTTTTATTTGCCATTTGTATTTCTTCATTTGAGAATTATATGTTCATCTCAGATGTCCATTTTTTGATTGGATCTTTGAATTTTGGGTGTCTGATTTTTTAAAATTCTCTGTATGTTTTAAACAGACGTCCTTTGTCTGAGAACTATCCCTTTTTTCAATATAAAGGTGTCCTGCAAAATATGAAAAGCTCTGTGGCCCAAGATGCTTTTGATCAGTATCTGTAAGGAAACTTAGGTAAATCTAAGTGGAGATATCATCAAGGAACACATCATTCTAGACCAAGAGTTCTGGGTCCTCACATCCATAGCTAGAGGAGAGCAGAAGCCAAGTACACAAAGCTTTGTCTATATGTACAGCCACATCATATTGTTCACATTACCACCTAAGCTCTAGATCCTGTCAGAGGAGCAGGAGTTATTAGATTATCACAAGAAGAGGAACCCTACTGTAAACTGCTTGTGAAAAGTATCTAGGTTGCATGATCCAGTGAATCATCCAGATACCGTGCCACTTTCCATCCCTGGAAAGTCTTCCACAAAACTGGATCCTAGTACCAAAATGGGAGGATGCAGAGTTCTAGACTGTCCTTAAAATTTAGTGTCTTTTAAAATTATATACAACACACACACACACACACACACACACACACACACACACACACACACAACCGAAAAGTAGTTTTGAACTAAGATTGCTGATACAGAGTAATCAAAGTAAGGCTTTGTCTTTCCTTGGGATACTTCAAATATAATTTAGGAGAGCAGCATGATGTTTTTTAAGTTAGAATACTGAACTTTAACACTGTTTTCTCAGAAATAGAGGAGAAGGAAGGCAGACTGTTTCAGGAAGACTGGTATTATTTAAAAATAATGTTTCAAAAATGTAGCATTGTGAAAGAAGGAAGTAGGAATTTATCTAAAATAGATCTCACATATGGTTCAGAGATGAATCCCTATATACTAGGACAGCAGACTAAGTGTAACATTGAGACATTAACTATGCTGGCACACAAGGTGTAAGAAGAAATAAATAAAAATTCCTATTCTTTTCCATTTCTAGTGGTACAATTTGAAAGAAACTTTTGAGTAGCTTCATAAAATTGCACCAACGAAATATGAGAAAATTTGCTAAAATTATAATTTTCAGTGTTAGATTTTAAAATAACACACATTTATAACACCCTAGAACATAAAATTGAAAAAAGTTTAAATCATACTTTCTAATCAACATCAGTTCTGATTGAAATCCAATTAAAATAACTTCTTGAAATGTTGAGGCAACATTTTGCTTTATGCCTGTTTAATGTTGTTGTATTGATTATCAAGTCATGATATATAGTCCTCTGCTAAGCTTTCATAGAAACAATTTTATATATTCCACAGCATTTTAACTGTAATTAGACAAATCTATATGTCGCATAATACTGGGATATAATATTTCCCCATTTATGATTCTTTAAATTTTTATAATGCTAAAACAACTTTTAAAATATAATTGTCTTAATTAGAATTGTTTTAGCTTACAGAAAAGTGAAAATAGAGTTTCCACGTTTATCAATTCCAGTTTCCCCTGTCTTAACATTAAAATGGTACACTTGCCATAATTATTGAGCCAATATGAATGTTGAGGCAAGTAGAGTACATACATTATTCAGAATTTTTAGTTATTCTTTTTCAGGATTTATTCATCTTTCCTTTGACCGCACTGACCTATATTTTCTAAGACTTTTATGTGTGTGTTTGAAGATGTTGACAGTTTTGAGAAAAACTTGCTAGATACTTTGTAAATGTATCTGAAATGTAATTGTGCTTTATTTTTCTTGTGATCTTTTGAGTTACAGAGATGAAAATTATAGAATGTCTTTCTCATGATATCAGATCAAGTAACTCTCTAGTACTTTTATTTAAAAAATAAAAAGTACATCATATAACACAGTATGTGATGCATTTTTTCCTAAACAAATTAGCTTTATTAAAAATATTTACCCTAAATATAATTAGTAGAGCTGTTATAGGAAACTGAATGGAGTTTCCTTTAAAAAGTAGGAGCTGGGGATTTAGCTCAGCAGCATAAACACTTATCTTGCAATTGTGTGGTTGTGAGTTTGATCCCCGGCACAAAAATAAAAACAAAAAACCCTAAAAATAAGATTGTCATATGACCCAGAACTCTCAGTTTTGTGCATTTATCTGAAATACTTGAAATCAGTATGTACAAGAGATGTCTGCATTTCCACGTTGCTTGACAGATAAACTCTTCATTATAGTTAAGCTGTAGAATTAACCTAAATGCCCACTGACAGTGGATGAGTATAGAAATAAAGAAACCATTCATTGGAATGCTACATGGGATATTATTCCTTCTTATACACAAGGACATTTTGTCATTTGTATAGCATAGAGCTGGAAAACATGCTAAGTGCAATCAGATACACACAGAAGCAAGTGCTGTATATACTCCCTTATGTGTTAAGTTTAACATGATTGAACTCAAAGAAGAAGGGAGTAGAAGGGAAGTCACGCAGACCGCAGTCCACTTGGATAAATACGAGGGAGCACAGTTGCTGGACCATACAGGGAGCGTATACTTAGTTTTGTAAAAGGGGACACTGCTCTTCCAAAGTGGCTATGCAAGACTGAGTGTTCTGCACTGAAATTCATTTACATTATAGAAAGGCAGCTCTGATAACAAGTAAAAATTAGACTGAAGGAAAAAAATACTTGAAGTAGGGAGAAATTCATTAGGTTTACCCCATCTCTTAGGTTATTACTGCTAAATTACTACATATATACATATTTATGTATATATGCACACACACATATATACTTCATAGTCCAATTGCATGGACAATAATTTTTGGAGAAATAAACTATATTTTAATTAGATCATGTCATTTTCAACTCAGTTTACTTTATTTATTTATTTATTTATTTAGATACCGGGGATTGAACTCATGACCTGGTGCTTGCTGGGCAGGTACTTACACCACTGAGCTAAACCCCAGCCTCAACCAGTTTAATGATTCTTTCTCATGGCTGTTTTGTTGCCCTGTTTCTCAATGACCCTGGTGGAGCTGAATTAGGCCTGTCTTATATTGTTTTTTCATTGTCTTCCTATCTGTTAGATAAATATGTTTTATGTGAGTAAGGTAGCTAAGCCCAAGTTGGGAAATCTGTCAGCCGGTATGGGTAAGTGGGTTGCCCTTACAGCACTGTCTTATCCCAGGACCTCAGTGTATTTTGCAGTAAGGTGGAATAAACCTGAGGTAGTATTTACAAGTGGTTCTTCAGTAACTTACTAAGATATATCTTAATAATATCCAATTTTTCTGTCCGATTTGTTTTGTCTCAACTCTGACAGAGCTTTCAAAGGCAGTTTTATTTAATTTCCCTTTTTCTTCTTTGCCAATGTTTCTTACTTTCAACTTGAGGAAGAAAACACAATATACTCGTTAAGAGGGTAAAGCATTAGTCCAGATTCTATTATGATAACAAAATGCCCAAGACTACATAACTGTATAAAGAAAAGAGGTTTATTTAGTTAAGAATTTAGAGTTTTGGAGGCTGAAAAGAAGCAGAATATCACATTTGGGTAAAAGCATGTTATAACAGAGAGAGATCGCATGGCAAGGTATGAAGCCAGAGCATGGGTTGGAGTCTTTTATAAAAACTCTTTCCAAAACTAAAATCTTATAAAAATCACCTTAATCCATTCTGAAAGCAGCAACCTCATGACCTCTCACCACACCACACCTCCTTAAGGTCCCAGCATCTCAGCAACACTATACGAAAGATCATGCCTTTGGTGATGAACCATTGTACAGCAGGAAATTTGAGTAGCTTCAGTTCATTCCTTGGTTAATCTGTCTTATTAAATAATAGCAACCACTTGTTTTCTATATTTTAAAAAGTTGTGGCTGCATAATATTTCCTGGCAATCATTTTGTTTGTGTTGGCACCATATTTGTAAGAAAATATTTATAAGCCAAGAAAACTTCTAAGTGTTCATATTTTTAAAAAAAAATTATAGTTGACCTTAACTTATACATCTTTATGGATGACAGTGTGAATATTTCAATACATAAATATATTGTTTAGTGTAAAATCAGGTTGATTACTGTATCTTTCACTTCAAACATTTATTATTTGTGTTGAACATTCAAGGTCATCTTTTCTAGCTATTATGGGCCATGCAATGCATTACTATTAGCTATCATTACTTTATTATGTAATAAAACATCATTTATCTATATGTAACTTTGTACTTATTGATCAATCTCTGTTTCCTACTCAGTTAAGCTTTTGTGCCTATATCTATTAGTCATTTGTATATCTTCTCTGAAGAATTGTCTATTCAAGTCTCTTACCCATTTTTTTAAAAACTAATTTTATTGTACAGTTTAGATAAATACAATGATAATAATATCATAGATAATTTGTACCTGTACATGATGTATATTAATTCTTCTTTTTCGCAGTCCTCTTCCCTCTCAACTTTCTTCTCTTCCTTATTTAGAAAGTTTTATTTCCATTTTTCTTTCTATTCTATTTTTTCTTTTCCTTTTTTTCCTTTTCTCCTTCCCCCTTTCCAAGTTCTTTTTTTTTTTTTGTCTTTTTCCTTTTTATGGGTACCGGGGATCGAACTCAGGACTGCCTGCTTGCAAGGCAGGCGCTTATGCCGCTGAGCTAAATCCCCAGCCCCCAAGTTCCCATTTTTTAATTTATTTTTCAAATTTTATTTTGCTTTGCTATTGAGTTGAGCTTTTTATGTATTCTGCATATCAACCACTTAGCATATTCATAATTTGCAAATATTTCCCATGGGTTGCCTCTTCTCTCCGCTCATTGCTTCCATTGCCGTGCAGAAGCTTTTTAGTAGATATAATCTTATTTGTCTATTTCTACTTTTATGTGCTTTTTCATTCTTTTCCCAAAATTTCCTGCACAGACCAATAAATTGAAGCATCTCTAATGTTCTCTTCTTTTATAGATTCCTCCCTTGTATTGAATTCTAATCTATTTTGAGTTGATTTCCATGAGGATTTAATTTTATTCTTCTGCATGTAACAATCCAATTTTCCAGCACTTTTACTGAAAAGACTGTTCTTGGCACCTCTGTCAAAACTCATTGACTATAAATGTGTGGATTCCTTTATGTCTTTTTATGGCTTCTGCCCTCCTTTCTTTTTAGAACTAATATTTCATTTAGTATCTATATATACTGGAGTTTATTCACCTTCTGAAAAACATCTTGGCAGCTTCTAAGACTGAACAATTGTGAGTAAAGTTATTCAAAACATAGTAAATAATTTTGAAAAACATTTTCTGATTATAACTTGTAGAAGTAGTTTGAGATTATAATATGAACAATGTTGATATGATTGCATATATTTGAGTAATTTACATACTAAATAATTTATAATGCATTAAATGATGCTCTGTATAATTTGTAGAGCCCACTGTAGTTCCTTTTGCTATGCCACATTGCATTTGGAATGCAACATATTTGTTTACTTCACTTTGACCTAGAATTTTCATGCCATCATGCCATGGGTCTCACCTAGAGGGAATTTTCTCTCCAGTGTGTCTTAAAGATTTTTTCCCCACAACTAACAGCTTAGTGGGCAGAAGATAAGGCTATCCCCCCAAATCTTCCAATGTACAGGAGAGTCCTCACAGCAAAAAATTACCCTCACATTTTGAAAGTGCCAGATTTAAGAAATCTTGATTGAGCTATTTGGCTGAAATACAGTACCCCACTTATTCATGAATTGTCTATTTCAAAGATACTAGCATGCATTTCTGGCACATGATCTATTTAGTTTTCAATCTTTAGGACTAAGCTCTAGAGTTTAATGATGAAGGTCAGAGAAGCCTTTACAAGTGAAATCTTCTACTTCAGTAAATGTTTGTAGCGTTGGATACTCATTAGAATCACCTGCAGAGATTTTAAAGGTACAGATACAACTGACACACAAAGGCCTAAGCATTTCTTTCAATTTACATTGTTACTCAGATAATTATGTGTTTCCTAGGTTGAAACCTACTCTCCACTCTCTCAACCCAATATCTACTTTGTAAAACTACTTGATCACAAGCTCTTTGAACTTTGAGCTAGTTTTACATATGATGAAATCTGGAGAGGCTTTCTTTTATTGTTAAACTGGAAATGTGATTGAATTGATACTCTTTAAACTCATCCCAAAATGAAACAATATCATTAAAAGTATATTGTGATGCTATATAGGGTTCTGATGTGCTTTTGTAAACTATTTTCATATTCTATTCCTTGAAACAATTAATGAGAAGAATATCTTAAAGGCAATGATTTATGTCCAATTTTGATTATGTATAAGTTTTTCTTAAAAAGTGACTTTGGATATGTGTATAATTTCACATTGTTCAACTCATCTAAGTTTAAATCTTTCTTATACCTAAAATTGTTAGGTGCATCAGAATGTTTCCTTCAATAAGTGATGTATTTCCTTCAGTGGTTGGGTAATTTCCAAGCTGACTTTTGAAACTGGATTCTTTTCTTAACTCATGCTAACTAACATCTAATGTGTTATTTTTACATCTGCTGACCCACATTTGCTAAAGTTTCCACCGAAAATCTATAGCTCGAAAATATTATATTCTTAGACAATAAATCTAAATTCACAGTTATATGTAAATTTGATTACCTTTTATAGATCATTGAAAGGTAACTGCAATGCAATCTCAGTAGCTCCGTAAACAAGGTGCAATATATAGCCTTGTCACAGTATATGAAAATCTTATCTCTTGTTCTGTTTTAATTTTTCTGCAAATTTTTAACAGTGATTAGAAATGGGTTTATATTGAAACAATACATACATTGCTTTATTTACTTTCAAGTCACAAAAATTCATAGCAATTCTTTTGTTCAATGCTAATATAAGTTCTCAATAAATTTATATTAAGTAAAAAGAAAGAAAACAAGAAATATGGGAACTTGAGGTTCTTATTTTAACAGCCATTTGTATGTTCTGGTGAAATCATGATAAAAGTATTGATATGATAGTGGAATATTATGGATATTGTTTAAATATTTGGCATGTATCCCTACCATTTCATAACAATTTTACTATCAAAGATCAACAAGTTAATTGACAGAATCCAAGTAAGAGAGTTTTACTCATACTTTTATCATTATGAGTCAGGAGCAATAGTTAACATTTTAATAGGAATGATTCTAAATAATAAGGAGTGCCAATGAGGCTGCTTTGTAACTTCAAGAGTCCCATGCTTACTTCCTAGACCTACTGCAAATTAAAATCCAGAGTCTGTTCAATGTCTTCCTAGTCATTTTTTTCTCAATGTGTACCTCAACAAATACTCCACATTTTAACTTCAGAAGTATTTTTGCTGCTGAGGATTTAGCTCAGTGGCACAAGCATTTATTTGCTTGACTAGTGCAAAGCCATAAATTTGATTCCTAGTACCAAGAAAAATAAACAAACAAAAGAAGAAGTATTCTTGCTTAACGAGAGATTAGTAACTCTGTAGATAAAGTTTTATGTACAAAATGTTTTCAAAGTCAGAAAAAATATTTTTATATCCTCAAAAATTTTCTAATCAAGCTTTGTTTATTAATTTATTGTTATTCACATGACAAAATGTGTATGTATAATATAACCAGAAATATAAGACTAGGATAAATTTATAATTGTGAAATATTTTACTTATTACATTTAAATAGTTTCTAAGTAGGACTATACATGATTAATTTGAACAGTCTTTACTTCTAGTAAATAACAGATTATAAAATAGAAAATAGAGCTATATTTTTGGCTTCTTTAATTAAATATTTTCATGTCTATGAACTTCTTTTGCCTGAAATATAACTGGTTTACACTCAAAATTCAAAAGCAAATTCTTTTAAAAATTTTTCTCTGGCACAAATCCTATACATTTATTCTAAAGAAAATATTTTCTCCCTGCAATGATTTATTCTGTAATATCCAGCTTTATTAATTCTTTAAAACATGAGCACTTACAGAAGAAAGAAAACCTGAGTCAAATTAGTAACTCTGTAGGTAACATTTTTACATAGAAAATGTTTTCAAAATCAGAAAAATGATGTCAGATTCTTTTTTCAAAACGCATGCTTTATTTTCTCTTGAAGTAGCACCAACAACACTGTTCATAGTGTGACATTTGACTAAATCTGAAGCTACTGACTCAGAAGTCCCACTGCACAATGGGCACCACCTTGAGAAGAAGCTTTTTAAAAAGCCTCGAGGGCAGAGAAAGGAATAAAATGGCTAAGCTGAGCCCAAAGCATGTCCGTTCCTGTCCCAGGGATTTGAGTGTTGTTTTTCCTAGTCTGAAACTGTTTTAGGATGCCATATTATGTCATTGTTCTTCAAACTATACATTATCTATGGGATCTATAAATTGAAGTCTGAAAATATTAATAAAAGAAACATTTTCTTCCAAAAGATTTCTGTTAACAGAATTTCTTCACACATGATGATAGTTTCCAAGGCTTTTTGAAATCTTTTCTCTTGAGAGAGAATATTTTGAATAAATTTTCCAGACACAATAGCTTCTTTTTATTTCCAAATTTCTCCCAACATGAAATTAAATCCATCAAAAATCAAAACACTTAGTATTTTGCCAAAGCTTTTTATGTGCCCGGTTTCTAAAGTTAAATGATTTTTTAAATGCATTATTTTGGTTAAGCCTCACTGAACATGTGAGATCAATTTAGAGTCATTATTCAGCCAGTTTAAAAGCTTGGATCTTCAATCAGTATAAGGTCTTTTGAAATGAAATAAATTATATAGACAAGACACATTAAGTGTCATATCAAAGGTTTTTAAACAAACAACTTTATCATTACATATCAGGATCACATGATAAAATATGGGAATTATTTGCTTCATTGAATATAGCTACATAAAGATGAACAGGTATTGTCACCTATAGTATGCTTATCCATATTTTGAGGTTTGGCAGATCTTTCTCACCCTGACTAGGTATAGAAGAAATGTTATCACAATATAGGGAAGGCTTCTAGAAAGGAGTAATTCTGAGCTGGCTTCCACACTTCTCAATGAGTTTCACCTGTAAATGTGATTCATCTTCTTCATTCCAGGAAGGAGAAATAAGGAAGAACACACAAGAAAGCTTGTCCTCTTGGACAATTTGCTTGGTACAGACAAGCAAAATGCTTAGTACACACAATCAAGTATGTCCTAAGACCCAGTGTTGAATGTATTGCCACATGGAATATTTTTATTCTTTTGATCACTAAAAGAAAGAGGAAGTATTACTGATAAATTTATTCACAACAATTACTTATTTGTAATTTTTTCAGTAAAATTTCAAACTTTCCAGAATCTCTTCTAAATACTCCAGGTACCATTATCTAAGCTTTAAAAAAATGCGGAGACGTTTAAGCTCATAAATGAATGATACAGGCATTCATGTAGGTACATCACAATTTCTGTCAAGATGAGATTTTCTTGAATGTTTATTTACATACCTCCTCATTTTCCAACTTTTTATACTGCAGTTCCTAAGAGTGTTGTGCTGATCGGTTATGTACTACAACTTTAAAAACCTTCCAGATGGTATTGTGCTTTGCTGATGGACCGAAAATTTCTTTCCCAGTAGATGATGTTTTCTCTTTATTTTCTCTCTGTGCAGTTTATTATGCTGACATACCTTTTCATGTTGGCCTGGCTGGGAGTCACAGCTTTCACTTCACTGCCTGTTTACATGTACTTCAATGTGTGGACCATCTGCCGGAACACTACCCTGGTGGAGGGGGCAAATCTTTGCTTGGACCTGCGTCAGTTCGGTAGGTAGATATTGAGTCTCTGCACATAAATAACACCACCTCATCTTGTGTTAGTTAAATGCTTGCATCTAATTTATTTTAAATCACCTTGAAATCATCATTACCTCTACCACAGAGATAGTTTTATCAGACCACTTCTTAAGATCTTCTTAGATTTAAATAAATAAGAATTCAAGAGTGAATAAAAACTGGCCTCACAGCATACATGTATGGACAGCTTATCAGACTGTATTTTCTACTATTAATAAGTTACAATTGTGATTTCCTTACCCTGATTTCTGTACGCTTCAAACTCAATATGATATCTACATTCTACTGTCATTCTCCTGCATAAATGGCACAAATTGTATAATCTATCATAAGGAGCACCTAAGAAAGTTGTATTTCATTATTTTCTAAAATATAATAGTGTATGGCTAGGAAATTCAACTTTTAAAGATAATGAAGCCAAAGAATGCTGTGTAAGTTAGCATATCTCTTTGAGTATTTTTATTTAGAGCTTTAATTATTGCAGTCATAATCATTCCTCATATAGGCGAGGGCTTACTATGTAGAGACTCAGTCCTAAGTACTGTCTCTGTTTTAAATTGTTTCATTCTCACAGACTCTATATGGTGAGCAATCCTGGTCCTTCATAGATGCTAAAACTGAGACACAGTGAGGCAAATGAGTTGTCCAAGTTTACACAGCTGTTACTGACAGATTGAAGATTCAAATCCAGGAAGCCCACCCTTAGTCTACGCTCTTATTTCTAAGCCAACTGCTTTTAATGTTGAAATAAGTATCACTTAGAAGTGTGGAAAATTAGCCTGACCTCAGTTAAACTATTTGAGATTCTGTTTTCTCAATCGTAAAAATATAGAAACTGTAGAATTTATAAAAGTATTGCAAGTCCACATTTGCAAATGTGTTTGCTTTTTCACTGAACAGATACTAAAGGCCAGATTCCTCTCATCTGTGGGCACTTCAAGTAGTTTTCCTCTAGTGAAGCATCCTCATACTTTTGCCCACTAGCCTAGGATTTTTTTTTCTTAATTCCTATGGAAATCATTAATCAGCAAAGTACAGCTGTGCTAGCAGTATTGATGTCACCCAGTGACACCAGGTAATGCTGAATACCAACAGCTGACATAGCTAGCTGATGGTCACTGCTGCTCTTGGCTGTCACCATCCAGTGCTGTCTGGTATCCAACCCTGTAGGTCAACCTTACTGGTGCTAGTCTCTGCCACTGTTCTTTGTAGGCTGCTGGAACTCTTTAGTGTTAACAATTCTGATTGTTTATTGCTCTTTTATTGGAAAGGACCATTCTTCCCACATCACTATGATTTAAAAATCCCAAATAGGCTTACAGGATTTTGGGCGCACGTGTTATCCCAGAAATAAATTATAAGCAGATTTGCAGGAAACCAAAGCAAGTCTCTATTTTAAGGCCCTGTGCTGAAGAACAAGAGGATCAGTACATGAGAGGGAACCCTTCTACACTCAAATCCAAGCAGTGGGTGGCGAGTGCTATTCATATAGCAACTGTGGCCTGTTTTGAGGAGGGCAAAATCACTCTCTTCTTGATCTTAGCTCTGCATAATGCTACTATCTCTTAAAAATGCTCCAGTATCTACTAAAAAGGTGGGAGCTGAAGAGGGCCATCATGCTGAATATCTGGCTGTACTCACATTGGAGTGGAGGATGATGGTTAGACAGGCAGGAGGACACTGTTGGATAGTACAGCAGGACATTGAAGCAAACTGTCTCAGGGAGAGGATGAATAAAAGGAGGAAAGGGAGAGAGGTGTGCTAATTGCTGGTCAAACCACATCCACCTTCCAGCTGGCACAGGAAGAATGAGAAAATTGGGCACTTTTCATCTGTCTCAACATTAGAGATTTCTGTAGAGCCTCTGAATGTCTGTGGCTCCCTATCTATACCACAGCACAGCTGTTCTCTACTCAATACTCAACTAACCATGGGTACTAAACAGTGGGCCACCCACATGCTGTCAGATACAATCCTCAGACTCCCTGAGTCTAGGCAAATGAAATCCAAACGATCCCTGAACATAAAGTTCTTGGTAGGAGGCAGTGCAAACAGTTTTCTCTCCACTAGAAGGTTTTACTCCTGGAACCAATAGCCTTGTAAACTCAGGAAAAGGGAACCTTAAATCTACCACTGGAGGTCACTGCAGAACAGTTGCTCTGATGTCATGCTCTCTGCTTCAATCTCTTCATTCTGTTGTGCTTAGCCTAAAATTGGGGAAGGCATAACTTGCTTCTAGGTGTTGAAAGCTAAAATGCTGGACCTATGATTAAATTTGAACTTCAGATTAATAAGCCATATTTTTCAACGCTAGTCCAAATACAGTAAAGCATTATATGGGACATACTCATATGAAATTATTTGTTCTTTTTCCAAAATTTTCAAATTTAGCTGAAGTATAGTGAGGTTCTTTAATTGTTAGATCTGTTAATATGGGAAAAGATGAGGGCTGGGATCTCCTGATGTGAATGTTTGAATTTTCAAAGGTGCATGATAGGTTAGCCTGCTTCTGATTGAAGATATTTCACTTATTATGGTATGTAAAGTGAAGTAGGTATTATAAGGTCTTTGGTCCTCGCAAAATCAAATTTTAGGCCGAAAGTACTGGGAAACTCCAGAAAGATAATTTAAAATTTTTCCTCAAGTTTGAGTTCAAAAAATGAGAAAATAATTCTCTAGAAAAGATGAGTACATCCTCTTTTTAATATTTTAAGTAAGTTTTTTTTCAAAAACGTTGTGTTAATTTTCAGTATATTCAAATATCCATATTAATCTAACATAATATTTTGAGGCTTGTACTAGTCAGTATATTGCTCCCAGGTGACATTAAGCATAGACTATGTCCTACACTCATAGAATTTTATAAGTGACTTTATTAATCACCACCTAACTTTTTGATTTAAAAGAAATGGAATTGTGAGAGATGAGATAATTTTACAGGGATATAGCTAACTAGCGGGGCTGAAAAGTGAGTGTCCTGAATTTTGGTACAACTCTTTTAGGTACAGACTTTTAAATAAAGCTTTAAAAAGAGAGATGTTTCAAGTTACAACATTAATTAAGCTATTATTATAATTCAATGGGTAGAATAAGATAGTATACAACCTGATTCTCAGGCCATAGAATGTATGAGGTTGCATGAGAAAGAAGAATTAAAAATAGAATTAAGATTTCTTTGTAATATTTTTACTATAGCTTCTATTACGCTATTATATGAACTATATGATTTGATGATATTGAATACTTTGTGTGTTTCTAATAGTAAAATTGTATTATGAAATGTTAAAATTCATTCCCTTCGTATCTTCTAGATCCAGTATTTAAACTGTGCTCCATTAAAACCAATTTGATGAAAATCCCTCAGGATCAGACACTTAAGGACAGTGTTCCAAAGTAGAAAGGGCTTCCTTCTGACTCCCCTGTTACCCAGAACATCTCAGACTCAGATGACTTGTTTTGAATCTCATTCACCCATTATTTAGCAAACATCTGTCATCAGAAAGCACTGCCATTTTGAAAGTAAACTATATCCTTGGCAGCATATAAATTTTGACAAAGTCTTAGGTTATGGTCAT